>NC_082697.1:17973722-18290625 GCF_949987515.2 Delphinus delphis | reverse complement strand
GATGGTTCAGGCAGTAATGCGAGCGATGGGGAGCAGCAGATGAAGCTTCCCTTGCTCACCCGCCCCTCACCTCCTGCTGTGCGGCCTGGACCACTACCAGTCCATGGCCTGGGTGTTGGGGACCCCTGCTTAAGAGGTCTCACCCTGTCCACATGGCAACAATGATCTCTCAGGCAAAGATGCCTTCCAAGAGGCTCGTTACTAGTTTCCTAGTTTAGTGACGGGTGAGGTTATGTTGAATGGTGCTGTTTTCAAATAGTTTCACTTGCACATAGTTACATGTTACATGAATATTTTAAAGTCTTTTTCATGGCGATACTGCCAGAGAGCAATCCCGTCTTCTCTCCTGTGATTCGGCACGGACCACACTCAGGCTTCATGCAACTGCCCCAGCAAGTTTGAGATGAGGCAATTAAGCATCTGTTGGGCAACTGGTGTGTCCTGCACCGTGCTGGTACCGTGAGTATGTAACACAAGTAAACGTTAGTTTAACCTTGTTCTTGAGGAGCCTACAACAGTCCAATCGTGAAATAAGGCCAGCCACAAGAGAATCAGAGCACAGCAGACGGCCGTGGGGGTTAGGGGCGGGTGGCTGAAGGTATGCAAAACAGAGTGAAAGCCAAGGACAGGCACAGAGAAGCCCACCACATCTGAGGAGATGCTACAGTGAGGGTTACAAGAGTACCTGCCACTGTGTCGACACCAGGCAAGAGTGAAGGCGAGCTACTAAAGCAGAAGCCCGGTTTACAGGTACTTCTGTAGGAACTGATCTCCATGTAAGTTGTTTAAAAAGAGGAACGAGGGCTTCCCTGGTGGTGCAGTGGTTGAGAGTCTGCCTGCCGATGCAGGGGACACGGGTTCGTGCCCTGGTCCGGGAGGATCCCACATGCCGCGGAGCGGCTGGGCCCGTGAGCCATGGCCGCTGAGCCTGTGCTCCGCAACGGGAGAGGCCACAGCAGTGAGAGGCCCACGTACAGCAAAAAAAAAAAAAAAAAAAAAAAGAGCGACGAGAACACAAACAGCATGTAAAGTAAATACTACTTTAGAGAAGGTAAGAGGAGGCTGTGCGTTCCCACTGCTGGGCCCTGCACAGAGCATCTCTGGAAGAACCCAGTTAACCGTGGTCGCCTCTGGAGAGGGAAACAGGGGCGCTGGAGTGGGAGGAAAACTTACTTTTGACAAAAAATATTAGTTAACACGTGTATGTATTACCTATTCAAAAGGTGTTTAAATAACGAGGGGTTGAGGCCTCTAAAAAAACATAGTTTCTTAGATCTGGGTTGGAAGCGCCACTGTGGGCTTAAGTTGTAGGTGGCAACATAGAAGCCCAAACTCTTAGATGGGAAAGAACCCTTACTTTTCTGCCATACCATTCCTTACCTCAGTTGTCAATCAACTCAATTTCGAGATGTTTTTTCAAAGCTCAGAGAATGAGAACTCTAAGAATTTGCAATCGTCCCTGATCCTTCTGCCTAGCTGGCAGTAGCTGACGGCCTCCTTAGCAAGAACTGGAAAGAGGCTGTCTTAGGTATAGGATTCCTGCCCGCCTGGATCTACCTCAATCAGAGGAAGGCTTCCAGAAGACGTAAGATACAGCTGTGTCTATATCTCCAAAAAGAGGCAAAGGTGTTGACATCGGGCAGTATCTGCGGTACAGGAGAACAGAACTGAAAGCCAGTAGTATTCACCTATACTGCAAATGAGAAGTAAATCAACTCAGAGGACGGACAGACAACTCCTCTTAGAGAGCCACTTCCTCGCAGGCTGAGATGATAACCCCAGGTGGCATCTGACCTCACAGGGAAGGAGATCTGGAGCTGGTCTGTGACACCCTTCACTTCAGCCAAACAAAACCTATTAAAACTTTTGGCTGGCGGTATTCCCTTTTCTTTCATTTCTTTCTTCTTCTAGAAAACTATTCTCTTGGTATGAAATATACTTCCAGAAAGTGCATTTTGCATAAATGTACAGCTCGATGAATTTCCACATACCAAACGCACATGTGTATCCAATATCCAGATCAGGAAGCAGAACATTTCCCCGGAAGGCCCCCCCGGTAGGCCCTTCTGGTCACTATACCCACTCTGAACACACAGTCACTGTCCTGACTTCTTATAGCTTAGATTCGAAGCAGCTGCTTTTTAACCTTTTGAAGTTCTTTTGATAACAACTTCACGCCCCTAAATACTACATGTACTACTAATTACGCAAATGCTTTGAGTACTCACTATCTGTCAGCATGTATCAGCTCACTTAATCTTCATAACGATGCTGAGGTAGGAACTATTATCCTCATTTTTAAAATAATTCACCTGCAGGTAAGTAATGGGGCCAGGATTCAAATCCAGGCAGTCCTGACCCCAGAACCTTTCTTGATATTGGGTGATATCACATCTGATATTGGGGTGGCAGTAAATTTGCTAATTAACAGAGCCCACAATTCTAGAAGCTCACAGTCCAGTTATGCTTAAGAAACTCTGCCTGTTCTCTGGTGCACTTCAGGACAGAACCAGGACCCAAGATCAAAGGGTGGAAGATTCAAGGAAGCGGATTTTAGATTCAATATACAGAAGGACAATTAATTAGAATCATGGTAATTAAATGAGTACTGCTGAGAAGTGGTAAACTCCCATCACTAGGAAGGCTCGAGCAGAGGCTGGAGGAGTCCCTGTTGGGACACTGCCCACAGAATCCCCACGCTGCGTGGGAGGAGCTGCAAGACCCCTGCCGGCTCTGAATCTCTTGGCTGCTGAGCCAGGACTAAAGAGGACAGTACTCTCCGTCAGATTCAGATGAATAAACAGCAGTCAGCTTCTTCAAACCCAGAGAAGTGCTTTACTGCATTATTCTTTGATTCTCGGGGTAAGGCCCGCACTCAGGAAAGACCTTGGGGCTGGTGGTTAGAAATGTTAAGGAATTCCTCAAAGGTCACAGTTAGTTCGGCTCAACATCTGTGATCATCTGTGCGGGTGTCAAGCGAAGTTCTATGTTAATCTCTCCAGCTGGGGATGCGAGAGCCAAATGTTGCTGCTATGACTTAATAAGGCAAAACCCGAGTCCTTCGTGCTGCTCTTCATCGTTTACTGAATAGATTCTGATTCTGTCATGGCTACAAGCACCGCCATTCTCCAGCCTACGAGGCTGACGGCCACAGAGTTACCTGCTTTCTGTATTCCTCGTCACACGTGATGGATTCTTCTTCAGTCACAGCTCTCGTATTTGACCCTTTCTCCCCAATTCTACAGTCAGCACCCTAATCTAGGTCATCACGATCAATACTTAGTATTATGACAGAACTCTCCTAGTTGGCCATTCAGCTCCAGGTAAACACCTACTCCATCTTGCAAATTGTTACCGGATTAATTTTTCTCCCCCAGTATCACTTTTTATCATGTCTCACTTGTTCAAGAAATATGGTTGCTTAGTACTTACAACAGACTCCTCAGTGAGCCTGCCATACCAGGTCTCCCATCAAGGAGCCCTCGTCCCTGCCAGCTTCCTTTCTGCTCCCTCACAGTGACTCTGATCCAGTCAGTGAACATGCCGTTGGGTCCTGCCCCAGCCAGGCTCTGCTATCAGCAGCAAGTGCCCTTTAAGTCTTGTCTTGAGACCTACTGCCCCAGAGAGCTTGTACCTTTGTGTGCGGTAGTTTTTTATTACAGTATTGGGCATGAGACCTACCTTCAAATATTTGGAGGGATCAAAGGACAGGGTTAGACTTCAGCAGTAAAGGAAAAATAACCACAACCCAACAACTACAGAACCATTAGGTTGATGCTACAGGGAGGAAGAAAAGACCTAGCAAAACATCTTGATTTACAGGATAATACACTCTTTATAACCAGAGGTGTGCAAGCTGAGGCCTTCTCACTGCCTACCAGGAATACTGAGGAGGTAAGTCTTGCCTGGCCTAGGAAGCTGGGCTAGATGGTTGCCAAGGGTCCTTTTACTTCTAACAGATACACTGTACAGCGATGCAAGTACCCACATGCAAACCTGTCATTGTTTCGTGGCTGGGTGCCCTAACTCCCCCAAACTAAACTTCACAAGAACAGTTTCATTTTCTATCACTTTCTCCTTTATTTCCGCCTGCCCCACCCCAGCTCTTAGCCTCGGGATATAAAGAATACTATCTCAAACGAATGTCCACCAAACACCGGGAGGCCATGAATGTCAAAGCAAATCTGAAGAGGAAGCAACCTGGCAAGCGGGTACGGCTGAGAGCGGTGGCCACCAAGGCCAGTCTTCTGCTCTCCCTGATGTGCCCTCAGGGGTGGAGGGAGGGAGAGGAAAAGGAGAGTGAGCAGTGAAATCACCAGCGTCCTCCGTGGATTTTGAGAGTCAGGTCAGAAGATCCTGTACGAACTGCTCTGGTAAGAGAGGCCGGGTTCCGGTGGAGAAAAGGGATGATTAAAGGAGGTAGAGAGGATTCTATGCGACTGAACCCTGACCCAGTTTCGAGCACACAGCCTATCCGCCTTTCCAGACCTTGCACGGTGGTACAGGGGCATCAAGTGGCCTCCCACAGCCCTGTGGGGGGTCCCAGGAAGCCGTGCTGTCAGAGCGGAGCTGCCACCAGGGGTGAGGGGGGCACACTCACTTGTTGCAGTGCTGTTTGAGGTGCTTCTTGTAGCCATCATCGTGCAAGACCACCTCGGGGTTGCAGGTGGCCAGCCAGTCTGCGTTCTTTAACTCCGGGAGCAGCAGCTGGTTCTTCGTTTTCTTCCCCTTCCTCCCTCTGGGGACTGGAGCGGACAACCCTGAGACAGAAAGGTACGGAACATGAGCCGAGACGGCTTAAACGCAGCTGTCGGAACAGAGCTGGCCTAGGGTGGCAAAGAGGCAACCAGGCTATGCACGGTGGCCCTGGACGACAGGCCCCACTCCTCCATCCCCCAGGCAGGGATGGCGAGGAGACAGCCGGTCCCCTACTTAGTAACCCCTAGGACCATTCAGTCAGGCAGCAAGAATCTACCGAGTGTCCTGCAGGATCAAGAAAGGTGTAGCAGGGCTTCCCTGGTGGCGCAGTGGTTGAGAGTCCGCCTGCTGATGCAGGGGACACGGGTTCGTGCCCCAGTCCGGGAAGATCCCACATGCTGCCGAGAGGCCGGGCCTGTGAGCCATGGCTGCTGAGCCTGCGCTTCCGGAGCCTGTGCTCTGCCCAGTGGGAGAGGCCACAACAGTGAGAGGCCCGCGTACCGCAAAAAAAAAAAAAGAAAGGTGTAGCAGAACCTGTGCCCGTGGGGACCTCACAGCCTAGCCGGGGAAAAGGAATGCTCGGTCTGAGACGTGAAGGTGAGCTGTGTCTCAGCACAGGGAAGGAGCAGTACAACGAAACGCACAGACAGAGGTGGAACTGAGGCAGGGCACGCTGTGTGAGTCCCCATATCAGAGAAGGAACCCCTGTGACACCCCGGTTAGTGGGCAGGACCGGCACGTGGGGAACTTCAAGAGGGCCCACCTGCACTTAAACGAAACATCACAGCTAACACTGGATGATTCTGAGGGAGAATGGACATGGAAAACACCAGCATCCTTTCCCACAGGTAGCCTTCTGGAAATACACCCGAGGAAGAGATGTGCCCAAAGCACGGCAACACGGGCCCACATGGGAGGAGAGAGGGAACCACAGGGGTTTGCTTCTCGGCTACGGCCCGTGCCACCCCTCACCTGAGTGGTTCTGGAGGGTCTGGGCCTGCCCATCTTTGGTAGGCGTGATCAGCTCCCAAATGAAACTCTTGATCTTCTCGTCCCCCTTGTAGTGCTTGACACAGTACACCAGCAGGGCCCGGCAAATCATCTCCATGTCCTTCTCGTTCAGATGCCACTTGAATCGTCCATGGGTCAGAATGTCCTTCCACCGGCCCCAGCTGAGAGTGGAAATACAGAATGGTGTTAGAGGGCGGAAGGGCCACGCATGCCTTCAACATTGCAGGACAAACAGGAGCCGAGTGCTTCTCGACCCCTGCTGGGCTTCCTGATCACCCTGAGGGCTTTGTCCTGAAAGACCTTCGAGGATCGCATACTGTAGCACACCAAATGTCACTGAGGTGACCTGGACACTGGACACAGAGAGCTTCATACGACCACTAGAATGTTAAGAAGGGAGGGATGAAAATATCTGGAGCGAGGAATAAGTCTGGAATTAAAACAGAGTCCAGGACATCCCTGGTGGCACAGTGGTTAAGAATCCACCTGCCAATGCAGGGGACATGGGTTCAATCCCCGGTCCAGGAAGATCCCACGTGCTGCGGAGCAACTAAACACGTGCGCCACAACTACAGAGCCTGCGCTCTAGAGCCCGCGAGCCACAACTACTGAGCCCACGTGCCACAACTACTGA
The DNA here is from genome assembly GCF_949987515.2 of Delphinus delphis. Lineage (NCBI taxonomy): Eukaryota > Metazoa > Chordata > Mammalia > Artiodactyla > Delphinidae > Delphinus > Delphinus delphis. Next base: position 18,284,282 of record NC_082697.1, on the reverse strand, counting down.
AGTCCGTGCGCCTACAGCCCGTGCTCCACAACAAGATAAGCCACCGCAATGAGAAGCCCGCGCACCGCAATGAAGAGTAGCCCCCACTTGCCGCAACTAGAGAAAGCCCGCGCGCAGCAACGAAGACCCAATGCAGCCAAAAACAAATAAAAATAAATAAATCTATTAAAAAAATTATTAAAAAACCCAACTGACTCCAGCTGCAGTATTTGAAAGCAATGGTGAGCTCCCAGAAGCTAAACCCTCCACTTCTACCAGAGCCAGAGCCCTGCATGAACCATGCCTTAACTCTAACATCTGCTACACTGATTCCTTATATGTCCTTGGGGGAAAAAGGCAGGAAATCAGTACCAGGCAGTAAATTAGTACCAGAGATCTGCCGTGACAAGCATATGAGAAAATCACGGCCCGTCTACAACATGGCAGCAGAGTGCAGTGACTGAGAGGGGCCGCGGGCAGAAGGCACAGCTCCCTCTTCTGCCAACAGAGCCTCCATCAGCCCAGACCCCAGAGGCGAGTGGAGAGACACACTGGACAAATCTCAGGGACTGAACCAAAGAGGGGAAAACAACAACAAGAACAAACAGGTGAAGCCAATACCCACCCAAAGATGAGCAGGTTCTTCTCCACCCGGAAGCACTCGGCTCGGAGGTAGCGTCTGGTTTTGTCATTGAGGCGCCTGGACCTCGTGGGCCTCTCATCAGAGTCACTGTCCAACTCTGAAAACTCCATGAGCTCATCCTCCTCAAAAGAGTTGTAGTGTTTGGTCTGCTTCCTCACGCGCGGGCGGTCAATCACTAAGCTTTCCTGGAAACAAGAGAGGACTGCTGGGGAGAAAGTCCCCTTCACTCTCCCTGTATCGCAATGCAGATCCTGCTGCTGTTCCTCAGGACACATTTGGGAAAGAACCACCCCCATCTCGTCCTCCAGCAGGAAAGCCTCTTCCCAGCACACCTGCCATGTCCATGACAAGCAGAGGGGACACTCTGGGACTTGATGAAGTTGGTGTGTCCCTCCGCCCCCAGTGCTGGCCGCCCCCATCTGCTGGTTTTGCAGTCTAACGGGGGCCTGGGCAGGCGAGGACCCCCAGCGCCAGAGTGGCCTCCTGTTCTTGCCAAGAAGGGTGGGAGTGGTGCACCCCAGCTGTTGTGCCCGGCATGCGGAGGCCGCCTGTGCTCTGGAGACAGGAGGAGTCGGAGAGCTCCATCTGCTCAGCAACTTTTGGAAGACGAACACAAGTTACCGCCACTTCATTCTGCCTTCCACTGGTGCCACTAACCTTTTGTCTTTCATGGAAAAGATAACCTCTAGCTCAGGAAACTCACCCATTCTGGCGGCTCCCTTGGCCAAGACCATCACTTCTCTGGTCTCCATCACTTCATGCTTCTCGCCCCTCCCCCCATGCCTCTTCCCAAAGCTCAGCTAAGCTCCTGCATACTGTCTCAGGGCAAGAGCTTTTTCTTCCCCCTCTTGCCCACTGTCCTGCACACAGAGTACTCCCTGACTGTGACATTGTTAAACACTATAAACAGGTTATTAAGGGGACTGCAGAATCCTCCTACCAGGAGAAAAGAGGTTGGATGAAGCAACCTTTGGCGATCCTACGGAAAAATAGTTAAGGCTGGACGCTGGTTACTGAATCAGCTAGATGTAAGCAGGGACAGTCTCCTGGGTCTGTGAGTCCATGAGAGTTCAACACTCACCCAAGAAGACAGGCAGAAAGTGATGTGTGCTCATCCCTGAGGGAGGTAACTGGGTCAGAGATGGAGGGAGGGGAAACTAACAGGTATGCTGCCTCACATGGGCTGGGCAGCCACCTTCACAATGTTATCTCTAACTCTGCCAAGTGGGCGTCACCACCTCCTTTGTTCACATGTCTTTTTTCACTCTCTCAGTGAGGTCAGTTCCCCTGCCCAAAGACATACAGCTGGTCAGTGGCAGAGCCAGTGTTCAAACTCTGGTTTTATTCCAAGGCCATTCTCTTTCTCATGTTCAGAAATAGGAAAATTCAAGATACTGAAAAGAATGGAGGTGAACCCAACAAACTTTTCTTCACCATGCTTTTTTCCTCTAATGTTCGTCGGAGGTAAAGTTCCTTGCATAGGAAGTGTTGAAATAGAGGAAAACGGTCACATGCCAAGGATAGGATTTTGGCTTGGGTCAGAGGGCTGATCTTGACCTGTCTGGCCAGTTCCAGTTCTAATTGTTTTTATCGAATTTCCTGGACACCCAGCAGACTGTATGCCCCATTAGGTCACTTTAAAGATAACATTTCTCGAGCTCTATGTGCCAGGCATGTTTTAAGTGGGTTACATACAGCACCTTATTTAAGAACTAAGGCTTAGGAGTAAATAATGATTTGAGCTGGTAGGAATTTACAGTCCCATAAGACACCAGTGAAATGTTCAATGAAATAAAATATTCTCAGTGCTGTACCTTCTCACTCTTTGCTTCAGTGTCCAGTTCAGCTATTTTAGCCCATTTCTGCCAAAAGTTTGGGTCATCTAAGGAAATATCCGTTCTGTTTCCTGAAGCCACAAAGCTAGCCTGTGAAGAAGAAAGAGCCAATAAACTGTACTTGAACACAAATTGTAAAACACCTGTGTGATCTCAAATGCACCAGAGACTCAAGATATTCTCCATCCACATTCAAAATCAAAACCCCTAACAGAGCTGCCAAAATGAAAGTGAAAATCTTGAAGCTATTGTTTTAAAATTTTATTTTAAAGGTGGGGTGAGGATATTACAATTTCAACCTACAGGATCATTTTTTATAACTTAAACTCGGAAGCAGGAGGACAACCCCTGGGAGATGATGGCAACGTATGTCCAGTTGCCCGTGAAACGGCTGATTCTTAAAACTTCCCTGGATATAGATTTTCTTTCAGTTCACCAATCCCCAGGTTTCCACTCTGGGCAAGGCCCTGGCTGGGCCATATGAGGTGTACAGAGATGAGCTATGCCTCTAAAGCACAAAATGTCCCTGAAAAAGCCCTTCCCCCATAAGCCACCAAACAGGTGATTTGATCACACAGGTCATGAAGCTCACAGAACCTACGGTGAGAGAACCTGAGAGTGATCTGACAAGTGGTCTGGTTAGTTGAGTTCTAAATCCAGCGACCTGACGGGCAGAGGAAAAAGGCACCTAGACTAGAAGCTGGGAATCTTGAATAAAATCTCTTGTCTCATGAAATGAACAAAGTACGTGTTCACTGGAATTTCAACTCCCAGATCAAGGAGTGCTCTCCAAGGGACTCGGGATGACCATTCGAGGGTTCTGGAGCAATCTCCGTGAATAGTGAAGAAGGCAAACTGCAAACCCAAGTGTCTATCCTGCCCACGGAAGATCAGCTCCAAGGATTCAGAGTGGTGATTTCTTTTCTAGATTGTGACCCATTATTCAAAGCCTCTCTAAGAACCTGCATCTTCAGGGTGGCACACAGAACAGTTGTGTAGCCAGACCATTTCAACGGTTTGCATTTAGACAAACAGAAGCCGGGCTAATGAGGGTCAAAGAATAAAGACTCTTCTTTCCACTGCCACCCCACGTGGACTCTGCGGAAAGGGCCTTATACCTTGGCAAAAGTGGATCCTTTCCCTTCAGACTGGATGGTGATGGTGTGGGTTCTCCTCTGCAGAATCTGGTCTATGTCTTCTTCACAGAACTTGGAGCCTTCGTCTTCCTCATCCATTAAGGCACCATAAGCACCTTTCCGGAGCAAGTCCTCTACCTCCATTTTTGAAAGCTGCTGTACCTGGACAGGTCACCAAAGGCTACTCACAAAGTGGGAAATGCACAGGAGAAAAACAGCCTGAAATCTGACCTTCATGATTCAGTACCCAGTTCCTCCACTAATTGCACATGTCAGAAGACTAAAGACACAAGATTTAGAAAATGAAAACCCAGATAGACACTCAAGAGAATGATGGGGAGGGCAGGCAGACAATCCTCCAGGGAGCTCTGGAATAAAACCCAGCACACGACCCAGTGGCCCTAACATTCCTCAGGATGCTGGTTATTATCAAGTGTCACAAACCATTAAAACTATGCACCACTGAAGAGAATATATTTCATGTTTATTTTATGTTTTAGTTTGAGTCTGTATCTTTAAAAACCTCCAGATGTACCAAATGAGCTAAAGAATAATGAGTTATTCATTATTAAATAAATACAACAGTATTGGAAATGATGTCATTTCTTAACTAAAGAAAGGATCCCATGCCAAGTGTTATCTTCTCAACTGCTTGTTGAAAACAGGAAATGGGAGTTCAAAACACCCTTTCCTGGTTCTAATTAAGAATCTGGTTCTCTTTATATCAATCACAGGAGGGAATTCCATGACTCCCAGCACTGGTAACTTGAAGTATTAAACTTAGCAACATACGCATAGCTAAGAGGATGTAGAACATCTGGACTAAAGACAACTCAGAAGGGCCAGAGATTAAGGAGATATTCGGCTTTGTTTGCCTAGACTTTAATACAATTCAAGAATCTTAGCAGCAATTTTTATCCCCTCTAGAGGGGAAAAGAAGATTGTATTAACTGCCATAGTTCAAGCTGATCCTTCATTCATTCATTTTTTCATTGATCATCATGCATTGAATGTCTTTAACATGCCAAGTACTGTTAGGGGTGCCGGGTAAGATAAAATAGCTCACCTTCAGGGAGCTCGAAGTCTGTAGTATGAGATAAAAAGCATGGTGATAATTTAGAGTTAAGCGTTAAGATCTACTGATTTCCAACAGGCAATGTGTAAAACTCTATTTACTGAAATGTTACTGCATGTTGGGCAATCCTACCACCCAACTGCTCCTACAGATTCCTTTACTCATCTATAAAATGCAGAGACCTGAACCTGAATTACCCTCTATTGCAGGGAATTACCCATTAAAGATGTGCGGCCTGACTCAATTTAGTGAAAGGGAACCTTAAAATGGCTGTAGGAATGAAGAATTCAGAGAGGCCCTGGGCTGCATGATAAATTCTTCTCTAGGCTCGAAAGCAGGTACCAGCATACTCACTCCATTCGTGCTGCCTTTTCGGTTGATGTCCTGAAGGACAGCCTTGTCCAGACCCAGCTTCAGGCTGGCCTTGTCAAACATTTCCCGCTCGTAGGAGTTCCGCGTAATGAGGCGATACACCTTCACGGCTTTACTCTGGCCTATCCGGTGACATCGGGCCTGAGCCTGGGAAGGAAGGAGGGTCACACACATCGTGTCACCAGACAGAACGGAAGCAGCCCAAGGAACGGGGAAATGCTTATATTCCACGTGGGGAGAGTGGCTGGCTCTCACAGTTACGAGTCATGGGACTGATTCTGGAATAGAATTCACCCAGATGCCAGCTACCCCTTCAAGAGCACCCATTTCATTGCCCGTTATTTACTGAGTGACTGCTGTATGCTGGGACAAAGTGATGAGAAGGACCTGGCTTCCTACCCTCCCTAGCCTGTGGTCTGAGTGCAGGCACTCATTCCCAGGATGCTGTCTTGCTCTCTGGGGAAATGTCTCACCCAGAGCAAGCAGCACCACTCTTTAAGTTTTCTCATTTTAATACAGAAATTTTCATAGACGAAAGTAGAGAAAAGTATAAGGACCTCTTATGGTCAACTCTTGCTTCATCTCTGCTATGCCTCTACCCTCCAAGATTACTATGAAGCAAACCCTTGGCATCATATTGATTCATCCTCACATATTCCAATATGTATTTCTAAACATAAGGACTCTTGTAAAATGTATTACCATCGCTATACTTCAAAAAATTAATACTAAGTACTAACTATCTAGTGTTCCAATTTCCCTGCTCATCTCATAATATTTCTTTAAGTTTGATTGTTTGCATCAGGATCCCAATAAAGCCCATGCAGTGTAACTGGCTGATATATCTCTGCCTTTGATCTCTCCTATTCTTCCAAATGCCAGTTACTTGTTGAAGAGACCAGGTATCTGTCCTACAGTTTCTCACAGTCTATATTCTGCTGCCTGCACTTTGGCTGTGTCACTGAATGGATTCCTCCGTTCCCTTTATTTCCTCTAAACTGGAGTTATACCTTGAGACTTGATCAGGTTAAGATTTTACCTTTGGCAAGTGTAATCCATAGTTGGTGTATAAATTTCCATCAAAAGGTACATGATGTCTGGTTGTCTTTCTTTCGAATTGATGATCATTGCCTAGATCCATGATTTCATTAGCGGTTACAATTCCCCTCATCAATTTTTTGGTTACCCTGATGTACAGTTCATATAGGAGAGACAAGCTAAATGTCTGATTCTTTCTCTTTATTTAATCAGTTTCCAAATGAACACCCTCCAAAAGTGACTAATGAAGAGTTTTATAATTAGTTTCTTAAGGAATACAATGCAAGTATGCATTTAAGTAATATCTGTGCTATTTTTTACTGCATTGCTGTTTTATTTTTTTAATAAAATTTATTTATTTATTTGTTTGTTTATTTATTTATGGCTGCGTTGGGTCTTAGTTGCTGTGTGCAGGCGTTCTCTAGTTGTGGCGAGCGGGGCTACTCTTCATTGCAGTGTGCAGGCTTCTCATCGTGGTGGCTTCTCTTTGTTGCAGAGCACGGGCTCTAGGCACACAGGCTTCAGTAGTCGTGGCATGCAGGCTCAGTAGTTGTGGCACACGGGTTTAGTTGCTCCGTGGCATGTGGTATCTTCCCAGACCAGGGCTCAAACCTGTGCCTCCTGCATTGGCAGGTGGATTCTTAACCACTGCACCACCAGGGAAGTCCCTGTTTCTTAATGCTATTCAAATACGGCCTATGGAAAACTCCTCAAGTTGGCTCCTGAGTTCTTTTTTCTTTTTTTTTGTGGTACGCGGGCCTCTCACTGTTGTGGCCTCTCCCGTTGTGGAGCGCAGGCTCAGCGGCCATGGCTCACGGGCCCAGCCGCTTCGCGGCATGTGGGATCTTCCTGGACTGGGGCATGAACCCGCGTCCCCTGCATCAGCAGGCGGACTCTCAACCACTGCGCCACCAGGGAAGCCCGCTCCTGAGTTCTTTTGACATGATTCAGTCAAATATGGAAAGGAGGAAAACTATGAAAAATTCTGGTATTATATTTGGAGGTGTCAGTATGAACTCACAGTTAGGGGTGTGTGTGTGTGTGAATATACACATAGATAAAGAAAAAGATATGGATATGTCTGTATTTATATTTGTATGTTATATCAAAGACCAGCAGTATCTAACAGCTCCCTTGCTTTCTGGTATGACAACATGTTCCATGCTCCCATTGTATATTTCCTGCCCAAACCTGGATTCAGTTATTTTTTCAAGTAGTCCAAGAGCTTCTTTCAGTGGGAAGTGGCAGTAGAGACAACAGTCTGCATGCTCTAGGGACGCTCCCTGCCACTAGGTTGGTCATTGTTCCTGGGCCTACTCAGTGGGTAAAAGCAGAAGCGTTTGTGTGTGTGTAGTGTATACGATCACGGGCACACATAAGACAAATTACATCATGAAATCATACTGATATTTTCATTCAAATTTGGGACTACGGGGTTTTAACTTCATTAACTATACATCTGTATTGCTTTTTAACCATGTTGAAAAGCTCAGTTCTTAACCATGCCAATATCATTACTCATCTGATTTATCCCGCAAATACATGAAATATCAGAAAAACGGTATCATCATGATCACCACCGAAACATAACTACTGAAAACAATGTAAGGTTTACTGCCCTCCCACACTGGGATATATCCCACCAAGAATGTACGAACTCCAGTGTTTTAAATTTTAAATACACACTGGGGCTTCCCTGGTGGCACAGTGGATAAGAATCTGCCTGCCAATGCAGGAGACGCAGGTTCGATCCCTGGTCCGGGAAGATCCCACATGCTGCGGAGCAACTAAGCCCGTGCACCACAACTACTGAGCCTGCGCTCTAGAGCCTGTGAGCCATAACTACTGAAGCCCGTGTGCTTAGAGCCCGTGCACCACAATGAAGAGAAGCCCCCGCTCGCCACAACTAGAGAAAGCCCGCGCACAGCAACTAAGACCCAACACAGCCAAAAATAAATAAATTTATTAAAAAAATAAAAAATAAAAAAATAAATACACACTGGCAGATAAGTTTCTTTTTCACAGTGGCGGGATCAGCACTTTCTGTGTAATCTAGGACTGAGCAAATGTGTAAATATACTGAGGGTAACAGGAGCCAGGGTTTTCATTGCTGAAGAAGGAAGTTACAAATATGGAAAGAAGAAAAACTAGAACAACTCTGTGGCATTAGAATGGATTTGGAGGTATCAGTATTAACTCATGGTTAGATGTGCACATATGTGTATAAAACCACACAAAGACATGAATGTGTGTGCATCTGTTTACGTAGACACATGCATGTATATACACACATATACATATGAATGCATGTTATGTATATATATTCCCTGTGTGTGTATGTATGTAGTCTAGCTGTGTCCACTGAGAGGGCCTAGAAGAAATGGCATCCCAGTAGCAAAGAACATAACGAACCCTCAGATCTTGGTTTCTAAACTCCATTCTCCATAACAAGAGAGGACAAGGCATGTGAGAGAAATGATTAATTCCAGGGCCAGGGTAGTCAAAGTACAGGATGAGCCTGAAACGTATCACTGTGCCGGAATATAAGGAAGTACTCAAAGAATGATGGAGACGCATCAAAATAACACCTGAAACCTACGAGGCTTCCGCTGGCTAGGTCCAGGACTATCTGAACATCAAAGTAAATATCGTATGGAATATAACCCACTGAATAAAAGAAGAACCCATGAGTACATACTGACATAAATAAACTAATGGGAGAAAAGGGAAAACTCTTCCTCAGAGTAGAAAGTAACTAAAAAATGTAGAATGACTGTTAGAAAATCACCACTTTGCAACCATAACAGTGATGGCTGATCCAGGCAAAAATAATCAAAGGAAACTAAAACCAGTGGGTGAAACTTGATGAGGAACAGGATATTTACATAGTCTCAAAGCTTCTCTCCAAAGCTACTTAGTAATTTCAAAGGGAAAAATAGCAACTTCATAGTAGAGAAATCCGGCAGACGCCACTAACTAAGCTCAAAGTACTTATTATCAACAAATGGACATCACGTTCCTCTCAACATGACACACTGAGAAGACATATCACTTCGAGGTATCACTAAACCTGAACTCAATCCTGAGGAAATACAGACACAAAATAAGGGCCTATCTATAAGATATCTAGCCTGTACCCTTCAAAGACATCAAGGTCGTGAAAGGAAAAGAAAGATCAAGGCACTGACCCATTAAAGGAGACATGAGAACTAAACGAAGTGGGTGATCCTAGTTTGGATCTTGGGGGACTAACAACTATAAAGAATGTTGAAAGAAATGATAAAATTTGAATATGAACTATGGATTAGAGATACTATTCTTATTTCTTTATTCTGAGAACTGAACCCTGGTTATATAAGAGAACGTCCTTGCACTTAGGAAATACACACTAAGGCACTCAGGGGACAACTTACTCTCAGATGGTTCAGACAAAAAGTGGCGTGTGTGTGCGTGCACACACGTGTGTAGGTCTCTATGTACTCAGAGAGACAGGAGAGAGTTAGGGCAGAAATGATAAAGTAAATGAGGCAAAATGTTAGCAGTTGGCGAATCTGGATAAAGGGTATATTGGAGCTGCAAACTGAAATTATAACACAATGAAGATACTGAAAAATGAAATACAAACATTTGAGCATAACTCTTGGGGTTATGCTGTCCATATCATATAGAGCTAGGTTCAACTGTTTCATTTCGCTTTTGAATTTTAGGGATTGATTTTTCCCACATTAATTTAACCACAATGAAGGGAGTGGGAAAGAAAAAAACTAAACCAAGTAACCTTGGAAATTGGTATTTTGATTGTATACTTTAAGACCAATGACCTAAAAAACACTTTAGTCCAATGTTACGCACAAGTAAATTTTTTTGTAGAATATGGGTTAGTAATTCTGAAACTACTTTATGCATATACGAAGATCGAACAAATGAGTAAATGTACTGTGTTATGACAATGAGACCAGGCTTCTCACAGCCAGAGAAAGGAGTTATGAATTCGGAAGAGTGCAGAAGGCTAGAAGGAATCCTGTGATGTTGGACTGGAATCAGAAATCTCACTACAGATGGATAGACAGGGAATAAATACAGAGGTGTGGTACCAGCGCTTGTGTCAGTATGCACATCTGTATTTCCTAGCTCTGTCTGCTCAGAGTCTAGAACCAGTAACACTCCAGTGGCAATGGGCACACCTAGTAGCCAGACCTTGGTTTCTAAATGCCATTCTCAACTAAAAGGAACCAGGGAGCCTTGGAGGAACAGTCAGTTCCATGGATATGGCAGGAAAAATGTAACATGAACCTGAGTGTCTTGTGGTGCCAGAAAATAAGAAGTGCTCACAAACTGACAGGAGCATGTCTAAAGGACAGAGGAGCCAACCTGAAGGGCCTCCTAATGACCAAATCTGGACGGCAAAATAAACAGTGCGAGTAGTGCATTATAACCTATAACGTAAAATCGATATCCAGGAGTCCATACCAATACAAATACATAAAGAAATGGGGGACAAAGGACAGCTGTTCTTTACAGTAGGACTCCAATTCCTACTATAGAAGGAATGACTGAAATAGAAAATTACCGTTTGCCAAACACCATCGTAATAATTACTGAAGGCAAGAACCACTGATGAGTGCTAAAATTAATAGGCAAAAGTATGATAGGAAACAGGATATTTATAGCATCTCAAAATATCTCCTCCCAACATACTGACTACGTTTCAAGATAAAAATAGTAACTTTACAGTGGAGAGACCTGGCAGACACCACCTCAACCAAGTAATCAAGGTTAACATCACAAGTAATAAGACATATCGACATCATGTACCCCCTGAGAAGGATATAACATCACTTCTATGATATTCTTGCCAAAAATACATAACCTCAAATCTGATCATGAGAGAAACATCAGGCAAACACAAAGTGAGAAACAATTCTACAAAGCGGCTGGTCAGTATCCTTCCAAAGTGTCAAGGTCACGAAAGCTAAGGAAAGACAGGAGATGTCACAGATTGGAGGCGGCTAAGGAGTTGTAACTTCTAAAGGAGATGTGAAATCCTGAATTGGATCCCAGACCAGAAAAAAGAACACCGATAGAAAAATGAAGGAATTTGAACAGGGTCTATAGATCAGAGCACTGTATTGATATTAATTTCCTGGTTTCGATAATTACACTATGGTTATACAGAATGTTAACATTAAGGGAAGCGGGGCAAAGGATCCTAGAACTCTGCACTATTTTGCACCTTTTTTAAAGTTTAAAATGATTTCAGAATAAAAAGTTTTTAAAGTTTTGTTTTATAACGCTATAAAATACTTAGGATGGTTCCAAAGTCAAATATACAAAAAGGCATATTCAGAAAAACTAGCTTCTATTCGTCACTTCCCTGTTCCCTCACCGCCTCCCCCCAGGAGGTAACCATTTAAAATCTTTCCATGGCGGGGAGACATGACAGACAGACAGACAGACAGACAGCCTTTTTAGATAAATGCTAGCATACTATACATACTTTTTCCACCTTATTTTTTTTCACCCAACAATATATCCAGGAGATGACTCCATAGCGGTATGTAGAGATATTCCTCATTCTTTTATCAAAGCTGAACATACCGTTTTAGGCAGCAAGTCTCCTACTGATGGACAACTAAGTTCTTTTGTTTTTGGCTATTACAACTAGTTGCCACACCTTCTTTTACTATCTTTAGTGATTGTAAATCTTCATTATTAGGAGAAAATCTGATGGATAGCTCTGGTAAATGAAGGAAGTGATCAAGGTAAATAATATGGTTTGTGGAAACTGTAAGGCAGTAATAATATGTGCTCATTAAGTACTGACACTGATTTTCTTTGTTTTGGCTTACCTGGTGTTGAGGGCAAATTACAAGAGGGAGTTTAAGAAATATTCTGAGCAAAGGTCTAATAGAGGAGAGCTACAGACATCACTAATTTATTACCTTCTTGGAATCCATATCCCCATTTGTCCTCAATACCAGAACCCTGACTCTTATACAAGGGCAGCGATGTATTCAACTGAAACCATCTCCAGCCTCCCAGGGCTGGCGAGGTAATACAGTTCTGGACAATGAGATGTAACAGCAGTCTATCAGGGATATCTGGAAAAGTTCTGCTCTCTTGAAGAAAAAAGTGTCACACCTTCCTTCCTTATTTTTCCTACCTGGGGTCTGAAGTATCCATCTTGGAAGCAAGAGCGTGTGAACCACACTCACTGAGGATGGGGGAGCAGAGAGACAGAAGGGACCTGGGACTCTCATGTCACCATGAAGCCACCTCACTAGTCCTGGGATACCCATGTCTAGAAAACAAACCTCTGCTGGGGCTGGGGGTGGGCAGGGGGCACTGTCACAAGCAGCTAGATGGTACCAGGAGATAAACATATTCTCTATCAAGACGACTTACCTGAAGGATAGCAGGATGAGTCCTGCCACATTTAAGAGACTCGCCATTTTACAGTCAAATCTCATATATTCCTTATTTTCCTTTTCAGAACTCACACACACAAAAATGTGGTAAAGAGAAACACTGAGAACTAAGTCAACAACTGAGGTGAAGCGCAAACAAAACACACCAGCAAAGGTATAAACACAGAACCCTTGGAGCTAGACCACCAGTAGGAGGCAGTGGTGCTACCCCTGGTCCCCAGGGCCCTCCATCCCAGGGGAAATTACAGAGCTCCAATGCTCTCCGGCATGATTTGTAGGCACCTAGTTTGTTCTGTACTTTTTAACACATTTGAGGTGAACAAAAGCCTACAAGAAACAAGTAGTCAGGTTCAGAAAAATTTTAAACAGACACAGATCCCAATGACTGTGATGGGTAGAAAGGCGGAGTCTCCAAACAGTGACAGATTTCCAACTGATTCCAGCCCTCAGTTCACTGTTGTCAGGTGCAAGTCCAGAACCTTACACCACGTCTTTACAATCACGTGAAAATTAAATAGCTGGTACAAAGAACCAACATAATGTTGATTCCTCTCTTGATCCTTATATTACTCTTTCAAAGTATTAGTTCTATTACATTTTAAAGGTACATTTTCTTTAATACTTTGAAATACTATTTGTACCTGAATGAAAATCTACATCATCAGAGAGGTTAAAAAATCACCTATAGTCCCACAAGAACCCAGCCACGTCTAGCATGCTGGGACACTTCCCCAGTTCATTTTCTACACATGAGTACTTTATTTCACGTCCAGCAATTTTACATTTCTCCTGGCACACAGAAAGTCTGTATCCGCTGGCCACCTACTCATCAGAAGAGGAATCAGGGGCTCTCAGTGCAGTATGGATCAGTGGGCACTGACTGGGAAGCTGCCCTCCCTCAACTATCTCCTTTGCAGGCCTACTTTGGAATCTGAAATTTCCAGCTCCAGATTTATCCTTTGGGGAGGGGTATCAACCCCTCTGAAAATGTAAACACTTCTGGGAAAGAACGCCGATAATTGCTCATTGCACTGTTATTTCCACTGCGTGGTTCAAAAGCACTGAGCACTTTTCCTTCCCCAGGGCCTGGCCTGGTGTGTAGGGCTCAATAAATGTGTCATAAGTCAGTCAAGACCTGGCTGAGAATAGGAAGCAAGGAGAGGCAAGTTAACAGCATGGGAAAAGGGAGTTTTGGGCAGCAGAAAAAAAGAGCAGGGAGTGAGAAAGAGAGGACACTGAAAAGAGAGGCAGGAGAGTACTTAAAAGAAACTTGACTCACTTTATTTGGGACTGACGCTGTACTGTAAGCACCTGTCCCACCTGCCTCAGGTGCACCACCGACGCTCACCCCACTCTAAGTCGTCACACTTCTTGTTCCCTCTGTCTGGAACATTCTTCCTACTGATTTTATAACTTAAGATCCCCGTCCCCATCATTTAGGTCTCTGCTCAGATGTCACCTTTTTTGAAGAAGCCTTCCTACACCACCCTCTACATCAGGGCGTCCAATCCCCATTATTCTTATCCTGTTTCATTTCTTCGTAATAAGTATCACTATCTGGGACTATCTTACTTATTTTTCCTTGTTTTTTTGCCTGCCTGCTCCACTAAAATGAAAGCTTCATGAGAGCACACACACCATGGGTCTCGGTCACTGCTGTGTCTCCAACACTTTAAACGGTGCCCGGCACATTCCAGTGTTCAACAAACATAACAAACATTCACTGAACGCCTGGACCATGTAATGAAGCACTCACAAAGCCTTACTTTCTCCCAGCGAGGAAAAGTAAACTAAATAGAGTTTAGTCGTCCAAGTGCAGGCATACATTCTACCAAGCAAGAGGCGGTGCCAGCGATATGATGGCGGCAGAGGGAGTGGCAAAGGGAACCGGCACCTCTGCTTTCTTGGGGCGGAGTGTCAAGCCCCTGGCTCCTCAGGCTGGATTCCCTCCTCCCTTCCACAATCCTCGGCACAGGCAGGAGCCGCATTACCCTGTGGTTGTGCTCTCGGCTAGGACACCTGCGCCCAGGCTTCCTGAATTCTCCCTTCGGGGACAACCTTATCCACAGGAAGGACGGGACCTGTGCCGTGCTACCACTGTCACCTTGTGGCCTCTGCAAGGGTGGCACGGTACCTTGCTTTTCCCACAGGCCCACTCAGCCCTCAGAGCTGGCAGCAGTGAGAAGAGGTAAAGAGAAGAAGTAAAGAAACCAGTTTTTCACTGCTCTTTTCCCTTCTCAGGCTACGGTAAGCACCCTTTGCCATTTTTTGAACTCAGGGGTTACAGGTACTATAGAAAACCTACACAAAACCTGCTGCAGCTGACGTACCAGGACTGAATCACAGCTGTCCCTCCTGGGTGAAGGCACAGTTTGATTTTTCACACACACTGATGCTAACACAGACATGTTCAAGGTTTGAGAGAGGGTGTGGCATTTACTTGATCCTCTAGATAAGACCTCCCTAATAAAGGGAGCTAAAAATTGATTTACTAGAACGTACTGTCCTGGAACCTAAGGACCCTGTGCCTTCACTTGTCTGGAAAGGGGAGCAGAAGGATTTGGGAAGGGCTGATGGGGTAGACACGAGAGCAGGAGCCCTAGTTCTCTGTCCTCATATTTCCGGGAGGGAATGTCGGCTCCCAGGTAGGAACACAACAGTCTCTTTCGCCTCCTTCCTCTCTACTCCAAAGGAATGACTGATCTCATCAGTGAAACGGGAGATCCGGTCCGAGCTCCTATAGACTCACCCCCCCATCCCCTGCGGAGGGCAGAGTCCCCCCTCTGTCACTGCAGGCATACGAGGACAGCCTCTGCTCTGCAGGTGGCTGCCAGCAGTTCTCAGTGGGCAAGGTTAACTGTGGGATGAGGGTGCACGAGTGCAGGAGTCCTCGGAAGTCTAAGTCTGGCTACAGGTCAAGCTATACCATCTAATCCACCATCACAATTTATTAAAGCTGATGCTTTGATCCTTTGCACTCCTGGGTCTATTTCTTAACTGGTTCTTTTGGAGGCAAAAGGGAGAGAAATACAATTTACTGGACTCCTCAGACTCTAACGAGACCAAAGGAAACAGGATGACATCCAATGTCATCTGATTTATGAACACCTAGGTTTTAAAAACATACATATTTCTCTAGCAAGTCCTAAGCCTCTAATTCTACCCCCAAAGCACAGGAAACCCCAGCCAAAAGACCAGAAGGCTGAATGAATGAACTTTTAATAATAACAAAAAAGCACCAGAAAAGGTAACTCTGCTCTCTGACTTCCAGCTGAGTTTTCAGACAGTGCAGCTCTGTTTCCACAGCCATGGAAGCTGGCTTGTCTGCAGGCTTGCCTCAGGGACTGGGCTGTGTCCAGCCTCCCCCTAAGCAGGTTGGTTTCCCTGTCAAGGCTCGAAGGGGGTCTGCCTAGGGGTCGAGAAGCAGTGTCCTGGCACTGTCACTGCTTCCCCATGTTGTCCCGACTCTGGATAAGCATGGACTGCACCACATCTGTCCAGGCTGTTTGAGACCAGAGTGAACACTTACATGTTCTACCATCTGAACTTGACCTCCAGAGCTATGCTAAAATTCCACTAGGGTAGAGGGTAAGACCACGCTCATAATGGGACTCTCTTTTCGTGGCCCTGATGTTTATATCAGGTAGCATGTGCTTCAATCCACTCACAGATGAATGTTCTATGCCAAGCCCATTTCTAAAGGAAATACGATCATCTTGTATCAGAGTAGGAATTGTGGTTCTTCAATAACCATGAAGAACTAAAGATGACTGAAAGCTTTCACTCATTTACAAAAAGTATCAGAATACGTGCATATGTGTGAACGACTGTGTGCAAGTTAACATGACCTAACTTCCTAGCAAGGACAGTACCAGGGAGCCGCCTGGTTGAGTTTTCTGCTCTGTTAGGGATAGGAATGCATTTCGCTGATTTTCACAGCTGATTTAGCTGCAGTCCTGTGAACCACATGATGGTCTCAGCACCCTGCTCTCCAGACTCTGTCTTCTACATCACATTCACAGCACGTGGGTGAAGGGCAGATGCCAGGGAGAGTGTGCTGAGTGCGCACCATTCGGGGGGCAGTCTCCAGCTCTCGTGCTCTCCTCCCCACGCCAAGCAAGCCGAGAACCTAGCTCCGTCTCTGGGGGCAACTCAGAACAGCCCACCAATCCCACTCCCCAATAACCACAGACCCAATTCCCTGCCCGAAAATTACTCTATTCTTGCCAATTCTTTCATTCCTACCTAGTCTGGTCAGACATCTCAAAAATGAAGGAGGGTTTCCTCTTGGTTACCAAGCTGTAAATAAAAATAACCAAAAAAGCAGCCAGTCTGGAAGACCACAGGTTGAGGAATTCTAACTCTAACGTGGACCTGGGGCTGTTCACTGACATCGACACTCATTTACCTTCTGCTACGTTCTTCTACAAGTGTTCTCCACTCCTAGCTAAGTCGCCCGAATGTTCATGGTCTTTGTTTCTCCACTGAGGTTGAGCGTTAGAAGTTCAGAAACTGACTTGGCATACAGAACTCTCACACTATCCAATTTCAGTTTGGACTTTACTGCTATTCCTTTACTCATCTCCTGCTACTCCTCCAGCAGGGGCCATTCCAAAGTTGCTCCCTTCTCCCCAGACCCTAATTCTGGACAGCGCCACCCACCTCATCTGGCTGGTACAGACAAATCAATCACCTCAGAGGACTTTACCTTCTCCTTCAGGCCTGGTCATTCTCGTTCTTGCTTTTTCCATTTCTTGGCATTTCACCTTCAATGTCTAGACTTCACTAGGTGAAGCATGATGATTCCAAAATCTCTGCCTCTGACAGTGACCTGTCTCTAAATGCCAGCCCTATGCTTTCAGTTTTTCTCCTGAAAGTCCTTCAGGCGTGCCCAGCTAACACGGCCTCCAAACGGCCACCCGTTTCTCATACCGTCACTGGCCCAGGTTCCGAGCCTCACAGTCAGGTGAGCACTGCAAAGGAGCACAGAACTTTACAGGGGTCAAGAACTTACTACTTAAGGAACAATCTGTCTCAGGGTTGGCAAACATCTTCTATAATAGTAAATATTTTAGATGTTGTGGGCTATGAGGTCTCTGTTGCAGTACTCAACCCTGCCACTGTAACATGAAAGCACCCAGAGATAACAGGTATACAAATGGGTGTGGTTATATCCCAATGAAACTATTTTAAAAGCAGGCGGCTAGCCCGCTGGCAATAGTCTCCCACCCCCTGATCTACATCACTATCCTAATCAGGTTCTTGCTGGTGACCTGATCAAATAGTTTCTACTGATTATTATTACTTTGGCATTGACTATGTTAACTCCTTTAAAAATTGGTTATTTGAGAAAAAAATATTGGTTATTCGTCATATCTAGCAAGTCATCTTTGACCGAAATATCCCGTCACCAGCAAAAAGGCCTGATGGGGAGCTGGCCATAGCCACTGATTTTTCAAGTTGGACGTTCAACATAGTGCCACAGAATTTGTTTTACGATGATTTTTTTTCCTGCGTTTTACCCAGCTGTCACCAACATAATAATTTAGAGCACTGGTTTTTCAACTAGTAGATTGTTTTCTTCAAACAAAATGTTATTTTGAAACTCGTTAAATGAAAAAGACAAAGCAGAATGACTCTGTGTGACATGGTAGGTAGAGAAGAAGCCCGGATACCCATCACCTTAGCTCCTTTTCTCTGCATCCCTTCCCGGCAGTATCCCCTAGGGCACCTCCTCAGTTTTGTGAAACAGCAGCCTTCCAACTTCTCTTATCAATCACCTGTATCATGAAAAAGGTTTTGAGGTCCCCAACGCTCTCTGAGCCACACACTCACACTCTGAGTATCAGCAGATGTCCCAAGATCCAATACACACTCAGGATGAAGTTTGCTGTTAATGATAATGGATGTAAAACTGTCATCTAAAATAGCCTTCTTGACAAGTTAGAATCTTTCGGACTGACTTATTGTGCAATCTGGCTAGAATGTCATTGTTTTTACTTTCACACGGGGTTGATGAGGAATTCTGAACCAGAAGTGTTAGCTCTGTCATTTGCTTGTTTACACTTGCTTTTAAAATGTATTAGCTCCAATCTTTGCCATAATCTTTTCAAGCCACCATTATTCAGTTTGGTTAAAACGAGCAAATTTAATCTGCAAATACGCTTAACCGGGCCCACATCAACCCTACTATGCTGCATTCACTGGAGAGCAAATGAGCTACTGGGGAAGCCTCAGTCACCCCTGCCACACCAGGGAAGTTTCCTAGCCCTCTGGGTCATCTCATGTACTGTATACGACATATGACCACCTAACAGACAAAGTGAGTGAAAACGCCAGAATCAATCCGTATGTCAAGAATTAGAGAATTAGTCAAGCTTCGTATCTTTCTTTATGTCTGATGATAAACAGTAGTTCCAATCTACATTTGGAGGCTACCACTGTGAAATACCATTTGATTTGTAGTAAAAGGGAAGAACCACTTGGATTCGTGGGAAGGCTCGATATTTACTTTTTATTCAGTTGTACCCTGACCGAGGCCCTAAGCCTGCCACCTGGCCGAAGCCATAGCAATAGCATGGAGCATGGCAGACACTCTCTATAGCTAAGCCGGGCCCTGTCATGATGTTCTTGGATTCAGGGACAGCTAAGGCAAACAGCAATCATCCTAACGGTTACCTGCAAGTCATTTTGTGGGTTCCAGTCTGAATCAAATATGATGCAGGTATCGGCAGCTGTGAGATTGATCCCCAGGCCTCCCGCTCGGGTGCACAGAAGAAAGACAAAGCGGTCTGAGTCTGGCTTACAGAACCGGTCGATGGCTGCCTGGCGCAGGTTTCCCCGTACTCGCCCATCAATTCGCTCATAGGTGTATCTGAGGGGACCCAAACGAACGAAAGCCCAGGTGTTAATCATGACTTCAGTGGAGAACAAGAAACAACGCAGGAAGCTGTTGACTAACGGCCTTAAACCCGTCACTTCTAAATATGGACCTAATGTCAGAGGTCTAAAAGGAACCCCCCCTCTACATATGCAGCAGGGCAGACACCTAAAACTGCACTGCAATATGTCCCCCTCTCTCAAAACAAACGAAAACCAAATCAAAACAAAAAACCAGCCAAACTACGGAGGACTAGAGGAACTGTAAACATAAAATATCAATCCCCACTGCCCAGGCAAACTTACTCTCAAGTGTTTCCCAATTTTCTTGCACTGAATCTAATCATAAGACCAGGAAAAGCAAATAAAAGCCTCAACCATCTACTTTCAGTAGAACTCGTAACACGGAATCAGAGTGCGAATCAGGCTCCATCTGCTTTTGGATGGACTGAAAATGGGAAGCAGACTGGATGGACAGGCAGTCTTTTCATGTCTGGGTTGGTCATTTCTATCCTAACAGTTCCTCAAAGCTTCAGAGGTAGAAAGCAAAACCTCCAGGTTTGTAGCTGAAACCAAGGTCTTCTGGGCAGCATATTGCCAAGCAAGTAGGAAGAAATCACAGGAAAGGTTTCTGAGCTGTGTCAGGTTGGAAAGAAGCCAGGAGAATCTTTAGAGGAAAATAAAGTGAGGAAGCAAAGCTGAATATCATTAAGAAGGCATATACCTGTGTAGAAAGTTAAGAATTACGGGTGGAAAGCATGGTGAGGAGAAGGTAAAAGGAAAGAGAGTAGGAAATTAAACTGCTATGGGAGCCTATTAGCATCTGTCCATCCAATTAGAAAACACAGAAGGTTTGTTTATGATGGAGATCATGTAATCAGCACAGAATTAAAACATAGTACCAATCTGGATAGCTGCTTAGTCTTATTTATTTCTTATTTACCCCTTGACAATGAACAAATTAATATGGGGATGCTACCCTGGGCCCAATTTTGACCAACAAGCAAGAACTGGTTGGTAAAGTATATGTAACAGGAACCATGTGAGAAAAGGACGACATCCTAGACCCCACGATAGTCAAGAACATGAATCCTGACAAAAACCTTCTCAGCAGCCCAGAATCTGGGAAATCAGATCTCTAAAAATTCAGATAAACAATTGGTAAGAGACTAAGGATAGATCCTCTAGGGGTAGATGACTCTGGCGGGGAGTGGCTCTAGATAACTAAATTGGGCAACATAATCCTGACCTCCTCGAGTAAAAGGAAAATCCACGTGAGAAATCACCCAAGGAAATACAGGTAGAGAAAGCAGACCAATTCAGGCTCAGAAGGGACACGTACAAAGCAAAGACCCAAGTCCAAAAAGACTGTCTTCTTTTTACAAAGCTAGAGTGCACCCACATCTGGAATTACAGGTGCAGATTCTTCCTTTCTTCTTTTTTAATGCAATAAACTTAAGAATAATACATGAGACTACAGTAGCAAATAAAAGCAGTGGTGGTTACAGGATTGTCATGAAGGCAGACTAAGAAGATTTTGTCCTAAGCTAAAAGCTAAGGGTCATAGGTTGAATTCTATACAACTATGAAGCAGTCAGATAAAATTATCATCTTTATTAATATCAGCCACAGCAACAATATTAGCAGTAAGCTCCTAAGTGCCAAGCTCTGTGCCAGGCACTGCGATATGTGATACATGCTTTATATGCATCATCACATTTACTTCTGGCAATAATCCTGTGAGGCAGTTCCCCATTTTACACCTGAGAAAACATCAAGAACAAAAACCACCACCACCACCACCACCACCACCACCACCAACAGCCTCACAAGCGAAATAACTTGCTTAGTCACCCAGCTGGTAAGTGAGATCCATTTGACTCAAAAGTCCACACTCTTAACCAGTTTGCTGTATGGCCTTCACATTGTACCCTATATTTCAATGCAGTAGGAAGATTTCCCTAAAAACTTAAAAGACAAAAATAAAGGTAAGTAAGAGACTCTGGTGAACTTGGAAAACCTGTAACTCTATCGGAAGGTTAAGAAGAGAAACTACAGATATCCAAAATGACTGCGATGAATCAATGCACCTAGGAACTGAACCGAGTTACTCGTACGTTTGGCCACGTATGTGATGCAGTGGAAGAGGCACAGGATTTGGAGTCAGAAGACAGGGTTGAGATTCAATTAAATGATAGCTGCCACTACCCCACCCTCACACACGTGAACAATTAGTGCTGCAGGCATACAGGACTCAATGTTCTTTGACAAGACACCCCTAAACCAGCAGAGAGGAGCCAGATGCCCACAGATCTGAGGTGGGGAATGAGCATACTGTTAAGGAGGAGGAGAAACCAATAAATAGAGATGATATAGCTCGGCAATCACCTAGGGAAAGAAATTCCCATAAAACTGGATAGTGTTTGGCCATCTATGATAGAACACAGTTTTAGAAATTGGGCAGGATGATTAGAACGTTAATTCTCATTTCTATCACTCAGTTTTGAGGGACTGCTCTCGAAGAACACAAAACTAAAATAAAAAGCCGGTGATCTGAGAGTTCAATTAAATTGTTCCTCACTCCCCTCACTCCTGAGCCAGATCCTTTGGCCATGCCCTCACCCCTGTATGAGCACGGCATGAAATTAAATGGGAACAAAACCAAACTGACAGCTGGCGTGACAACAAGGCTCAAGAACAAAGAAAATCTTGAAGGCTAGTAAATCTGAGTGAGGAAATCAGACATCATTAAATTTTCGCACCAGACATCAGTGCAGCAATTAACCCTTTGTGTCAACTGCATTCTGAACAAAATCCCTAGGAGCTGATGTGGTCGATCAAACTGTAATTCTGAGTCGCTGTCGAATATCAACAAGAAGCAGGTGGCACTCTGGAAAACCTCTGGGTACTCGGGGGGTGGGGGCGGGGGTGGTGGTGGTGGAAATGACACGTTTTTGGCACAACAGGAAATGTTTACCTCAGAAGGCCTGAAGGGAAATGAACAACCTCATCTCCCAGCAATAACCAGCTGGAGAACATAAAGAGTGAAAAAAACACACAAAAACCTGCCGTTCGTGACTGCCATAAACATATAAAATACTTACAATTAACCTTAATAAGAAATAAGCAGGAGTTGGCAATAAGGGTCATGTCGGTTTGGTCACCATGTCCCTAACACCTATAGAGGTCTCAGCACAAGGTTGGTACCTTATAAATATTTACCAAATCAACAGTGTATACAGAAGACCTGAGTAAGTGCAGTGAATATCATGTTCTTCAATTCTGCAAAGACGTCAATTCTACCCTACTACGTGTGTAAAAGCCAATCAAAATCCCAACAAATGGATATAGGTACACATAGATAAATACAGATATGTAAATATATAATTTTTTTTTCTGTAGTGAGGACTGGAGTAGTCAGGGATATATTAAAAAATAATAATTCTGGGGACTTCCCTGGTGGTGCAGTGGTTAAGAATCTGCCTGCCAAGGCAGGGGACACGGGTTCAAGCCCTGGTCTGGGAAGATCCAACATGCCACGGAGCAACTAAGCCCGTGTGCCACAACTACTGAGCCTGCGCCCTAGAGCCTGCGAGCCACAGCTACTGAAGCCCACGCACCACAACTACTGAAGCTGGCACACCTAGAGCCTGTGCTCTGCAACAAGAGAAGCCACCGCAATGAGAAGCCCGCACACCACAACGGAGAGTAGCCCTCGCTCACCACAATTAGAGAAAGCCTGCACACAGCAACGAAGATCCAATGCAGCCAAAAATAAATAAATAAATTTATAAAAAAAGAAAAGAATAATTCTGAACAATTCTGAAGTTCATCTGTAATAATATATGAGCAAAGGAATAGAAATATTGATCAAAAGATAGAAAGGGGGCTTCCCTGGTGGCACAGTGGTTGAGAGTCTGCCTGCTGATGCAGGGGACATGGGTTCGTGCCCCGGTCTGGGAAGATCCCACATGCTGCGGAGCAGCTGGGCCCGTGAGCCCAGAGCCTGTGCTCCGCAACAGGGGAGGCCACAACAGTGAGAGGCCCATGTACAGCAAAAAAAAAAAGAATAGAAAGGTTACATACACACCCAGCAAACATCTCAATATATTTTATGCATACTGTCTTACATGAATGGGGGAAAAGATGGACTATTTAATAAACAAACAATCAAAAATATCTGGGAATAAATTAAATTAGACCCCCATTATATGCCCTCTACCAAAATTGTAGAAGGACTGAAGACTGAAATATAAAAAATAAATCAAAGAAGTCCAATTAAAGATTATGAATTATCATGTACATTTAATTCTTTTATCTCCTCAAATGTCTAGAAAAATGATAGGTAAAGGGATTTTTAAAAAAATGCATAATAATGCCTTCCCCCCAATAAATCTACAAACAGAACAGGAGAAAATTCTGGGACTTGGAAAGTAAACCAAGTGATATTTGATTTGAAGAAAGCAGAATCCCAGGTGAGAAATAACCTAATTCAATATGGCAGAATATCCAAAGGGATCAGGCATTGGTGGCACCAGGTATCCCTGAAAGTGGAGATACAGAAAGTCTAAAAACAAGGGAACTAACTGGTTGAATATCTGTTGAAGTATCTGTTAGCCTATCCATCATCCACCCCAGTGCTGAGAGGATAAAAAAGATCTGTACCTCTCTCTACCTTAGGAGACACCACACAGTTAAAGGCAGAGGTACCATACTAAAAAAGGGAAGAGAAGCAGAGATCTTGAGACCTCCCTACCTCTCTCCACCCCTTCCCCACAGTCAGCTCCCAGTTCAATCAAGTTCCCACCCTCTGGGCAGGAGAGAGGAAGAAAAACATCCCAAAGCACTGACACTGGAGGTTCCCTGATGAAATGGTCCAGCTAGACGGACAGTGTTCACAGATGGAGAATAAGGTAGCCAACAAGCTGGCCCACATGCCCAGAGCTTCTAATCTCTGGATAGTGCCTACCATCTGGCAGCCAAAACCAGACATCTGAGGAAAGCCTCTGACCTTTGAGGCTTTGCTTCTGGTGTGGAGGGGCAAGGTCTTAACACATCAATCCTCCAGTAAACAACAACCACAAAATCTGGGCAAAATACAAAAACAAAACAAATGAACAGAAAAAACCTATCTGAGGGCACCAGAGGGTTAAGGAAAGCAGGCAGATTTTGGAGAGAAACAGGAAATTGTGGTTTTGGCCAGACAGAAGCCAGAGTTATGGCAAAGGTGCAGGGCAGCTATAAATCTTGATGAGAAGCCACTATCTTTCTGACCAGAGGCAGCAAGAGAAGGAGTCTGGGGCAACCAGGACTGCCAGAGGGTGAGGGGGGATTGCCAGAAAGTAAAGAGACAGAGATGGTGAACCTCACACACCGGGTATAAACTCTTTCTAAGTCTCTGGTGGACCTCTGACCCACACATGCTTGGGGCAGACTGAAAGTAGTCTGAGCTGAGATTGGAGCTGCTACCTACCAGAGACGCTGACAGCATTTGCATTTTGAGACTCACCTACTTAACTGCCTCCAAATAAAAACCATCAACATCATCACAGCAATATAACAGAATCCTGAATCTCTACAACACAATATTCACAATGTCCAGGGGAAACATGACCCATTCTTAAAGGGAAAGACAACAGACGTCAAACCTAAGATGTTTTAATTAACAGACAAGAACTTTAAAAGCAGCTCTTATAATTATGTTCAGCGAAGTAAAGAAATGTACATAATGAATGAAAAGATAGGAAATTGCAGCAGTGAAACAAAACATCACACTAAGAAACAAATAGAAATCTTAGAACTAAAATAGAATCTCTAAAATAAAGAAAGCAATGGGTGGGCTTAATAAGCATGATGGAAATGACAGACAAAAGAGTCAGTGAACTTGAAGACAGACAAAACAAGAGAGAGAAAAAGGACTGAAAAAAAAAGAAAAAACAGAACAGAGCCTATGGAGCTGTGAGACAATATCTAAAGGTCAAACATACAGGTAATTGGAGTCTCACAGAGCAACAAGAAAACAGGGCAAAAGGAAAAAAGAGAAATCAAAGAACTATTGACCTAAAGCTTTCCAAACTTGATGAAAGATCTACATTATAAATTTAAGAAGGTCAGTGAACTCTGCACAGGATGAATTTCACACATCAGTCAAACTGCTGCAAATTGAAAATTAAAAGAAAATCTTAGTCGTCAGAGTGAAACAATACATTATATACAGGGGAACAGCCACTTAAATGACTACAAAACTTCTCATCAGAAATCACGGGGGTGAGAACACAATAGAGTAACTTCTAAGTGCTGAAAGGAGGGGGGAAAAAAGCTAACCCAGAATTCTACTATGGAAGACAGAGACATAAACAAAAAGAAAAATTTGACTTGAGAAAACAGACACTGTAGGAAGATTGTAAAAAATCTATCATCATTAATCTCAGAATGACAAAACACTGCACCTGTGTGATAACCGGCTGAGTGCTATAAAGACTGAAAAATTACAGAAGAAAACTAGGAAATTAAAAATATAATTACACAGTGAAAATCTAGGGATTAAAGTTGGAAGACAGAATAAAGGTATTCTACCAGAGGTACAGCAAAATATAATGAGATGGAAAGTAGAGAAAAGAGAAAATTAGGTGATCAGACCAGAAGGTCTGACATGAATAACAGGAGTTTCACAAAGAGAAAACAAAACAGAAAGAAATAATGAAAGATAAAATACAAGAAAATCCCCCAGAACTGAAGGAACATAATTTCAAATGGGAAAGACCTACAAAGCATCCAGTTCAACAGACAACATACAAAACCCAGTTCATTGTCAGATTTCACAGGACTGGGACAAAGAGGGTATATCAAAGCTTCTAAACAGAAAAAACATGTCACATACACAGACCAGGAATTGGAAGGGCTGTGAACCTCTCAACAATCCTGGAAGCTAGAAGACAGTAAACTAACATCTTCAAAATTCTGTGGGAAAGTGACTTCTGACCTAGTACCTCAAACTCAACCAAACTACTGCTCAAGAATGAGAGTAAACTGAAAACATTCTGACAAAGTCTCAAATTCACTTATCATTCACCCTTTCTCAGAAGCTCCCAAAAGAGGTACATGGGATCCACCAACAAGATTTGACTCAAGAGGGAAGGAAAGAAACTTGTCCGTGTGATAAAGGAAGAGAGATCACAGATGGCAACTGTGTACTAGGCAGGAAGGGTAACTGCCCAGAGAGAAGAAAGAAGGTCCTGGGAGAGACGGCTCAGAAACGAAACTGATGTGCTTGAACGTAACAAGAGGAGATTTAGACAACCAGAGTAAATTTTGGAGCTGAATTATAATAAGTATATTTAAAAATATGCATCGAATAAAAAATAATTTTTAGCTTCAGGGAAAAATAAAAATTGTGCAAGAAAGAAACAGTAAACAGCATACTACATGGCTGAGCTATAACTCAGCATTTACATAAATCATAATAAACACTGAATATTAATTTAACCCAAAGTATTGCATGGCAGGTTGGGAAGATGAGAGGACAGGAGTTGCACATGTGGTAATTACGAGGGGCAGTGAAAGAAGGGAAATATTCATCTTCCATAGTGAGAACAGATAATACTTAAAACGGAAAAAAAAAATTACAGCTACTAACATTACTTAGAGATATAGCTATAAATACCAAAAGAAATAGCATAAGGAGTTTAAAGTAAATGCTTCAGGTGGGGGGGAACTGGGGGTATGTGGTAGTATCAGGAAATGCTATTTTTCATAGGTCTAACAGAATAATTTGGCTCTTTAAATTATGCGCATGTATAACTTTGAAGAAAATTTAAAAACTAAATCAAAAAGAGAAAAGTAATGATGATATTAAAGTCAGAAGATCCTGTTGGGTGCAGAGCTGGGGTAAAGAAGCCATAAGAGAGTGAAAAGAAAATACTTCAGAATACTGCATAGTTGAGAGGTGGGGGAAGCCTTTTTAAGCATATTAATTTAAGCATAAATAAGTACTTAAGTTTATTTAAAGCTGTTTTAAGACTGAGAGATTTGACTATTATAAAATTTAAAACTTCTAAGAATAAAATAAACAAACAAAAACCCATAGCCATAAAGAAAAAGTCAAGAACAACACTGGGGAAGTATTTGCACCATATTCTTAAGTAAACAAGCCATTCTTATAAATTAATAAACAAAAAGGCAAAGAGTAACAAAAAAAATGGAGAAAGAACATGAATAAAGCAATGCACAAAAAGAGAAATATAAACAGCTAATAAATATGAAACTGTCATTAATAATCAGAAATACAAATTAAAACAACAGACCATAATTTTGGCTTACTGAATCAGCAAAGACTAAAACGCAAAAACAGTATTGATCAGAGTATGAAAAAAAAGTCATTCTCATACGCCATTAAAAGACACAGTAAAAATGTCTTTCTAGAGGGTGTTTTGGAAATATGTATTAAATGCTTTTTAAAATATACATCATAATGTATTCTAAGGAAATAACTGGAAACGTTCACAACGAATGCAAAGCAATATTCACAGAGTTCCTTAAAATGCTGAAAAATTGAAAACAACCTATAAGACAGAGTATCATGCAGATCATCAAAACTATGTGGTAGAAGAAGAATTAAAGAAAAAAGTTCAAAGTATGTTAAATAAAAAGGTGAGTTACAAAGCAGAATGTAAAATATGATCCCAATTCAAACAAATCAACAACAATAAATATATGTATGCACAAAGAAAAAAAGACTAAAAAGATAAATGCCCAAGTGTGAATGGAAACTTCGAGCAGGTGGTGGTATTATAACGTGTCCCTAGTTTCAAGAAAAACTGTAATTTTTAGACAATTTGAAAACAAAAATAACCAATAAATGATAAGGAAAAATAGCATATAAGGGAGCTAAATAAAGACATCTGAACTTAGCAAAAGTCTGTTCATTACACATTTTGGGGTATCTTTAAAAAAAACTGCAAACTAGTAGTTGCATACATTTTGAAGAGTGAGATAATATATTTACATAAGAAGCAAGTGTTCTGGTAATTCATATATAGTGAATTTATAAAATACGAAACTGCTTTCTAGTTTCAATATATTCTTCAAAGAAAAAAAACAATGTTAAGTCTCAAGAATTCCTAACCTAAAGATCTCCATTACAGGGCTCTGAGAAATTCTTTTATTGCCTAATCCGATTTTGGAGAATTATTTATGTAATATTAAATGTCAGCATAACCCATAGTTAAATTGGTCGTTTCCTTTAATACTTTTTCTATAAATTACATGTTATAAGGACAAACAGACTCTTTAAGGAGCAGAACATTTAACACAACAGAGATTTGCTATGATGACTATATAAAAATAAGGATGTCCTTTAAACCTAGCAATGCCTTGGCTAATAGTTTCTAAGATCTGGAGAAGTCTTTATGATTAAGAGTAAATTTTAAAAATCCATTTGCCATTCAGATGATTGATGTATCCCAATGACTGGAAATGGAAGGTACAGTGTATAATGTAACAAATGTAGTACCCATATAGACTCCAAACAACCCACACATAACACCCCAGGCTTTTCACCTGCATAAGTAATGGAACTTAGGTTCAAGGAATTACAGGAGTATGAACAAAAAAATAAGCTGGGATGCCATAGTGAGTGCTATCATAAAACTTTAGAGCGTTTGCTAAGACATAAAACATCCCCAAGTTCTTTTTCTGGCAGTTGTCAGCTTGTGCCCTCCTTTCAGCAACTTGATACAGTGATGCTTTCCAGGGTGTATTTTTCTCATCATTATTAAGGGAAAAAAACAACAACATTATTTTCTTAACCTTCTGTAATGCTAACTGAATTGTTTCTTCCAACTAAAGAGAATATAAATAAACATGTAAAATTTATTTTTTAAGCAAAGCAAGGGCTCCACATCATAGGCTAGGAAATTCACTCTAGACAGTTAAAACTGGTCATAAGATTCTACTCTGAATTTTAGTCTATCTTTATGAGAAGATTTCTTATGTCTCTTTTTAATGTTTTTTTCTTGTTAAAACATAATTTTTGAATGAATCAAAAAGGCACCAAAGAAAAGGAACTGCTTGCAGTGCTTGATGCACAGCTCTGACACAAGGCTCACCTTCTCTGGATGAGATAATCTTCCAGGATGTCGAGACAGCGCACCATCTGGGAGAAGATGAGTACTTTGTGGCCGCCAGCAATCAGCTTAGGGAGCAGTTTATCAATCAGCACCAGCTTCCCTGCTGCCTGAATCATGGCCTGCAGCTGAAAGTCGGGGGCATCAGGGCTGTGGGTTTTCCGGAAGTCCTCCAGAATTTTCTCCTCTGCCCCTGAAAAAGAATGGAACAAAACTATTCTCTGAACAAACTATAAGAGTAATAGCTACCCTCTGCTTGACAGAGCCTAGAAAAAAATGAAATGAATTCTTAGGTCCCAAACCAACAGTCCAGTGAGGCAATGCTGTGTGTCCATCCCATGCCCTCAGCAGAGGGCTCTAGAGGCGGCAGGGCTGTTCTGCAGAGAACACAGGTGCTCTGCTTTCCTGGGAAGTCTGACCAAGGAGAGGAAGGATCTGAAATACCAAGCTGACTTAGGCAAGTGAAGAAACCTTCAGAGAAAGCTGACAAAAAGACACACCTCTCGTACCATAAAAGCTTGGGATCAGTAAATCCAAGCCATATTTTGATATAAAATTTTATAAAAAGTTTTATTGTAAAATAATAAAAAAAACCTTCCAACACGTTCTCTACTCAGTATAGTTAACTGTTAATTTATCTGCAGAGAGTTTTAATCTCATTGCACCATGATCATTTTTTCAATGAAGTAACACATCTCCCTACACCAAGTGGAAAGTGTGGACTAGACCACAGGTACACAAAGGACAGCAGGCTGACAATTGATATCCACCTTCTGATGGGCAGAGAATTGGTAGAGGTAGGCTCAAAACGGGGCTCTGTATACTCACAGGCCAGACTGCTTAGGCAGATCCATCAACCTCTTTGAACCTCAGTTTAATACTCTGTAAAAAGGTCAGAATACACACCCTGGCATTCCATGGGAACTTGATAACATTAGACTGCTGGCGATCAAGATGCCTGCCCCATGTCCCCCACTCACCGTTGATCAGGTAGGGGTGGTTACAGCACTTCCTCAGCTCCATCATGGTGTTGATGAGATTGGGCATGTTGTGCTGATTGGCCCCCTTGGTCAGGAAGGAAAAGTTCTTCTCCAGGATGGCACGGTAGTACTTCTTCTGGATATTGGTCAGCTCTACTTCGATGATCGTCTCTTGTTTGGGAGCAAGGTTCTTTTCCACGTCATCTTTCAGCCGCCGAAGCATCATTGGTTTGAGGATAGACTGCAGTTTCTTCACCTGCCCAGGAAAATGAGACCTGTTCACCTGCCCCAATCCCGATTCAATAACCGTTACTGGGGTATTCCAACATTCACTACAATCTCTTGAGCACCTAATCATAGTACTGTGGCAGCAGATTAAATGAAAGATCATGCCTGATCCCTGAACATGACGAGCTTATAATAGGACTGAAGGGAAAAAAGGGATCTGGTTTTAATTCGCAAGCAATTACTGAGAACCTATGTGGCAACCTTACAAGATACAAAGGGAGAAAGATACAAAGACAGGACCTCTTCTGGATGGAGAAAACAAACCTCTCTCTCTCACACGCACACTTGTGCAGCAATTACCTGAGGAATATTTTAAGCCACGTCAGAAGGTACAAGTGATACCTTACAAAGGGAAGATGCTAAAAGAACAAAGTGAGAGGCAGACGGAATCTGGGGGTGGGCAACATGGATGAAGGGGGTCAAAAGGTACAAACTTCCAGTTATAAAATAAATAAGTCCTGGGGATGTAACGTACAGCAAGGTGACTCTAGTTAGTGATACTATATTGTATATTTGAAAGTTGCTAAGAGAGTAGACCTTAAGACCTCTCATCACTAGAAAAAAGAATTTACGTATGTATGGTGATGGATGTTAACTAGATTTATTGTGGTGATCACTTTATAATATACACTACATATACTGAATCATCATGCCATATATCCGAAACTAATATAATGTTGTTGTCATTTACATCAAATTAAAAAAAGAAAAAGAAGCAGAGGCAATCTGGAAATGGATTCCTCCTACATCTAAATAACGACAGCAGCAAACAAGTTTGGGGCTAGCACTATGTAGAGCATTAATGTGGTAAGGTGACACCTCCCACTCCATCATGCAAGCTGTCATCTCAGGGGCACTTTGAGCCTGATCATATGCTTTGCTATGATTTGTCTGTTCTTCTCCTAACGGTCCAGGCCTGGACAGCAGATCTCTACGCACTTGACCGCACTGGCACAGGGACTTGCTCACTCTCCCAAGAAGAGGGCAGAGAAGGGATTCAAAGTCAAGGCACCTGAGTTCACCCTGAGCTAAAACATGATACCAATAAGATTAATCCTGGTGGGAAAATAAGAGAAAAGGCAAGTGCAAAAGATCAAGTTTCAAGTCATAAAGAGCTGTTCAAAACTTTCAGAAGGGGTAGATTCTGCAGAAATAAATTGTGGGCTGTACCAATGCTTCCTGATGAAATATAAAGTGATTTACAGAGAGTGATTTAGAAGAGTTACTTCCTGGAGCAGGTTTTAAACAATGATGAATATGCTTTACTTTATAACCAGATATATAGACAGTTGGTGCCGTTTTTGTGGTTTGCTCCTAACTAACCCCAATCTTAAATCTAATCCATTTAATGAATGCTTTGTTTTAGCAATCATGGTACTTAGGATTGTAATCCCCCAAATGGATAAGGAATTACTATGTAAGAACCCAAAGAGGAGAGACACAGCTAGGTAATCGTTAAAGACAGGGACAAATGCCAATCTGCCACATGCTGGATTCAGCTTTTGCCCTTCACTTGGTTCATACCTTGAATCATTTAGAGTATACTACATGCCAGACACTGCTGGTCAATACAACAAACACAACTTTGCAGAAGATGTGGGCCTTGTCCTCAAGGAGATCATTGTCTAGGAAGAAGAAAAAATGCATACCACAAAATAAGTGCAATGGGAGAAGAGGATGCATTTCTAATGGTCCACAAATGGAGAGAGGGTTGGAGCTGGCTTTTGAAAGATCAATAGATACTGCAAATGTCGAGAAGTGGAATTAAGTTTGATTATTCACTGCTCTCAAAGTCTGACTCGCCACAGAAGAAGAAACAAACAGACTGGGACCACAGAGTGTTCTCTTGATTTCTCTGTTACTGAAATTCCCAAACCTTCTCAGTTCCCAAATTCTCGGCCCCAACCCACTCTCACACCATTGCTAGATTAATTTAGCAGAACTAATTATTCCTGCAATCAAAGCCCTGCACTGCTTCTCTAATGCTTACCAAACCCTTCAACCTGTCTTTCAAGATCTTCCCACAATATGTCGCTAAACTCCTCCGGCTTCATACTCCTCAATTCATCCATCCTGTTTCCAGCTCAACCCAGATGATTCCCAACTACTGAATAAATTCCACGGCTGATTATGATTATTTTTTTCCTATGCAAAGCAGTCATCATCTCTCTCTCTCTGCCTACTGAAAACTTACCCACCCTTAAAAGTCTATTCTCAAATTATACTTTCTCCATGAAGCCGTTCCTAATTTCCAAACAGATGTGACCTTTCTCGCCTTTAAAAGTCCTCAGCTCTATTAACTGTTCCTCTTACGGCATTTAAACTTGTCTGCCTCATTTCTGCAATGTCCAGTTGAGATTTCTACCCGTAGTAGATAGATTGGTTTGTTTTGAAACAGCTTTGAGTCTAATAAGCTAGACGCAGAACCAGATCTTTGAAAACAGGACATTTAGTTGATTTGGAAAAAACTGGACTTGCCCACTACTCTGGTATATACACCTGCCTTCTTTTCCTCACTACCTGTGTATTTTGTTGCACTCAAGAAAATGAGCCTGGAAACATGTTGCAGGTGATGGAGGAGGGATGAAGGATGAAGAAGGCAGAGGAGGAGGGAAGCAAGCCCCTGAGGCCAGAGCTATGAACAAAATCACTGAACTTACATATGAGATCAGTGAAGGCAGGAGGCTGGATATAAGGCATTTTGGATGTTGATTCATTTATTCTTTGGAGTTATAAGAACTGCTAATAATCAGTTTATCCTCTTCAACATAAACAAATGAAATAAAGGAGGCAATGCTCATTTTACGAGAGATGTGAGAACTTGCTAACTCCTGTCCCCATGGTGACTTGTTTTTCCCTTGATGGTGAGGGTCATTACCACATTGTCTCCTCAAATCCTTCAAGCTCCTATTTACCTGCTCCTCTGTTTTCAGATCTCCAAACTCCTCCAAGAAAGCAGTCTCTGAAGGAAACTGTGACGGCTCCAGGAAGTTGAGCAGACTGAAGAGCTCCTCCACCGAGTTCTGCAAGGGCGTCCCTGTGAGCAGCACCTTGTGTTCCTGCATGGATTCACAGCACGGGATGAACAGGGTCTGAACCACCAAAACAGCAGGTTTTGGTGGGAAAATGATGCCAGGGCATTCTGGGCTTTATTGGTGGCAATTCTGTTTTGCCAGATGATGATACTTCATCATCAATATAGGAAAGAGGCAGAGGTTGGCTATAAAACATGTGACTCTACAGAATAAGTGTGACAACATCAATAACCAGATCAACCTTCCTTTCACATCCCTGAGCCCAGGAGCAATTTCACGTTAGTTAAAGCACCCATTCATTCATCCATTCATTCATTTGATATTATGGAGTGCCTGCCTGCCTGCCACAGACTGGGCTCTGTGCCGAGGAGTAATGCTGAAGGCCATCACCTTTGGTACCAGATCATTCAGGGACCTGGAAACAAGCCAAAACATCTTACATTTCCAGGTCACAAATTTCATGGTATTTAAGATTTCCCTGGGTCCCTCTGGGAATCAGTCTGTGGCAAAGGCCAAATTGTTGACCCAGTTCATAACGAAAAAAATTTGCTTCCTGCACGATCAGAGCCATGGTGGGCAAAAAGAAAATCTAGGGTGAGCAGACTGTGCACAAGTAAGCTGCATGCAGATGGCTAAAGAATGCTTCCTCTACTGTGAACAGAAGGGGCCTGTGTTTATGCAAAGAGCCTGCCAACTCTCACCAGGGCCATGAGCTTCAGGCCCTCCAGAAGTTTGCAGTTCCTATTCTTCAATCTGTGGGCTTCATCAATGATCACACAGCTCCAGTGAATCTTCTTCAGCTCTGGGCAGTCTGCCAGGATCATCTCAAACGTTGTAATGACGACATGGAACTTGAAGACTCCTGACAGTGGGTTTCCCTGAGATGACAGAAGCAAAGACAAAGCTTTACGCAGGGCCAGAGAATCCAGCTACCGGGTTACCGGCTGGGTTAGAGGAGGCAACACTATAAATGCTAGGATCTAGGTGAGAGCCAATAAGCACTTCTTCTTCAGTTGAGAAGAGAGAGAATACGACAATGAACCAGCTACTTAGACAAGAGAGAGACCCCATTACATCAATGAAACAAAAGCAAGAGAGCACGTACCCTCACAAAAGTGAGACAGAGGAGCCATGTGGAAGGCCGAAAAGGAAGCTTTTTATTTATTTACTGTCATGATAAGGAAAGCAGATGGGTGCTGATTCACACATTCCCAGCCAGAAGCTGGTCTATGCATAGCTGGAATGCCCAAGGAAACCCTCTTTGCTACTTTTCAGGTAAAATTAATTTCACCTTGTAACTTGGGTTCTAGAACAGATTCGACATCATGATCCTGATTCACCCAGGACAAGTGCTACCAGGCAGGACACACCTTTGTCTTTCAGCCTATCTTAGTGCTACCATCGCTTTAAAAAGCAGAGCTTCACGTTACAGCACGTCTTAAATTTCTTCTCAGTGTCTCCTCCTGCTGTCTGTGAAACCTCTGGGGTGAGCGCTGCCTTTCCTCTGAGTTCATTTAATTTTCACCTTATTTATAAAAACCAGTGCTCCGAACAAACATACAAGGATACTCAGCAAAGTGAGATGTTCAAAAACAAAAATGTCTTAAAAAATTCTATTGTGCCTTTAACCATTTGTTTTCTCTTCATCCTTCCACGTCAAATCTGTTAACTTCCCTCTCTCTCCAAACTCCCTGGCTGAGAATCCTTCCTTTGTACACGAATTCCTCCGCTCACTTTCTTCACTGAGCACGTAACAACTCAGATAAAACCTTGTGCATGTAAAAGCAACTTCGTAAGCCAACCAAGAAGCCAAGCTTTCCGTGTCCTAAAGAGCCTCTGGTATATGTCAGAGTGGAAAGCATGCCCTCCAATTCTGTGTTTTATCACAAATTAAATTACCAGGAAGGAGTAAGAAGTCTACCGCAATAAACATGTGACTCTACAGAGTAAGCCAACAGTAACCCAATGCAGGGCATTAAACTCTGGAAGACAAGGGACGGAAAGGCTGTTTTGAACCATGACGTCAGAAAGCTGTCCCAGGTCTCTGTGACGGGTGGAGGGCTCACCTGTGCATCTCGGTACACCATCTCATACTGCTGGATCATCTGCCTGCTGATCTGGCTGCCGTGGTACACGATGGCGTTCATCTCTGTCCACGTCCGGAACTCCCGCTCCCAGTTAGTGATGGTGGAGAGCGGGGCAATGATGAGGAAAGGGCCGTGGATTCCCCTGAGGAATATTTCTGAAAGGAATGTGATGGACTGGATGGTTTTCCCTAGGCCCATCTCATCAGCCAAAATGCAGTTTTTTCTGCAGAGTAAGAAACACAGATATCTCATCATCAATATAGGAAAGAGGCAGAGGTTGGGTATAAATAAAAAGATACTTCAGAAGCGTACCTTGACCTGTAAGGTCATCAGTGAAGGTTTTATCAGCATTTTCCAGAGATACAACGTAAGCAAGTTTCTATTGTTCACACCCTGCCTACTTCCAAAAAGGAACTATTGCAACTTGTGAGAAAATACGTGAAATAGGTCCATTTAAGTATAAACTAAAAATACCAAAAATTAAAATAATACTGAAACAAGGAGAAAAAAAAAATGCCTCAAATCTAAGCCAGTTTCTCTACCTGACAAACTTCATGGAAGCCAAGGCAAAAACAGAAACATAAGTTGCATGATTCTCATTGTCTATTACTTGCGTTATCAAAGGACAAACTTTTAACCCACATACTAAGTTCCGTGTCAAGAGTTAAAAATGCTGGTCTCCTGTGGTGATCCAGAATCATGGACTGCACACAGCTGTGACCCTGGAAGAGTGTGACCCCTGAAGAGTGTGGCCCCTGTCCGGTCTTGCTCCTAACTGTACAGGTGGGCAACCCCAGACCTGGAGTGTCTGAGTGAGCTGTGCCCTGACTCACACTGTGAACAGGTGGCAGAGACAAGGCTAGAACACAGGTCTCCAGAGTTCCAGCTTGGTATGCTGTTCCACTACATATTGTCTTTAAAAATCGACACCGGGGGTACACTCTAGAATGTTAAGAAAATCTCGACTCATCTTTCTCAAATTTCATCTGTTTCATTTAGATTCTGATAGGAACTAAAGCACAGAGTTGAAAACTGAGTATTACAAGTCTAGGCCACCCATGGCTCATAAACAAGTAGCAGAGTCGGGGCTAGAATCCAGATCCATTCCCCTTTAGAGCCAACTTTTGCTGAAGGCTGGGAGATAAAAAACAGTTTTAAAGGATCTTCTGGGTTTTGTTTCATCTAAGTTGAGCCCAACCTTTTGGTTAGACTGGCAAAGAAAAAAAAAGGACAAAGTCAGTGATGTCTAAAGATCACTCCTCTTGGTTGGAGAAACCAAACCAAACCAAACCAAATCTGACATAAAAAATAAAGTCCTGGTGTGCCTGATGTGCAAAGATCACCACCAAACCAGTGGCTCCGACGCACTCCCTTGCCGCTCTGCTATTGCTACTCCATGCGGGCTAAGCCCACAATCTCCTTCCAGGCACAAACATCTGGTAGAAACATCATCCCTGAAGACAGGACCGGTTCTGCTTCCGCACCTGTTATACCAGTTAAAAAGAAGCCAGTTCATCCCCTCCAGCTGGTACTCCCGGAGCTGGTTACTGTTCTTATACTCTCGAGACTTCTCAAGTTTCTGCCAGGAGTCTGAGGCAGGTCGCTCCTAGGGAAGGAGAGCAGAGAGCACAAGACACAGAGAATGATGCTTCAGGAGCAAAATGTGCAGAGGGACACAGGGCAATGATGGGGAAGGTGGTAAATCTCAAACGCTGTCCTACAGCTGGCTGCAAACTGCAGCTACTGTCTTCTGATTAATGAGCCAGTCCTGTATTTTCTAGATTTCAGCAGATTAAACTAAGAACACCTCTATAAAATTTGCAAGCAATTAATGAAGAAGAGAAACAGACCCACCTAAAATCTTGATAAGTATTATATTGCTTTATTGAGACTCTTAGAAATCACTCCCACTTACATTTTAATTTCCCTACAAGCCAGTATTAGTCAGGTTTTTTAGTTTTCTATAGACAGAATTTTTTTGTTGTTGTTTGTCCTTGTGGTATCAGCTCAGGAAAATATACTGGGTCAAATATTTTCTTGATTAGTTTCTAGAGTAAAGCCCAAAGCCTATATAATCAAAACTGTAAATTCTTTAAATTCACCATGAACATAATAGCAATCTTATTTTATTTTCCCATATGAAACACCAATTTCTAAATGTAATTGATCTTTATTGATATGAAATGGCATTTTTATCATATAAGTTCTAATATATCCAGGGAGCTTTATCTAGAGTCTTCATTCTGTCCTACTGCACTGTCTCTTATTGCAATAAAACCACACTTTTGAATTACTACAGCTTTATATCTGATGGGGAATTATTTTTCAAAAATGTCTTGGCTATTCCGTCTTATTTAGTATTCTGTATAACTGTAGAATCAATTTCAAGTTCCCTTAAAATTCTATTGGAATTTTGATTAATCTGGGGAAAATTTTAATTTTTAGGTATTAAGTCTTCCCACCTAAAAATTTTGTTTATTTATATTATTTGGACATAGACTTGATTATTTTGCTTCTAGACAAATTGAGCCCCTAAGTTGACACTTCAAGGTCTTAAAAATAAAAACTTTTAGCTATGCCTATAGTTATATAAATGAGAATTTTGAGATTTAGCTTTTCTAACAGCAATTGTAGTCTTTGGTAGTTCTACTTTGGAGTATTACAATAAAGTTTACTCCTGAAATATGCCATTAACTAAAACGAAGCCTTCCACTTGTGAAATTTAATAAAATATCCCCAATCATTTCATATCACTGATATTTGGAGATAAGTGTAATCTGTCCAATCTGTTCAGACCACTGAAAGTGTGGTCTTTCAGAAACTTACACACCACAACTTACCTACAAAATTACTATAGCTGTAGTTAGGCTAAGCCCCTTGAAATAGAACTCTGTTGAATATTACTATCAGCACATAGGCAAAGGTGTTTTTAGAAATAAAGGGGAAAATAATTTATTATGTCAAAAAATTAATTTTAAAGAGAAAGCTCTTAAGCAAAGATATTCCTATAGAAACTCTCTTGCTCTGTTCCCTTAAAGAAATTACATTCTTCTCAACCTACAGGAATCATTCAGCCTGGATCCCTGAAGTCCATGTAACTCATTTTAATGGCACTCTACTCTACTACATACTATGGGGAGACTTCCTGGAATGTTCCTCATCTCTAGTGACTGAAGTGGCTCACTCCTAGCATTGCAGGTTTCTACTTTGCTGCCTTGGTAGCGCTCCTGATGTAGAGGCATCACGCTCTAACCCCGTCACTCCTCTGGGTTTTCCCTCTTTCTCCAGTGCTAAAGGTTTTAGTTTTACATCACCATTAACATGACCAGCCATCTAAGGATAAGGCTTGAAATCAGCTAGAAATTCCCGATGCCTAGTCCGGTTGGCTCCTAAGTGGTACAGACTACAGCAAGTAACTTACCCCAAGGCCCCACAACCTTTAGTGGCTACTATTAAATTCAGAAGAGAACTGATTCTTGGAGTCTCCAAGGTGGGTCTTGACTATTAAATGACTGCTACTCTCTTTGCACAATCGTTACTGACACTCATTTCTTGCTCTCCCAAAATTCCATATCTGACCTACATGTGACCAATTTTTTACCAAAAAGCTTTTAGTGATGGAATGTCCTATTCATCAAGAGTGGTAGGGTTATCTCTAAACTTCAAAGCCCAGGATAAGATCCCTTAAAAAAAAAAAATTATTCAGTTAAAGTATCATTTGGAGCCAGCCCTTCTCTTAGAACATAAAAAGACAACTTTAATTATATTTTGAGCTACCATTCCAATTTAGGATGAGAAAAATTTCAAAACATACCTTCTAAATGAGAGAACAAATAAATTAGAAACCAAAAGAGACAGGTGTGAAATGATCTCATAGTTCACTGAGAGACGAGGAGGACAGGAGCATCACAACAGCAAAGAAGGAAAGGAAAAGGGAAACTGACTGAAAACACTTGCATTCATATTCTCGCCAAGCGCAGGTAGTCAGTCTGAAGAAATAAGTGGGATTCAGGCTGAGAGAGTAAGAATCTTGATTACTTCTAGACGATAACTTAGAACTAGCTTCACAATGAAATTCTCTCGACCCTCTGCTCCCCCACTGGTTTGCTTTTGCTTTGGGCCACATGCCCCAATTAGCCTGGTGCCATATTTGTCCTGCACACACATGCTTCTTCCGTCAGCCTGTGAGCTCCTGGGGCAGGGCCTGGACCTACTTTCTTACTCTGTCCCACACAAGAATCAACCTACAGCAGGTGCTTAGTAAATGACCAACAAGTTGAATTTTAAATGGATAACTGTTATAGGAGAGGGTTGAGAGAAAAATTCATTAATCAATCATGTAGACAAACACTGTAAAATACACAGGTTTCTAATCACAGTTCCGCATCTCAAGATACCTCTATACCCTTCAGAGCCAAGAAACAAAAGCAAAACTGCTTTTGGATGGACTCCGACAGGGATCTAAGTTCAGTGTCAAAGTCTTGCCTTTGAAGTCCCAACTTTCCCAGTGATATATATAAAAACAACAATAAGGAACTGCATAAGAGTTTTTCATATAAAAATAGTGATTTAAAAAAAATAGAAAATGATCATTCCAGTCTATAGTTATATTCTTTCACAGCTCTGATTCTTTTCCCAAGTTAGTCACATCTTAACTGGGCTCTATCCCAATTCTGCCTCCTCTGGCATTTTTGCAGCTTGGTGGTAATAATCCAGAATCAGAAAAACAAACCAATTCAACAAAAACGTACTGAAAACCTATGTTTTCTCTGCAAAGTCCCAGCGATCTATAGAGAAAGACAGTTCTTCCCTGTAAGAATATTCCACTTGAGTAAAGGCAAAGGATAAAACTGAAGAAAAGAGATCACCAATGGAGCAAGGGATAAGAAACAGGAACAAGAAAGATGCTAACAACTTACTGAGCTTCTTTCCCAAGCCAGGCATTTCTTACCTTCTATCTTACTGACTCCATCTGACAGCCATACACCAATAAATCAAAGCTCATAGCCAAGCTTCTGAAATGTCACATACCTCAAAGTAGAGCTGGATGTAAAGCTGACCTGAGTGCTAGCAAAGTGTGATGTGGGAGAAACACACCCTGAACCGCAGTTTCAATGGCAGTGACCAACGATAAGACACCACAGAAACCACTCAGGAGAACAGCCCAGGGGACACCCAGGATTGCCAAGCTCCTAAAATCACATGTTACAAGAGGTGCCGAACAGTGACATGGGTACATTACCACATGCTTAACTTCAGGGAGAACTTGCAGAGATTCGAATTCTTTAACTTTCGCAGGATCCACATCTTCCTCCAGTTCCCATGTACTTTCTTCGTAAGGCAGTGAGCACCACTTCACCAGGTAATGCGTCACTTCCTAGTGGGAAATGGGAGAGACACTTACATTCTTTCTACTACATTACAGGAATCAGTCCTACACTGACAGACCTATGAAAACCTCCCTACAATACAGCACGCGAATGCCACGAGAACAAGGACCACATGCTAACGAAACGTGCAAAATATCTTCGGCAAGCAGCAAAGACACTTTGTAAGAGTCGAAACAGCAAAATACCCACCTCTCCGGTTTCTGCATCCTTGGTGTGGGCCACCTCCAAGATGCGATCAACCTCCACGTAGTCTGGGTTGAACAAGTCTTCGTCAGGCTAAGGCAAACAAAAAAGAAGAGCTAAGAAGTGTCCCCCCAACCCTCCAACCCAGCATCCAGTGTTTTAAGTGACCCCCCCCAACTGGGCCCCATTGGGCGGGAAACACAGAATGAAAAGGTTCGCTTGAAAATAAAAGTCACCTCACCGACATTTCTTTACTGTCCCCAAATCCTCCTCTTCAGGACTGAATTTAAAGAAACGACGAAACCTTACAGGTTGCCCCACCAGGGTGAGATTTTCCTGTTGGTCATTACAGTACTGAGCAAAAATCAGCACAAGGAGGATTTCCAGAGATATCCCTCGGAAATCCAGAATTATAATTTTTCTTCTTAATACCAATAATAATAACAGTTAATATTGGAAGGAGGCATGGAAGGAGCTTCAGGGGTACTGATAATGTTTTATTTCCTGATCTAGGTGCTGGTTACACAGGAGTGTTTATTTTGCAAAAATTCACTGAGCTGTACCCTTAGGACTGCTTACTGTTAAACACACTACGCTTCAAAAAAAAAAAAAAGCGTACTTACAAAATAATAAGATTTAGAAATATTTAATGTGTGTCCAGTGCTTTCATTTTAGCCTATGAGCTACTTTATGGAGTAGCAGGTGTCGTAATTATCTTTACAGATGAGAAAACTGACTCAGAGAGGTTAAATAAGTACCGTGACCAAGGTTGCAAAGCCACGTGAATCAGAACATTTACCCGGGTCTTTCTTGCCCAGGAGCCCTCCTCCTGAAGTGCAGGAATGTTCTTATTA
Source organism: Delphinus delphis (assembly GCF_949987515.2). NCBI lineage: Eukaryota > Metazoa > Chordata > Mammalia > Artiodactyla > Delphinidae > Delphinus > Delphinus delphis. The sequence continues at coordinate 18,241,956 of NC_082697.1, read as the reverse complement.
CCCCTTAAGCTAGAAGGCACTTTAGGAGTCGTCTAGTTTCATCTTCCAATCAACGCAGGAACACTTTTTTTTACAGCATCCCTGCAAATCCACCCTTGGATTCAATTATCCCCGTGTTCAGGAATTTATTGCCCTCTGAGACCTGACCCACTGCCAAGACAGCTTTACTTCTGCCTGTTCAGTAGTAGCATCATGATCTTTATCATTATTACTATTAAATTACAGCCTAATTTTCCTCCTGTAACTGACTCATTGGTGTGAACTGCTTCCTCTAGAGCAGCAGTAACCAAGTTGATTCGTCCCTATCGGAACACCTCCCTAACCCCAGGTGTTCAATGTTCTTCAGATGCCACATTTCTAGATCCCTTGGTGATGCAGAGCTAACCTTTGTGGAATAGTGACTACGGGTCGGGCACCATGCTTAGCACTTCTATCAACACTGTGTCATTTAATCCTCCCAGGTAGTCTGTGAGGGTGATAGTATTAGTACTGATTTACATAAACGGAGGATACTGAGTCTGAAGGAGCTACTGCAATTTGCCCAAGGCAAACTGCTATTAGGTCATTTTCCCCACTCCAAAGTTGTAAAGATCTTTAAAATACCAATGTGTGACATTACATTTACTTACTGCCATTTTCATTATTTCATTCATCCTCGCCTGTCCAGGTAAACCTGAACTTTGATTCTGTCATTTATTCTCCCAGCACTGGGTCTGGTGTTGAGGAGTCAGGGTCTCATAGGCCTCCAGCCCTGTGGGGCGTGGGAACTCACAGCCTTTCCAACCCCACTCTCCTTCACACGCGCCCCTGGCTACCTCATAAAGCGGCTGGAAATAATGGGTATGAAGAAGCTCTATTCAAAACTAGGTTATTATTTATTTCATAAGAATATCATTTACGCAAGTTATTAACAAAAATGTTGACGAGGTCAAGACTGAAGGTAGTGTTACAGCAATTACTCTCCACTCTCACTCCTCGTTCCTTTCATGACGGCCTCCAATCTTCTCAAAAGCCTTTCCTTCCCCAAGGGTATGAATTCCCATTACAGTATTTCTACACATCCTAACACAATTTTCTATTCCCAACCAAGGGAAAAAAAATCATTCCCTTGGGAATAAATCAGAAACCAGATTCATGGGGCTTTGTAGGCTACATTAAGTAGTTTGGACTTTATTCCAAGACAACAGGAAGTGCTGAAGGGTCTGGAGCAGGAGTGGCATAGAAAACCCTCCTCCCTTACCTGGGCACAAACACATGGTGACTGAGCGCTGACCCTGCGCCTAGTACCACAGATAGGAAGTACCACGAGGAAGGCGTGGCCCTGTCTGTCTCGCAGGGCTCAAAATGGAAGACACAGACACGTAAACAAGTCACTACACTGCAAATGCTCGCTAAAATAGAGGCGTGAATAAGAAGTTCCAGGAACCGAGGGAGAGTATCCAACAGGGCTTCAGGATGGTTCTTCCAATTCTAGTCCTTCCTTTCCAATTCTCTACAGAGGAACAATGCCATAAAACACCGTTCTCACAGGCTTTACAACAATCCTGGAGAGGCCTGGGGCCAAACGTTAAGGCTAAAGAAAAAGGACTCCATATTGGGACAAAAAGAACACTTATTGACATTATCCTAAAATAGTTTTTCGTCATTTGCAGAAAAGGAGTACAGCATGAACAATGAATTGGTAAGAATGTGCAGCAATCTGCTAAAATTTGATGGCATCTCAGTGCACTCTTAAGGTCTAGTATTTGTGGCTACATTTAAAAAATAATTTTTATTGTTTTCTTCATAAGTTATCTGTATAAAATCTGTTAAAGAAAATAGAAATCACCACAATCCCATCAAATGGAGAAAATTACGTCATCATTTTCACATACACTCAGACATTTTCTATGCATTATTATGGTGATTCTTCTCTCTTGTACCCCCCAAAAATGGAACTGTCTCATATAAGAGCTTGACATTTTCAACTAACAATAGTTAACATCACTAAGCCTCTTCCTATGACGTTCATAATTGTCCTCCAATATCATTTTTACTAGCTGCACAGTACTGCATTCTGTGGGATGTATCATAATTTAACAAGTGTCTATTAACTAACATTTTGTTCTCAATTTTTCACCAATACAAACAACTGTTTATCATAGCTAAGTCTTTGCACAAAGACTTGATAGCTTCCTTAAAATAAATGGTGGGAACAGAACCGCTGGGACAAAGGATAGGCAAATATTGAGACATGTGATGTCTGTTGTCATCCTGCGTTCCTGACAGGTCATCCTAAGTTATGCTCCCAACCAGTGACGACGACAGTGTCTCTTCCCTACACCTTCACCAGCAGTGGAAAATACTTATGTTTAAAACCTTCAAATATCTGATAAGTGAAAACTAGAAGATTCCCATTTTAATTTGCATTTCTTTGACTGCTAGTGAAACTGACTACATTTTTGTATGGTTGATAAGTAATTTCCCCCTCTTTTCTGAATTCCCCATTAATTTGTCCATTTTTTTTCTATTTGGGATTTTGTAATTTTCTTTTTGAACTATAAGAGCATTTCTTATCATTAAAGCTATTTGTCATGTGTATATGTATGTGTATCATGCATGTGTGTATGCAAATATAAATAAGGTTTCCATACTGGAAGAAGAAGAATGTATGCCTTGTATGTATGTGTGCACGTACGTAATTAGGGAATACGTCTATGTACATTATGTACTTACTTAAAGATTTATTTGTGGTATTTTCTAACTTACAGGCACTACAGATGTTTTGATATCCAAATCCATCAATCCTTCCTCTTGCTGTAGGTACCACACTTAGAAATACCCAAGTTTATATATTTACTTACTTTCTAACATTTTAGCTTTGTTTTTATTTTTTACACCCAAACTTTAAGTCTTCTTGGAATTGCCCTTTTGGGGAGGGGAGAGCAGGAAATGAAAGAACTGTGTGCACATTCCTCCTGTGTGTACATTCTGCCCTAGAACGTGACCTAGATGCACGTTCTTATGAGTTATCAGTTTATAAGGTTTGATCCTTATTCCTTGGTGGATAATTTGTTTTCTTTGGCTTAAATCCGGACAAATCTTGTCACAAATCAGCAGGCACCTGAGCCATAGATCTACACAGGACTTCAACTATTAAGAAACTTAAACCCGGTATTTAATACTGCAAGAAAAGCAGTGATCAAATTAGTAAACATTGCTTCACCTCAGTAAAAATGTGCTTCATCTGGGCTTGTTTATTCCTAAATCGCTTGATCTTCTGTGCGATGCGAGGATCCTTTTCGAGTTCTTCCATTGTGGCCCATTTACAGTGTAAGTAGGAACTATCCAAAGACACACAAATTGTGAGACAAGCACAGAACCAGCAAACCATCAAGCGTTAAAGTGTTTCAATAACCGGGTGACCGTCTAACACAGCAGCAGTGGAGTGACTTGCTGTGGAACTGCTGTAGGCTGGGCTTAGAAGGGCCTTGCCCTTCAGGACTAAAACAGAATACAAAACAATGCAGCAATTCCAAGCAATTCTGTGGCTTCTAGAGAAACTGGCTCAGAGCAGAGGGAGGGCAGGTATAGGCAGGCCATCGTTAATGCACATTAGTGAAAGTGGGCACACAGCAGAGAAAGAAAGAAAAACCCAAGTGGGTAGAAAAGTATAGGCTATAGGACCGTGGTTCTCCACTCTGGGTGCAAATGGGAACTGCAGAGGGAGTTTTTAAAACACACCAATCCTGGGCTTCCCTGGTGGCGCAGTGGTTGAGAGTCCGCCTGCCGATGCAAGGGACACGGGTTTGTGCCCCGGTCCGGGATGACCCCACATGCCGCGGAGCGGCTGGGCCCGTGAGCCATGGCCGCTGAGCCTGCGGGTCCGGAGCCTGGGCTCCTCAATGGGAGAGGCCACCACAGTGAGAGGCCCACGTACCACACAAAAAAATATATATTAAAACACACCAATCCTTGAGAACTACTCCCAGAGTATGAGCCAATGGGTCTCGAGTGCAGCAAGGGCTTCAGTAGTTTTAAAAGGCTCTCCAGGTGATTCTATACGCAGCCAAAGTAAAGCACTGCCGCCTAAGGTGAACTTGAGCCAGTCAAGGTCTGTGGGTCATGCCTTAGGGGCCGTTCTTGGAAAATATAAAAGATAATGGTGTGATGAAAGAAGAAAGTTCTATTCATTTAAAATACACATACAAATAATACATTAAATAGACGTACAAATTCCTGTACTTGACGTAGAACAGCTCCAAGTCGAATGGGGGTTCTCCGGGGTGAACCTGTAACCAAAAGCAAGCAGTTATCAGCCCAGATCCCCATGGATCACCCTTATGTGTCAAACGAAAAAGGTAAATCAATACTTCTTCCTGGTTTTAGAACATATTTCTCAAGGACATATTCATTTTCCCAGGTCTTTTTCTGACAGGTCTGGAGCAGGCTTTCTAAAGGCTGAACACACAGTAAGCTATAAGGTTAGAAAAAAACAAAAATGATCCTCCTGGTGTCCAGGCTGGGAGAGCATTCAGCTGATAAAGCCAAACTGGCTCTGAGAGCTGCTGCAGAAGTGAGAACATGCATTTCCGGCGTCCTCCCAACCGTCCCCCACAAACTCCAGTGATGTTCACTCTCAAAGTAAGGAAGTGTACTTTCATAAACACTTGAGGTAAAGATGAAACTATGCCTTCACTGGCACCGGCATACTCTTTCACGCCAGAAATTTTCTCTAGAGGTTCTCTGCACAGCCCTGAGATGTTGAAAGGAAAAGATGTTTTCATTGGGAGTCTTTTCCCATCTCTTCTTCTTGGCCCTCTGATGACTTTCAGTGGGCTACGGCAACTAAAGGATCAATACCTTTTGCTAGGATCATAAGGAAAAAAAACATCGGTTTGGGCCATACTCAAATATTTCAGAATTTTATGTCTTAAAATCTTTCACGGAGGTGAAAATAAGTGTCAACTAGCCAAACAGTGCTCTTGCCTAGCTCTCAGTCCAGCCAAGAATGACCACTCCAGAAACATCTCTCCACAGAGGGTGTAAACTGCGCTAGTGATATACAAGCCAGAAACATCAGCCACGAACCTCTTGGACAGTCTTAGATGCCAGGATCTTCTCAATGATGTTTGCGTCATCTTCTGGAGGCTCCTGGAGATGGAGGTTAAAGAGAGAGACAATTACGGCACCACAGGAGCCATGAAATAATTCTAGAAGAAATACTGTAATAGGCACTTCTTTGTCCAAAAGTTCACGTTTGAGTACTGAGGTCTCCCTCCTATCAGCCCACAGAGTGATCAAAAGATCACACACATTCTAACCTCTGGGCATAACACCCTATCACCTTCCCCTCCCAAGTGAGCAGGGAAGTTATTCTGCTTCTTGATTTGCTTCAGATTCTTCATTTCAGATCTGCCTTTAGCATCATTAAGATTGACCCTAAGACTTCCCTTCTCTGCCAAAACTGCTTACACGTTGCTGCATAAATTTTCAGAAAGACCTAACACAGAAGAGTCTGGGGGCTTTAGAATCAGAGGGTCCCAATTCTGACACAGCCCAGCTATTGACTTTGGGCTAGTCAATTAACACCTCTTAGTTCCAAGTCTATTAAAACAGGAGTTAAAAACACGTATCTCACTGGATTACTGGGAGGATAAAACGGCATGTGAAAACATTTTTTGGACAGTAAGCGCTATGCAAATGCAAAGTATAATTATTCTTTACTAAATTGTACCATCTTTCCCCTCTGTACCTGGAAATGGCTTTCTGTTTCACTGATCATCCATTGACTACAAATCCCAACTGGAAACAAATTAATTCCTTCCTTTCTGCCCTAGATACACATCAACATTTCCTAATCGCCATGAAATCTCTTTCTACAGAGTATTTGACTTAAAAAAAAAAAATCTGCATTTAAAACACAATGAACTTAAAAAAGGATGCACTGGATCTACAAATATTTCTTTAAAATTTTATTTTGTTTTAACTTTATATAAAGGGTGTCATGGTGGATGTAATCTTCTTTAACTTAATATGATATTGCCAATATTCATCCATGTTGTTCATGTTGCTTTAGCCATTCAATTTTAATGCTGTATAATATTCTATTGTATTAATAAACCAGAGTCTATTTGTCTTCTTCCTTTGATGGACATAAAAAAAAAAGAAAAAGGATGCATTGGGTCACAACTCTCCTGTTAAATGTCCTTCCTCGGACTTTATTTGGGCAGTTTTATTTCCATCATTTCATATGCACTACATAACCTTACCAGATCCAGTATTTATCACAATATGAGATTTAGAACAGTATATGAAAAGAACACTCATCACAACAACCCTAACTCTCAAAATAACTATTTGGGTTCCTTATCAGAACTTTCCAAAAGGATGGTTTATGCTGCACCTCACTGCCCATTCTAGGGCTCAACTGTCCCAAAGTCATACCATTACAGAAAACATATTTTCTAAGAACTTAAATGAAGCTTTCCCCAGAAAGGTGATGGTAAAAAAAGATGAGTAGGGCGGATGGCAGAAAAGAAGTATGGGAATCAGCAGGCACTGACAGATGCTCCCAAAGGCTACAAATATTTATTACGTCCCCCCGGACACATGGCATTGTGAAGTTAATCCAAAATGACAAGTCTTTTCCCACTGCTCAACCAGAAGACAAGTGAACTGGGCCTACCATACAATAGAAGGATGGGGCGGGATACAGACTAAGCTTTTGTTTTCCTGTCAGTATGTTTCTTCTGCTTGATTCTTCTGCACAAGTAAGAAAAGGAGAAGGAGGCAGTTTACTGTGGATTGCCCGTCTTCTCCCACCACAATATAAGCCTTGTGAGGGCAGGGATCTTTATTTCTTTTACTCACTAATGTAGCTAGATACCTTGAAAAAGCCAGGCAACAGTGGGTGATCAGTGAATATTGGTTGAATGCTAAACGACAGGGAAGAGGAAAAGAGACACAGATGGAAATACACAAGGAAAGATAAAGCATTATTCTTAATCTACATCATGTGATTAAAAAGTCTCCCCCTTCTCCATATACCTAGACTTATCTTCTACTGTACAGACGGGTAACAGCAAAGGGCCCAAGCTAGATGTACTTTCCTGAGCAGTAAAATCACTACCCCAACCTTGCAGCCAAACAGAGCTCTGACTATGACAGGTGGACGGCGAACAAAGGAACAGGGGCTGAGTTACAAGAAACTAGATTAATGAACCAACTTCCTTCCTGACTTCCTACTTCATTTCCTTCCTAAATTTCTCCCACATTATTTATTGAGTGCCTTTTGTGCTTATGCACTGGTCTTATAGAAATAAATGAGCTACAGTCTTCATCATCAAGGAACTGCCAGACATGCTAACATAATGCTTTAAGTGAGCTATAGCATGCATACAGCATGCAGAGATCTCAAGTGTGCAGCTGTTGAAGTTTAAGTCCCACCAAGATCAAGTTATATAACATTTCCAACATCCTGGAAGACCCTCTTGCCCCCACTGGAAGTAACCACTATTCAGACTTCTACCACCATTGATTAGTTCTGTCTATTATTAAGTTTCATGTAAATGGAATCATATTGTGTGTGGTCCATTCTCCTGTATTACTGTGTAGTATTTTATTGTATAAATACACCACCATTTATCCATTCTATTGCTGAGGAATGTTTGGGTTGCTTTCAATGTTCACATAAATGCACTCATTTACCGTGGATATAACACAGGAGTGGAATTGCTAGGTTATGAGGTTGGTTATATGTTTAGTTTTTTTTTTGTCTTTTTTAAAAAAAATAGATTTATTTATTTACTTTTGGCTGCGCTGGGTCTTCCTTGCTGCGCATGGGCTTTCTCTAGTTGCGGTGAGCAGGGACTACTCTTTGTTGCAGTGCGTGGGCTTCTCATTGAGGTGGCTTCTCTTGCTGCAGAGCGCAGGCTCTAGGCATGCGGGCTCAGTAGTTGTGGCTCGCGGGCTCTAGAGCGCAGGCTCAGTAGTTGTGGTGCATGGACTTAGTTGCTCCGAGGCATGTGGGATCTTCCCGGGCCAGGGCTCAAACCCGTGTCCCCTGCATTGGCAGGTGGATTCTTAACCACTGCGCCACTAGGGAAGCCCGTGTTTAGTTTTAATGGATATTGTCAGAACTCTTCCCAAAGTGGCTGTAACAATTTTTACATCCAACAGCAGTGTATGGGAGTCGCAACTGACTTGATACTGTCAGTCTTGAAAATTTTAGCCATTCCCAGTGGATGTGCATCATCATCTCTTTGATTCACATTTCCCTGATAACCAAGGATGCTGAGCATCTTTTCATATGCTTACTGGCCATATGGATATCCTCACTGTGAAGCTCCTGTTCAAGTCATTTGCCTATTTTAAAAATTGTCCTTTTTTCTGATTGGCAAGAGTTCTTTATATTTGCGAGAGTTTAATATTAATCTTTATTTCTCAATAAGAGGCCTCTGTCACAATCCATACAAACATTTCCTACCAATCTATGGTTTGCATTTTCAACCTGTAAATGTATCTTCTGATGAACAGAAGTTCTATATAATCCACCTTATCAATCTTTTCTCTTATGTATTTTTGTGCTCTGTTTAAGGAATCTTTGCTGCCACCAATGTCATTCACTAAGCCATATATGTGGTTGTAAATCTTCTTGTAGCCACATTAAAAAACAGATGAACTTGATTTTAACAATATTTTATTTAAACTAATATACCCCAAATATTATCATTTCAATATGTAATCAATGTAAAATTATTAATGGAATAGTTTACATTATTTTTCTCACACTAACTCTTTAAATATCTACTGTGTATTTCATACTTACAGCACATCTCAATTCAGACTAGGTATATTTCAAGTGCTTAATAGCCACACACAGCTAAGTACAAGCCATGCTGGGCAGTACATACCACTCTATTTTGTTTCATTGGTCTATTTGTTCTTATGGCAACACTACCCTGTCTTCATTGTGGCTTGATTACAAAGTCTAGATTATGGTAAGTATTCCAATTTCTTGGAAAAGTTCTTCCTTTTCAAGACTGCCTTGGCTAATCTAGGTCTTTTGTACTTCCATCATCAATTTCTATCAGAAAAACACCCTGCTTAGATTTTGACTGGGACTGAACTATACAGACATCTTCACAATATTGAATATATGTATGTCATATATTGCTCTATTTATTTAGGTCTTCTTTAATTTCTTTCAGCAATGTTTTTCATATAGAAGGCTTGTATCCTCTGAGAGTTATTACAGGGTATCTAATACCTTGATACTATTATAAATGGTATTTTACAAGTTTCCTTTCCTGATTTGATGTTGCTTGTTTATATAAATAGTTTTGTTTTGTTTTTTTTACTATATTGTAAATGGTGCCAATACATTTGCTCGACACAAGGTTACCACAAACCTTCAATTTGTTAAAAAAAAGTGCAATATCTGTGAAGTGCAATAAAGCAAACAGCAATAAAATGAGGCATGCCTGTATTTTTTCTTTCATTAATTAATTAATTAAGTTTTGGCTGCGTTGGGTCTTCGTTGCTGCACGTGGGCTTTCTCTCTAGTTGCGGCGATCGGGGGCTACTCTTCGTTGCGGTGCATGGGCTTCTCATTGAGGTGGCTTCTCTTTGTTGTGGAGCTCAGGCTCTAGGTGAATGGGCTTCAGTAGTTGTGGCACGCAGGCTCAGTAGTTGTGGCACACAGGCTTAGTTGCTCCAAGGCATGGGGGATCTTCCCAGACCAGGGCTCAAACCTGTGACCCCTGCATTGGCAGGCGGATTCTTAACCACTGTGCCACCAGGGAAGTCCTGTATTTTTTCTTTTTCCTTAGTTCAGTAGCCAGGACCTCCAGTGTATTTCTGAATATAAATGAGAATAACAGAATCTTTTTCTTACTCCCAAATTCAGAGGGAAAGTATTCAATACTGCACCATTTAATATAATATTAGCTGTCAGTTTTTATCTACTGACTTTTAAGATGTTCTTTCAGTATTTGGTTTTCTACAGTTTAAGATATGCTTAGTATGGTTTTCTTTTTTACATTTTTCCTGCTTGGGGGTTACCTGACATTGAATGTACTGGCAGATATATTCATCAGTTTATGGGAATTTCTCGTCATTCATTTTATCTTCAAACACTCCTCTGATTCACTCTCTCCTCCACGTCTAGGACTTTAATCAGATATGTATGTGTTAGTCCTTTTCACTACACCCCAATTGTCTCTTTATCCGTTTATGCTTTGCTCTGTTCTTTCCATTCTTTTTTCTGTGTGTCAGTTTAGAAACTTTCTGTTGATCTGTCTTCAAAGTCACCAATCTTATCTTCTACTGTATCTAATCTGCTTTTAAACTCATCCACTGTGTTCTGAATTTTATAAATTGAAAATTTCAGTTTTACAGTGTTGATCTGATTCTCTTTATAGATTCAATTCTCTGTTGGAATTCTTTACTTTAGAACTTATTTTGTCCAACTTTTCCTCTAATTTCTTTAACATATTAATCATGGTTATTTAAAAGTTCTTTTCTGCCAACTCTGTTATCTGGATCATCTGGGGTCTGCTTCTATTAACATATTTATTTTCTTGATTTTCAGTCAATTTCCCAGCCTTTTCGAATGCCTAATAATTTTTTACTGTATAATGAGTACTGTGAATAGCGTGAATAAAAGAATCTTAGCAGCTCCAAACAATATCTTCTACTACAAGTGTTTCCTATTTTCTCTTATACAAACAGGGAGAAGGAGTGGGTCCCATTGGTCCAATCAGGGGCTGTTGGGTCAGGACTGGGTTACTGTTAAGATTCAGTCCATCTCTTGTTTTACCTGTTCCTTGAGTATGAATGTCCAAGGTCATTGACTGTAAGTCCAGCAGGTCTTTTTACTCCTGAGCCCTGAAGTCTCCAATTCCAAGCAGGTTAAAAATCTCTCTTAAAGGAGAGTCAGTATTTTTTGCAGTAGACCCATCCTTTTTTAGTGAGATTTTATCTCCTAAAAGTAACGTGAGACTGTGAGATTTCAATCTGCCTTCTGGCTGAGCCACTAACTTCTTGGGCTACCCCAGAATTCATCAAATGTCTCCAGGCAAAAGCTCCCTGTTTTGGGAATTCCTTTAGTTTCCAATCATTTCACCAGCCCTGCATAATCAATCACCAGCAGGGTCAGATGGTTTCTCTTCAACCCAGAATAGTCTCTGTTTGGGCCCAGCCTGATCCTCAGCCCCTGCCCAGAATTGCAGAGTGCCTCCAGAGGAGAAACAGTCAGCAACTGTCAGCTCATCTAGGAATAGCTCTTCTCTGTCTGGAATTTTAGTTCATCTAATTCTTCTTGCTTCCACAGCTATCTGATGTCTTTAAAAATATGTCCTTTGCAATTTATCTTTTTTCCCCCCTTGCAGCAAGTGTTGGCCTGCCATGCCCTACTATATACCCTTATCTGAGAATAGAATCCTCCAACACTAACTCTTATTTTTGGAGTTCCCTAGGGCCTAGTTTTTGGGCTTTCTTTTCTTTTTTATCTATACTCATTCTCTTGGTGATCTCATCTGGTCTCATGGTTTTAAATACTGGCTACGTTGTGTTGGCTGCCATATTTATTTATCCTCTCCTATGATTACAGACTCTTGTATCTAATTGTTACTTGTCATCTCCACTTGAATATCTCAGAGATATTTCACACCTAAGATGTCCACAAACTAAACTCCTAGTCTCTTAGCCAACCCCCCACCCCCACCCCTTCTACCTACAGTTTTCCCCAGCTGAGTTAAGAGGAACTCTATCCCTCTGGATGTTCAAACCAAAAATCCTGCTGTAATCCTGACTCTGTTCTTTCCTCTCCACACACGCTATCTCCTGTTGAGTTTACCTTCAAAGTACATCAGGAATCCAGCCATTTCTCACCCCCTCCTCTGCTTCTACCCTGGTCTAAACCACCTTCATCTCTTACCCAGATTATTCCCAACTGCCTCCTAAGTAGTCTACCTGTTTCCACTCCTGTCCCACTGATCCATTCTCAACATGACGTTCAGAATGGCCCTTTTTATTAAGTCATTCTTTTGCTTAAACTGCTTAAAATGCTTTTCTTTTAATTTGGAGTAAAACCAAAAGTCTCCCAAAGGTCTACAGAAGCCCACAGGATGTGTACCCAACCTCTCATCTCCTCTGTCACCTTTCAGGTCTCCTTGTCCGTCCCTCATACACACCAGGCATGTTTCCACCTCCGGGATTCTGCTATTCCCTCTGCCTGAAACACTCTTCTCCCTACACGACTCCCTCACCCCTTTACTTCCTTCACTTCTTGGATCAAATATTACCTTTGTGAGGCCAACACTGACCACCCTACTTAAAACTGCAGGCTTCATTGCTGAATTCCGTATCACGCCTATCCTGATTGTTTTTTCCCATACCACTTACCACCATTGACATACTACACAATTTTGTTATTTTCAGATTGATTATCAGCCTCTCCTTAGTTATTTCTACCCTTTGGAGGTTCTGGGCTTAGCCCTTTGGCTTTCCATCCCACGTAGGTTCAAAATCTGGCAAATATCTGGAGGAGGAGATCGGTTGTGTGTATGCTGCAGGCCTCCTCTCCATTTGCTGTAGGCTCCCTCCACGAGGGCAGGGATTTCTGTCTCTTTTGTTCCTTGATGTCATCTCCAGCACTTAGAACAGTCCTTGGCGCTCAACAGTGGTAGGTGCTCAATAAATACTTTTGAATAAATAATGTTAAGAGATTTTGCAATACAACATGGGAATAGTAGTATAAAGTAAGTGCTATGGGAACACAGAGCCAGAGTACCTGGACAAATGAGGAGAGGCTTTGGAAATGAGTTAGCTGTCTATTAGCATTAAACTTTGATAATTGCTGAGCACCATTCCTACCTACTCCCAGTTCTGTATAACCCAGACTAGCAAGCAAGCATTCATACGTGTACACCCATGCTAAAAGAACAACTGTCTCTCCTCACCAGCAGGTTGCTTCAAATAGGCTCTTACTCTTACCTACCATGAAGAGCAGAAAAAGATGGTTTCCGATGATAGGATTTTGATTGCTCTCAGAGTTTTTAACTAGGACCAAATCCAAGGAAATGTTAACATGTGGATGAAGAAAGCACAGGACTTTATTCTGAGGATTAAAAGGATGGTGGGTTTAAAGCATTCTTCATTATAGAAAATTTTCAAGTAAAAATTAAGGTATTTGAAATAAAATTGCAATTTATTTTTTTGGCACTAAAGAATAGGGGGAAACACACTAGTATTAAAAAAAAACATCAATGGTTATCATCAAAATACTGACAGCAGGTTTTTATCCTATCCTAATAAAAGGGAAAAAAGAGAGTAGCGTTTCCAAAATACACATCAAAGTAGGAAGAAAACTGGAAAATCAGGATTTTTTTTTTCCCTAAACAGAGATTGTGCATAAGCATGACCATGTGTGTATAAACACTGAGTGTATACAGATACACACAGATATAAACCAAATCTGCTTGCCAAACGTACTTCCATGACAGCCATCTGTTCTCAACTGCTTGGAGTTTTCTCAAATTATCCTTCAAAGGAGACCATTTTAGTTCATTCACTTTCATGTCAGAATCTCATGAAATTAAAAATTTATTTTCTTAGGGAAAATTTCAAAAGTTTTCAACCCACATACCCCCGACCCTCAACCAACCACCTGATTCACGTCTATTCAGCGAGCCGTAAGGAAAGGCTCTAGCAAGAAGAAGCAACTCCAAAACACAAGCATTTACCAAGTGCCATGGAAGGTCCAAAGTAGCATCCGACAAGGTGCCCAGTCCCAGGGGCTCACACTCAGTGAAAGCAAGATATAACATATTCTTCTTAGAAATGTACCAGTGGTAAATTCTAATCAGTGTGACAGTAACCCTAAGTCCAGCAGCAAGAGTGCAGAAAGCAAGAATAGCTTGGATTTCACAGAATAGTAATGTTTTAGTTGGGCCCTAAAGAATGGTGGCTCATAAGAGGACTGCAAACAGGAAGGAAACTCGAAATGCACCCAAAGGATGAAAGCACCAGGATATGGGAAGCGGGATGCAGACTTGGAACACTAAGGAACCAGTCTTAGTAGAGAAAAGCATTACACAGAATGAGGAGTGGGGATAAATGAGGGCAGACAGGTAGTATGCAGCCACATTCCTTAAAAAATCAGGCCGGAGTTTTGATCTAAAACAGGAGTTAAGAGGTAACCACCTTAGATTCTTGAGTGGGACACTGAAAAAAGCCAAAAACTTCTCTGGTATTATGGGAAAATGAGTCTAGTAATGGATTGGGAAAGACAGGGACCTAGGGCAGGGAACGACAAAAGTGCAAACCGTGGTCATTTGAACACTGGCCTCAGCACAATGGGTGGCAGCAGAAGCCAAGAGGAAACAAAGACAGGAGACAATCTGAGGAAAGACGCGGGGTGGGTGGGGAACAGTGGTGTGGCCAGGGGAGAAATGGGAAGAATGAAAACCATCCTCTCGGGCCGAGTGCATAGGAGCCTAAGCAGTGAATCACGCGGGCTGGTACAGAGCTAGAGCCATGCCAGCCAGAAGCCGCCCTGCCAAGGGGCCTGCCCACGGCTGTCGGTGTCAGAGTGAGACGTGAATGAACACCAGTGGGGAAACTATGCCAGTATGAAGAACTGGAGAAAACAAGAGCCCGAGAAAAAAGAAAAACACTTCACTCTTGTCTTTCTAATCCAGGAGTTAAGAATCACACCTGTTTCTGTAATAAGTTTTAAGCATATTTATTCATTATTCACATATTAAATAAATAAATGACAAGTACAACTGAATGCAAGTCTTTATGTTAGTTACTACCCAACACAAAGTACTACCTATGTTAGGTGAAAACTGTGATAAATTAAAAAGTGAGGCTTGTTTTGCAGAAGTGTACAATCTAATGGCGGGAACAGTCAGGAGTGATATTCAGAACAGAATGGCAGAGGCACTGACGAATCAGAACAGTCACAGGCTGTGAACAAGTGGTGGGAGGATTCTGGGGGACATCAGGCATAATATTATAAATACTCCACAAAACAGAAGAGGGAAAGTGTCATACTTTCATCTGAATAGTTCCTGGGGGTTAATGTAAATTTGACTTTATTGAAGCTCTTTCATGCCAGAGAGATACATAAAAAAAAAAATTAAAAAAAAAAAGATTATAAGCCCTACCCTAACGTAGCTCATGGTTTAGATGAAGGAAACAAAAACTGGCAGGTGTTTAAAGGACAGTGATGAAGTTAAACATATTAGAGTCAGACAGAGGAGGGGTACTTATCCCCAGCTCAGGGGGGTGCAGGGAGCTTCCTGAGGGAGGCAACAACTGCGGTCAGCTCGCCAGGCACGGGAAAAGACCAGACAAAGCAGAGGGCACCGTCTGCAAAGCAGCAGGAGGCGGCACAGGAGAACACCAGGAGTGGATGCCTCATTCACATTCAAGTCCTTCTGTCTCAAAGGCAAAATCATACAAACCACACAAACTGTAGGAGGCAGAAACTGAGACAGCCTTGGAAAAATCTATACACTAAATGTACCACAACTGTGAAAGTCTGTCTCAGTTCCAGGCACTGACATCAGCTTGACAAAGAATAAGAAGGCAAAGAGTCACAGTCAGGCTGGAAACATACCTCCAGCCCTAATCCCATATACCAGCCAGGGGACGGGCCTCTAGACTCCGAAGCAGGGCTGTGCTAATCTGCCAGTCCTGAGTTAGACTGAATCATGCGTAAAGATGTTTTTAGCAACTCACCGCTAGGATAAGCACTGCTGAGGTTGCAATTTGGGGCTGGGACAGGGGCCAGCAGCCACAAAAGTGGGCTGAGCATGCTGATAAGACACTACAAAGAAAGCAAGGAGGTAGCAGTGGGGCCTTTTTGGTGCTGACTGCACACCCTTCTCTGCCTCAAGCTAAAGCCAGCAAGCAGGCAGACACCCTTTCAAAGGGCCTTGGGAGAAGGATGAAGGAAAAGCCTCATCTTCTCCCACTGATTTTCTGTGCCACTGGACACTTTGAGGATTGCTTGGAATCCTAGATGAGATCCCTGATTTCGGGGCTTTGTGTTGGCCTGGGAAATCTCTGTTCAGACCCCCCCACCCCAGGAAGCCCACTGTGTAAAACAGGTGCAAGTGGAGGGCTCCACAGAGCACTGACCGTGCAATCCGCTCGACCCCACGCAGGCTGTCCAGTCTGCCCTGTGGCGTGGAAGCCAGAGCCACATAGCTGCCTTGCTAAACATCAATGCCAAAACCTCGTACAGGGCCTCTTTCTTGTTTAAATTTAGTCACAATTTTTGAGGTGTAATTAATGCAAATTCAGATTCCAGCTTATGTTTCACCACTATAAACTTTCTCTTTGCTGTACCCTTAAGAGGACAGAAAGAGCCTTGTTAGGATATATATAAATTTCCTGAACTATTTCTGTCTGATCAGCTAATGCTGCACTTCAGGCACCAGGGGAGAAGACAGAACAACAACTGAAATATAGTTAATGACTTGGGCTAAATGGCTACTAGGAGAAAATAAAATCCTTTGGAGTGTTTTAACTACCAAACCAACCATAAAATCTCCAAGGAAGGGAAACCCACTGTAAAACAATGTAATCCTATCACTTCACAGCAGTCTTGCAAGGGCTATTCTTAACTATTGCTTGAAAAGTAGTATTATGTGAAAATGCATTACTCTGGAGGCAAGGTGGTTTACACAGATAAAGCATCATGAGCTCCAGTAGCCAGCCACACAGTGTCCAGGAGGAAGGACAGGTATCTGTGCTATTGCTGCACACGCAGAACATGAATCCTGCCAAGTCAGCAACAGCGACTCCATAACAAAAGACAGCCTGTGTCTCAGAACGTGCTGCCGGCAACGAGGCGCCTCCTACACGCACAGCCTGTTTCTTCTCTTGCTTCTGATTCCTCCTCCGTAAGCTCCTTGGCACAGACCTCCTCCTTCTCCACATTTACCCTCTGCCTTTCTAGCATCGGGGGTACCAGGTCCTAATGCTATCCTTTTCCTGCCTGATACTGCTGCCAATGGAAATTCCTAAACTGTATATACGGGCATCCTGCTTCTCTGCTCGAACCCATCGATGCCTCCTGCCCCTCATTCAATCCACAGTATGAATGAAGGCCAAATACTTTAGCTGACAGCCTAAGCCTGCATAACATGACTCTTCCTACCATGCCAGGCTCGTCTCCCACCACTCCTCAAATCAGACCCCACCACCTGGCCGAGCTCATCAAGCTGCCATACCACATCCTCTGGGACCATCAGGCTGTGACGCTGTGGTCCATGTCAGAAACGCCTCCCCTAAAACCCTGACCTCTCTCTCCTGTCCACTTTTCCTTCTGCGTAGCCACTGTAACCAGCAGCACAGACTTCTAAGACTGCACTTATCACAATATCAGCACAGCCATATGCCTCTTCTCCCAGATAAAACTCCCTGGAGGCAGGGACCATGCCTTGATACTCATCCTCGTATCCTAGGACCTGGCCCTGCAGTGGACTCTCAATACACATTTGTAATCCAACTCCCAACTGTAATTACCAGTTCATGTGATTCCATTCATGGAACAGCTATTTACTCTGTATCAGACTTTTACATTCTACTGGGAGAGACAAAGAAATAAAATGAAATCAGAAATCAGAACACAATTATAAGCTGTAATAAGAGCTATGAAAGAAACAAACAGGAGTGAAATAAACATTAGGATGAGGGGCAGGGATCTACTTTAAATGAAAGAGTCACGTAAAGCATACGGTAAAGAGCATTCCAGGCAAAAGGGACCCTAGAGGCAAAGGCCAGTAGGTGGGAAAGAACTGCTAATTCATGGCATTAAAAGAGGCAAGTCTTTTAGCTGGAGAGTAATGAGAGAGATGGCGAAAAGCCATGTATCTGAAAAATGAATCTGGTGAATTAGGGCAAGTGTGATGACAGAGGGGTGGGGCTGCTAGGCACAGTGAGGAGTCTAAACTTTATTCTAAGTGCAACAGAAAGCCACCTGAAGGATAGAACCAGCAGTTAAGGTGATCTAACTTACGCATAAGAAAAGAGCCACAGTACAGCTCCATCAAGTAGTCAAAATGACTGTCCAGCCGAGGCCAGCAGCCCAATCTTAAGGCCGTACCTCCGCCTGCCAAGCCAGTGTAGAAGCTGAGAGGGCAGATGTCCGGCCGGCTCCAAGGACAGCGATGGTTTCCCCATCATCATCCACCACTTTGAAGTCCAGGTCCTCGTTGTATTTTCTGCGCTTCACTTGCCGTCCTGAGCGTCGTTTCTACAGGACAAACACACCCGCCAGAGAGACTATCTGTGAGTCAGAGGGAAAAGCTTGCAAAAGGACACGCTCACCTACACTCACAGTCGAAGGAGACCTCTCTAACTTCGCAAAAAGAATCTTCCCTAAACATAACTCTTTTCAGGACTAAATTCACTCAAAATGGGACCCAGGTGAGGGAGGGGATTTAAAGCACCAGGATCCAGTGAGAAGAAGGTGTAGCCTCAGAATCCAAGGAAACGTGTTTTATGCATCATTGCTTCCCCCACCCTGCTTTCTGGAATTGGTTTCTATTCCAGTAAAACAGGGATGGGAAGTAACTTCATCATCTTTGAGGTCCCTTCCAGCATAGCTGGAAGCTCAGGGTTTATGACAGTGATTTAGTAGTTATTTTGGTTTTGATTTTTTTTTTTTTTTTGCCAAATTCACCATACTTACCATGTACTTCTAAACAACTAAATAATACCAATTTTATTAGGACTTATTTTGAGAATCTCCTAACACCCTTTGAAATGCAAGCAGACATCTTAAGTGCGACAAAATAAGATTCGTGACTCACCATGAAAGGACTCATCTATAATTAAGTAGCTTGTGACCTTTTAGAGAGAGAACATTCTACAACAAAGCAACCCAGTGGCTTTCCTCAAACAGAAAAACACATGGTTCATCTCTACATACACATCATATCCAAGCAGTAGGAACCCTTCTGGGAACCATTCACCAGCTAGCTTACTCTTAGATACTTAAACCTTACAAGACAAAATGGAAAGCCAGACCTCACCCCCCCCTTATCATCTAAAAGATACCTCCTGGGGCTCTCTCTGTGTTCCCATCATTTCTTCACTGTGTCACCTCTATGACATTTAATTTTTCATGAGGGATTCCACATAAAAAGCTCTCCCCCCAATCCCACGTACAAATCACCATCCTAGAAACACTGAACCCCCTGCCAACTCCCATCAACCTGATGTACTTGCTGCTCTGCCCGTCAGGACACTTAAGAGCCACTAACCCAAGTTTACAGGCAGTGAAAGGGGGTCTCTGATCTGACACTCCAGATACTACTACTTATTTACCACTACGACCTTAGGAGCTGACACCTTCCTACAACGAAGGTCACCTAGGAATCTATGAGGGTCCAGATGATTCTTAAGGAGCAGTAAGTGGGTCTTACCCTAAATGGCCCCCATGCAGTAGCACAGCCCAGATAAACTGCTGTGGATGTCAGAGGAAACAGCACTCTCAAATATGAGAACTCACGTCCAAGAGAGGCAGCCTCAACTCAGACAGAAAATTCCTACCAATGTCCTGGGCACACTTTGGCATGTTTTCAGAAATCTCACTTAGGTGGGCGACTCCTTGTTTCCATGTTTCCTTACCATCTTGGCAAAATGAATCCATCCCTGGCTTTTCCACCATCTGGGATTATGAAAGTGTCCTTGTGTAGACTGGCCCAGCATGCTGAGCCCTAAATGTATTACCTACACAGCAAAACAGGCCCTCTGAGCCTTACCTAGTTTGGATCACAACTCCACTTGCCACATTCACTCTTACTGCGGCCTAATATCATGCTACTTTGCAAGAAGGAAGCAAACACCACTAAAAAACTGGGAGATTATTAGTATAAGGACCAGGATGCTAAAGAAAAGCCTGTGGTCACCCACTAAAACACTGAAAGCCCAGCCCAGGTCTGTGTGCGAGAGATGCAGGTTGGAGACAGGGAGAGAGGACCAACAGGATTAGTGTCAGCAAGACGCCGCCCGGCAGCCGGAACGCCCACCAGGGCTTCCGGGCACAGCTGTACCTGGCTGTCTGCAGACTCAGTGGACTCCTCGGGACTCCGCAGGGATGGGTTCGGCAGGCCCTGATCCAGCTCTAAACTCTCCACTGTGGTTTCACTTTTCCTTTTTCCTTTCTTCTTTTTCTCCACTGGGGTTGGTCCTTGCTCCTTGCTACAAGGAGAAATTCAGAATTAAAACTGTGGGGCAGTTTTTAAAACTAAGATTTCTCATGTGATTCCAGTTATGATAGCACATCCTGGAATTCCTGGGCCAGGATAGGCTTTAACGGAAAATCTACAAGAGTTTCTTCCCAGAAATTTGCCGAAATATGGGAAGAAATATCTACACAGGTTGATGCAAAATTCACTTTTTTTATACCCCCTATCATAACTATTATAGATATGTGATAAGAATGTGATAAGAAATAAAATAATATGAACAACTCCAAAAAACCTCACTTTCAGTTTCACATAAATGTCTTCTCTAGGATGTTTAATTGCTTCACAGATATTGAGAATCATCCACTTCCAATCTCCCTTTAAGTTACATGCGAAGATGTAACTTCAATCTCCCTAATCTGTCATCACCCTCTATTGAGAATGGTCTATGCGTACGAACTTGGAGTACTAGGAGCTCAAAACCGAAGACAACGCTGCCCACCCCCTGAGGAGGTTGTAACGACAGAATTCCTACAGACCACCTAGAGCTATAGCCCAGCGCAGCAGATCGATGCTTCCTGAGAGAGGTGGAAATGGGCAAAGTCCATCCACCCTGAAAGGCCCTACTAAGATGGCAACATCTCTAATAAGCCTTTTCGGGCCCTGCTGGCTGATGAAATCTCTTTTCTACACTCCCAAGCACCTCAACTGTGCTTTGCATAAGGTATTCAAACTTTAATCTTTCACCAAAGTTAGTCATTACACGTGACACCAGGCTCAGAACCATACAGGACCTGGGATCCTCTGCAGTGGCTCGATCAACATTTGCTGAATGGATGAATATTTTACACTTCTCTGAGCTGTCCTATCAGACTCTAAGTTCCCAGAGGACAGAGTATGCACTTGATTAAGTTTTGTATTCCTCACAGTGAGCAGTCTTATACCTAAAACATACTAAGTATTCAATATTTACTGGATAGATAGATGGATTCATCAATGGATAGATACGATTACGTGTCATTGGGGAGATTTGGAAAAACACATTTGAGCAGAGATATACACAGAATTTTGATAGACAGAAAAACAGGAATAATAACAATTACAGCTAATTCGTATATAACACCTACTACATGCAGGCACCGTTCCCTAATCCTTTACATGGAGTATCTCCTTTACTCTTCACAACAACCTTATAAGGCAGATAGTATTATCATCTTAATTTTATCAAGAGGCACAGTGAGTTAAGATTTCCAGGGTAATATGGCTAGTAAATGGTAGAGAAAGTATTTAAACCAGGCATGCTCGTAACCACCATGGCATTCCTGGGGAATGGAAGAGTGTTAAAGGCACATTTAGTAAAAGACAGCCTGTGTGGCTGGATGACAGGGCAAGTGAACAGAAGCACCAAGTGATGGAGCTGGAAAGAAACCAGGAGTACACGAGGACAGAGAGCTGAGACTCACCCTGTGGGAAAAGCGCATGATGGCAAGCCCGGGCAAGAGGGAATGAAGACCTAGGCGAGATATGCTCAATGAAAACTCATCGGTGAAAAGGATTTGAAAGATCCAGCCGAAGTAGTACCAGTAAGTCTTGGCAGAACGTGGAGAATGAGGAAGAGCCACGATTACTGGTATTTCCCATCAGGTGAGTTACTGGAAAGTGTGGGGGAAGACAGGGACACCACCAGCCTTGTTCAGAGAAGGGAGATCCAATGAGATGAACCCGTAGCGGGATAGCACCCAGCAACAATGGAGAGCACCCATCACATGAATGCAGACCCAGCCCACCCTCGATTCCCTAGGCTGAAGACTGGCTTCCCTATCAGCAAAGTTCGTTATGAAAATTTTTTTGAGGAAATGCAACTCAAGGGATCCTGCCATTTTAGAGAACTGTACATTTTAACAAGAGACCTGTGCTCTCAAGCCAGGGGAAAAAGTACTTCTTATCAGTTTCAGGACAGGAGACTCAGGTAAAACAGTTTAAAAAGATGCCAAATTTTCACAGGAATATTTATCTCATGTTACATGGCTTCTCACTAAGAAAATTACATAGCAATTTATATTCTACAAAGCACTTATGTGCTTCTGTCTCATTGAACTGTTACAACCACGGTTCCGTGAGGGAGCCAGGGCAGATGAGCTTCATATTCCACATAAAGAAACAGGTTTAAAAGCAACAAAGGCCCCAAAGTTAGCAGCGGAGCAGAGGCCTGCGCTCAGCTCATGTGACTCAGCCTGTCACTGTTTATACCATATCATGTTTCCTGGCTCCTTTTTTTTTTTTAGCCCCAGGCTCCCTTTCAATAAATGCAAAAACTTCAAATCTCCTTTAATCTTATTTGAATCTCAAAATATGACCAAAAGAATTGTTAACAAAACATTCCAGTGACCCAAATATACAGAAAAATTCATAAATCCATAGTTGGTTCTCTTAACAAAAGAAGGTTTGTGCTTAATTTTTTGGACACACGTTTAAAGACAGCTAATATACCGAAAGTCACCATAATGACCACATGCTCAGAACCCCATTTAATCTTCTGTAAAATCCTAAATCCTTCTCCCAACATCTGAAATCAATTTTATCTATCTACTAAATATAACTTCATATTGGAAAACTCTGTCTGTATATGTTTAATCTTCATTTTAAATATTTGTATATAGATGGGCTAGAAACATGCTTCATTGTGAAATATCCCACTGAAAACTAAACCAAGCTCAAGACACAATTAAGGAATAGAACCTCCTCAAAATATTTTTTTAAAGGAATTTATTTTTTTATTTTTATTTTTATTTTTTGGCTGTGTTGGGTCTTGGTTGTGGCATGCGGGATCTTTTGTTGCAGTGCACAGGCTCCTCTCTAGTTGTGGCCTGCGGGTTTTCTCTTCTCTACTTGTGGCACGCGGGCTCCAGTGCTTGGCTCTGAGGTTTATGGTGCGCGGGCTCAGTAGTTGTGGCACGTGGGCTTAGTTGCCCCACGGCCTGTGGGATCTTAGTTCCCTGACCAGGGATCAAACCCGCATCCCCTGCACTGGAAGGCGCATTCTTTACCATTGGACCACCAGGGAAGTCACAGAACCTCCTCAAAATGTTAAACCTGACAACAAGGCTTGTATATATTTGCCTTCCATGCTTTCAGAAACAAATTAAATGATGAAAGTAAGGAGGAACTGTAGTCAGGCACCTCCAAAGTCTAGTCTGGGGCACCACGAGATTTCCTAGCCAGAAGCTGAGGGTGGGGTGGAGTGGAGGGAAACTTCTTAAATATATGTCAGTAAAACTGGAGAATGTCTGGAGACATCTGCTTACCTATCTGGGGGTAAACAAGAAGATACTCTACCTGGGATATCTTCAAAGTGATTTTCTGGAGGTTACCTTTGACAACAGAATCAATTTTGAGTTCAAAAACTTCTTCCTGGAGCTCTTCTGATAAAGACAAATATCAGGAAGAAAAGATTTCTTATAAGCCTATAAATGGGATTTGCAAATAGGACATCAAGAAAGTATCACCTGAATTCATCCTCCAGGAAGACTAGGTGAAATGTGTTTTTCCCGTCTTTGGAATGAGCTTTGAAAACGTTATACTTGAGTGTTATCAAATGAAGCCATTTTAACCTCCACATTGCTATTTTAACCTCCACCTACAGATGCATTTGGTCCATGAATGTTTTGTTTGCTCCTCGAAGTTCTACGTTCTTCAAAAATAGTGGTCAAATAATATGTAACAAAACTATGTAGGTATGTATGTATGTATGCACCCTTTGATCCAACAATTCCATCTATAGGAATATACTCTACAGATACACCTCCAACAATACGAAAATATATATGCACGTGGTTATCCAGCATTATCTGGTAATTTCAAAATAACAAAAAAGACTTAAATGTCCGAACATTAGTGCTGAATAAATGAGGATACGTACAAAAGTACTATGTAGCTGTAAAAACAATTAAGAAAGAATTCTGTAAACTAATATGGAATGATTTCTAAGATACATTGTTAAGTGAAAAAAGCAACATGCAAAAGAGTATAGTAATATGCTACTTTTTGTGAAAGAATAAAGAGGAAGTAAGAAAACTTGCATATATCTACTTACTTTACAGAAAGAACCAAAAAACAATGATTATCCACAAGGGATAAGTGGAGGGAATGGGGTGGAAGGAGTGACATTTTTCTATCTTTTTATATAAAATCTGACTTTTGGAAGCATGTTACATATCAAAAAATTTAAAAATGAAAGATGAAAACAAGCTGAAATAAATGAATCTAAGTATTTCAAGTGAATAACATAACCACACGGAACAGATGGGAAAAAAAATCTCATAAACACAATATTTGACTATATACTTTCAGCTTTGGGGAGAAGTAGGGAGAACAGCAAACATATCCTGAACTCTCTCTGGTAGGTGTATAGGTGAAGCAATTCTGAAACTATTTTAGTTGTGGTATAGGATTAAACAAATGAGTAAATGTGTTGGTGTTAGGAGCTGTGGTTCTCACCCAAGAAGTGGGAAGACATGAATATGAAATGGTGTAAGGCAAGGAAGATATTGTGGGATGAATCTAAACTGGAGGCCTCAGTGTACTCACATGTTTTCTAAAATAAGTATCTGTATGAACACATGCATATAAATGGGTACATATGCATTATGAATATATTGTGTGCACGTAGGTGTGTACATATGTGCATGAACGTATGTGTATGTCTTGTGTATTTTTTCCTTAGCTTTGACAACGGAAAGAGCTGAAAAGCAAAGATGCTCCAAAAGCAATGTGCACACATAGCACTCAGATTTTGGTTTCTAATACCAAAGCTCCTCACAAAAATGGCTGATTCCAAGGCAGGGGAGTTATAAGATCAGCCTGAAACATCTTGTTTTGTCAGAGAGTAAAGGGAGTGCTCAACAAAATTAAGGCAGCACGTCAAAAAGGCACACACAGGAGTCAGCTTAAAGAGCTCACAGTCACAACTGGGGCCATTTGAGCACCAAAGTAATCAAGGTCAGTAATGAATTATAAGCCATTGAAAACAACAGGAATCCATTCCAATGACAGATAGACAGATAAGTAATGAATAAATGAGGGAGAAAGGAAAGCTCTTGCTTTCAGAATACAAACAGTAAATGGAGAGGAATCGGTGGAGTTGGAAAATCATTTTGTAACCACTGTCGTAAAGATATGTACAGTCCAGAATCATCAAGGAATGCTAAATCTGGGGGGAGAACAATTTGAAGAGGAACAGGATATTTGCATGATCTTACAGTGTCTTTCCACAGATTGCGTATTAGTTGTACATAAACAAAAGCAGTAACTAGACAAATGGTTACACATAAGAAAATGGTCTTACTCCTAGGAAAGATATACTCGAGTATTTAGGGATAAAAAGGCATGATATTTGCAACTCACTCTCAAATGGTGGAGGAAAAAAACATATAAATATATATAAATATAAATTATTCTGATATATATCTATTCCACGGCTGAGGTGGATACTGTTCGCTCAGCATCTTTTTGCTAATAATCAGTACTGATCCCCCAAACCACGACAGTGAACGGAAGGTCAGGATGGGCTATGGTATCCTAGTTCTTTTACCACAGTGATGGACACATGACCCAGAGAGGCGAACCTGGGACTCTTTCCCTTAAAAAAAAAAAAAAAAAAAAAGATTAATTTTTGGTAGGAGTGGGCAGGAAGATGAATCTCTTTCCTCCTAGGGTACAAGGCTGTTAAGCTATGAGCCCACAGTTACAGGCAGGCACAGTTCGACCTTGAGAAGGAAGGCAGTTGTCAAGGATGGAGCTGACACTCAAAGAGATGCAGAAGGCGGGAGACAAAGATCTCTGTGGAATCCTCAGTGGTATAGCCCCTGGTTCTGATTCCTTAAAACCACTGAACTCACTTGTTATTATTTTTTCTTTAACTTAATTCAAGTTGGGTTTATGTCACTTGTAACCAAGAGAGTTGTAAATAATACAAAGGCCGAATAATCTCACCATTTACTGGCACTTGAGGCTGGATCGAAGCAGTGTAATTTTTATAATCCTCGTTTTTCCAGCTTTCAGAGTTAGAACAAACTAACTTAGAGGACGGAAAAAAATGGCAGACAAGATTTTAGAGGCTCAAAGTCCCTTTTTCAGTAACAAAACCCAAATTGATTTTATAATAAAACATATATCCATATATCCGCTTTAAAGAAGCACCTATCAAGTATTTATGATATGCAAGAAATTTCCAACATATAAACTATACCATTCACGCAGGACAACTGTTGGGAATAACCAATTAACAGTTTATTAGTAGGCCTCGGCCCCAAAGCCCTCTCACCCTGTCTTCTACACAACTTCATTGGCCAAGATTTTATACATCTTTACTTTCCGCAGTTGCATTAGGAAAATAAATACCTTTTTTGCCTTCCATATACGGAACTGTACTATTAAATCACTAGACAGACAGACTTCCTCAACTTTCCTCCTAGCTCTATCTCCAGTTCCCAACCTCCAGCTTTCTTTGCTAGAACTGAGAGTTAGAAACGGAGTGCTGGATCTGAGTATGAGCAGGAAAGCCTGGGCATGTGTCACAACACTGTACGAGACTCACCGCTATGAGTCTTTTATTACTTTGCCCCCATGGATTCTATTGAAAAAATTTAATTGAAAAAATTTAATCTACCAAACCAAGTGCATTATTTCAAAATGACTCACCTTCCTATTTTAAAATTAAATCTTATAAAATGTCCATCGAAGTCCTAGCAGGAAACAATCAGTTACTGCCACAGTGAGTTGCCTTTACCCCCAAATTCAGGATGACTGAAAACAGCTCAGAATGCCAATTACTGCCTCCGCAGATGTGCACACACCTGGGGAGTCCAGCCCGGGATCCACTGCCCCACTCGAGGAACAACTCTCCAGAAAAGCTCCCGACCCAGGCCTTGCCACGGGCTCTGATCCTCTTCCCGGAAGTACAGCACTGAAAACGTGGACATTACCCCAGAGGGCTCATTTGCACACTTAATCCAACTTTTACTTAATGCCCATATTCGTCCAGCCTATACAGAGAGAGCTGAGTTCTGCATAAGTTTTTTAAGATACTGGTTAAGAGGCTTCCCTGGTAGTCCAGTGGGTAAGATGCCGCGCTCCCAATGCAGAGGGCCCTGGTTGGGGACTAAGAGTTTGTGTGCTGCAACTAAGAAGGCTGCATGCCGCAACTAAGAAGTCTGCATGCTGCCACTAAAAGATCCCGCATGCTGCAACGAAGATCCCGTGTGCTGCAATGAAGATCCCATGTGCTGCAACTAAGACCCGGCACAGCCAAAATAAATAAATAAGTATTTTAAAAAATAGATATTGGTTAAAAGAAAAACACATACCCAAAACAAATGGTTTGGGTGCAGATATAGTCATCTGTAGACAAAATGTGAACCATATCTCCTTGTCCTCAATCCCTTTAATCATATCATTCGCACCATCAAAACAAAGATTATACAAGTCTGTGACATCATAGTAAAAAATGAAACAAAAACATTACATATAAGATGAAAAAAGCAGAGTTTTAACAGATAATCTTATTAAAAGTGATTAAAAGCAAATGAAAATAATTTTTTTTAATGTAGAAGGGCTTCAAACGAAACATACAATCACCAAATCCCACTTTCCAGGGAGATTTGCTTTTGACTGATACCTCTCTAACTCCAAATATGTTCATGCCTCTAGTTCTTTATTTATCAACACTAAGCAATAGCTACTCACATCCTGATACAAAAGTTGATGAATTTAGACCTCATATTATCTCCCCTATTACTCTAGTTTTTTTATGAGTTCTTTTAGTTTAGGCTACCGTGCTTTAAATTTGTATTAGTCCTTTCTTGTTTTCTGACTGTTCCTTTTTCGTGATAGCCCATTCCTGTTTGCAGACAAGACATCATCTTGAATCTGAGGATACTAACTTAAAATCTTTACAAGTCCTTTTCCTTGAATTGTTTCTTCTGAGGACAGTTGTCCTGGTCATTCCTCTTTTTCCTGCTTCTTTGCTGCTTTTCCTCTATGGTCTCGGGATCTTTGGTGGACTATTCCTATTTAAGATGAATGAGGTTGATAATGCAGGTGGCGGATGAGGCTCTCTGCTGCTGAGTAAGTCACTTTCTCCAACAAGACTCAACCCTGAATGGGAGGCCTGGCCTGGGACTCTGCACACACAGGTGGCTGCCCCTTTCTCTCCCTTTTAGGGGTATGGGCAGGGAAAGGCAGAGAAGCCTGGGCTCCTGTGCCCCCTTGTTGTGGATGTCAGTCTCCACTTGGAGCCTAGACCCTCTTCCAGAGCAGACTGCTCAATATCTTTAGAGTAACTGTCTGACTTCAGCCTGGAGCTGAATAATCATGCAGCTACTCTGCCGACAGTCCCTTGATCAGCCACCTCCAGTTCTGGCCCTTCTCCAGGGCTGCCAGGGCCATTGTGAGGAGGAAGCACTTCTACCTCTGCTACAGACATAGCTCCTGCATGTGCTCTCAGCTGGGACTCCCTCCACAGTATTCACCCATCAGTATGATACTATGGGCCTCCCTCATCCAGAAATTCGTAACATCTCTTATCTTCGAAGAATTTATTCCCTTCTGTTCTTCCTGTCATTTCATTAAAGATCTGACGAAGAAGGGAAAATAAATGCATGCTCGGACTACCATTTTAAAACTGGAAATCCCACAAAGAACATTTACTTAAATACCATTTTGCTTTAAGTCTTTTCTCATCTATTAATTCCTTTAATAACTAGCTCAATACTCACCTCTTTTAAGGGACTCCCTAGACCAGAACTGAAAGACTCTATTTTTTGGTTTTTTTTCTCTTGGCCGCACCAGGTGGCTTGTGGGAGCTCAGTTCCCTGATCAGGGCTAGAACCCAGGCCACGGCAGTGAAAGTCCAGAATCCTAACCACTAAGCCACCAGGGAACTCCCTAAATACTCTTAATCCTCTAAATCCTTTCAGCTAATTCTATATACAGTTATACTAGGTTCTTTCCTTTGTTTATATTTTTCCCTGTTTTTGGAACACTTGCAAGGCTGTTTCTCTAACTTGAGAAAGTTCCCCAATGACAAGGCTCATAGATGATACCCCTGTGATACCTTCCTTCCTCCACTATCCCATTCCCAACAAAAGTACTTATAAACAAAACAAGGCACACAGGAGGCAATAAATACATACTAGATAAATAAATGAGAAGGTATTCATCAAGCATTTTTGTTTAAGTAACTGTTTCCTTACAGCCTGAGTAAAGGTCTACTATACACCAGATCCTAATTCAGAAAGCCCTGGGAATTACAGAGTAAGCACTCCAGGAGCTCTCAGAAAAACAGGAATGGTGACTTAGTCCAAAGCTTT
Organism: Delphinus delphis; assembly: GCF_949987515.2. NCBI lineage: Eukaryota > Metazoa > Chordata > Mammalia > Artiodactyla > Delphinidae > Delphinus > Delphinus delphis. Next base: position 18,212,393 of record NC_082697.1, on the reverse strand, counting down.
AGAGGTGGGTCTCTGACATTATCATTTAGATTTCTTCCCTACTTAACATAACGCCCAGTGGGTTCCAAGCAGAGGGTCTCTACTCAGAACTCACTCATGTCTTTATATTTGTCTTCTTTCTTCTAATAAATGATCAGAATACAAAAAGTCTCCCAACAGAAAGAAACTTGTCAACGGACACTCTTGGGCCTCCATAAAGATCTGCACGCTGAACAAAGACAGGTGATTGACCTTCGAACAGTGAGGCACAGCTCAACTGGTTGAATTTTATTACCCTTCCTGCAACACAGTTATCAGCTGACTCACCGCTCAAACAGTGATATAATCAGGTTTGGAGCTTACCTTTCTAGAAGCAACCATCAAAGACAAAAATCAGAAAACGTAAAACTTTCCTACCAGGATGTTATCAAACCTACCGAATTTGAGAGGAAGATCTGCTCTGGGTTGACAAACCCAAACAAATGGGGGTAAAAAGCTGAGGCACAGAAGCTGGGGCTAATGAGACCATTCATTTCTTTTCATCGTTTTGGTTTTTTCATTCCTAGCAGATGCTAGATAGCCCTCCACTTGGGCCAGCACACTGATTCACTTCTTGACTTTGAGAGAGAACATAAACCATTCTGACGTGTGGAAATTCCAAAACTTATGCTCTGCCCTCAACCAACAACGTGGACACCAACACTCAAGACCCTGACTTACAAAGGCAACCTCCAGCGCAGTCAGAGCGCCTGGCTCCCGGTTTGAGGGCAACCCAAAGGGCCACTGACCTACCTCCTGACGCCCTCATGCACACTGGAATGGCCCATCTTTCCTGCTCACCAAGCCGTGCTTTAATGCCATGAAGCTGACTTTTACTAAAGGCCATTTCAAAAAAGAAATATGAAATTCATAGTCACATAGAAGCATTTGACGTAAAAAAACTGTTGAGGACAGTATCCACTACGTCACATAATGTTCTCAACTGGTAAAAATTTGACTTCCCTGAGGAACTGGCCCAGTACTTTTCTAATCTCAAAGCATTTTCCCAAAGCGTTTATCAACGTTACCTGACCTCGCAAACCTGAGGCCTGCCTTCCTCTCTGAGCCCCTCGCTGCAGCTATGCGGGCCGTGGGTGTCCACGTATGTACAGGTCTGCGTATGTGTTCGTAGGTGTATGTGTATTTGTGTATATCTTCTTATGCCAGCGGCCCCATCCTCTTCGGGAAAAGGTACTATAATTAAAAAAGAGTAAAAGCAAATAAACTATACTTGTGAATTTTAAATTTCAGAGTCAGGGAAGTGACAGAGAGCCTAACTTGGCTTCCTGGAGGAGTCTTCTTGCTTTTTATGTAATAAAGGAGTGAACTAGGCTCATACTCCAAGATAGTTTGGAGGGAAAGGCAGAGAGGGTAGTTTTTTTTTTAACATCTTTATTGGAGTATAATTGCCTTACAATGGTGTGTTAGTTTCTGCTTTATAACAAAGTAAATCAGCTATACATATACATATATATCCCCATAAGAGAGGGTAGTTTTTGTTTTTGTTTTTTTAAAGGCTTCTCCAGTATACTTGAGTGTTTTTATCCGCTAAGCAGTACGTAGATATTCGTCACTACTAGTATCATCCTTGAAGGAACATCCGCTAGACTCTGTCATCTGTTTAGGAGGGGAACTGTGTTCAATCATCTATCTGCTGCCTCAAATGCAAAGAGAAACAGCATAGGAAAAAGCTGGGGTCATCTTAGTCCTTGAGAGGATCCTACGGAGTGTGCAAACTAAAATCCTGTAGAAGAGGGGCCGTTTCCTACAAATGAAAAACCAATTTCTCTGACACTGGAATTGCCCCACTGTTATCCATTCCTGACCTTCCCCAGCAAAGTGAAAAGAGGCGCAAAGCTGTGGAGAAAAAAGTGGGTTTTACAGGCAGGTGAGCCTAGAGCCAAATCCTGACAGCGCTGCTCATTAGCTTGGTGCCTTGGACAAGTTACCTTGAAGTTTTCATTTCTAAAATTATAAAATTTATAAGAATAAAATATTTCATTATAACCACCTACTGTTATTTAACAATGGGATCTTATATGGATCTCATTTTCAGGGAGAAGAGCTCTATCCATTTGTTCTAAGAAAACAAATTATATATATAAAATATTTAAAAATAATATATAAACCCCCCCCCCCACACACACACACTCACACACCCCTTCTATGTGTCCAACAACCAACAAACCTCTCTGCTGACCAACCCCAGGGACATAAAAGACACAAAGCATGGTGGTCCTGACCTCAGGCACTTCACTTTTGTTGAGGAGACAGGTCATACATACAAGAAAATACCGGTTTATGATTGCGAGACAGCCTATTGCAGAGGTTAGTGTATAAGACTGAGAATCAGGAGGTCTGCGTTAATGACATACCCTTGCAAACAAGTCACTTCTTTGTGGGTCTGTTTCCCTGGCTGCATGCAGCAGGGCTGGACTAGATCTCTTTTATTCTTCAAGGTCTGAAAGTCTTTGATTTGTGATACAAGTGAGGCCCCAAGGGCTGTGGAAATTCAGAGGGGACATGCTAGCACAGGGTGTGGGAGCTCTGTGGAGGAACTGGGTGGGACTTGCACTCAGAGCTGAAGAACGGGAAGGGCTTGGGAGTCTGAGAGGAGGACAAAGGGCATCACATGCTGGAGAAGAGCGATCCAGAGAAGGGGGAGCCAAGTACCTCATTTAAGGCCTGAGGAGATGCACCTAGCCGGCCAGGTCTGCTGCCAGAGACCAGGAGGCAGGGAGAGGTCAGACCCCAAAGGGTTTGGATAACAGAGAAAAGAAGGAGTCTGAATTTTGTCCTGGAGGCAGTAGGAACAATCAGAAGTGTCTAAGCAGGTGTAATTGTTAGAGGGAATCCCATCTCCCTGCCCTCCATGTTTTCATGCTTCCCTACTCCCAAGGAGGGAACAATACCGGATACATATTTTCGGCCCTTCTTAGAATTCCTCTCACTGCCCTGACCTTCTCTCACTGGGGACCTATGGGACTGGTGAGACTTGGGAAAAGGAATGAAGCACCCAGGGCCCAGGGTCCTCCCTCTGCTTCAGGGACATGCCTGCAGTTCTGGAGGATAAACTCAACTGAGTGAGTAACAGGAAGCCCGATTCTGGCCACAAGCCAGTGCAAGTCCTTCAATCTGGTCCATCAATAATAAAGCTGATAGCTCCTATCTCCATCTCTGCTGACTATTTCCCAGCTGATCTGGAAAGGAGAGAGGGAAGAGGGGGTTTGACTGACCACCGCTACCAGCTACAAACATAAGTAAGATAATAGCAGGGCCTCAGAAAGATTAGCCAGGTGGCAGCTGGCAAGATGGACTGAAGCAGGAAAAGACCAGAAGCCCTTAAATCAGCTGTGAAGCTCCTGCAATAATCCAAGCACCCAGCGAATCATCTGTAACCACGGAGTGTCATCCAGGGGCTAATCAATAAAGGCTCAGATCAAAACATGCACTTAAGCCAATCTGCAAGAGAGTAAACCAAAGAGCACAAAAAATAAGACTTAATTACCAAAATATTTCTTATCAACTAATGTCCTTTCAGAACTAGAACTGCTTTTGCTGCCTAGTGGGAATCATAAATTAAAGGAGCCAAAGCAATTTTATAAATATATAAAAGATAAGAAAGGCTCACCAGTCCAGAACCCTATCTGGGCTACATGGAAGAATTCCACGATGTTAACAGGTCAGTCTTACACAGCCCCCAAATCAAGGAAGGTTGAGAGCCTCGTGAAACTTGTCCACATTCCCAAAGAGATAACCAGCCCTATCTGTTAGCATCCTCTCTGAGTGTTTCTCCTGGATTTCTACACCTCAAGAGGTTCTGCTGTCTTCTAAGTTGGCAGACTCAGAAGCACTTCTCCAACACACTTATATTTTATACAACCTAACTAGATCAAAATCATTTCCCTCAATATTGCTATGCATACATTTGACATCCAACCTTGGTTTGTGAAATGCCTCCTCCTCATTGCCCCCAAATGGAATCTACGGCAATGTCTGTATACCCGTCACCTTGTTTCACATCCCACACAAAGTAAATACGAATTCCTTTAAGAAGAAGTTGATAAAATTGTAAGCACCAGAGACCAGTGGCTAAAGTGAGCCCTGATACCTATGACTTTCTACCAAACTCCTTATTAGAGCTGTCAGACCCTCCTCTAACGGCCCTAATTCTAAAACACCATCCTTGAGGATTCTTCTTTGTTTCCTGTAATAACCAAAGTAAGTCACTCCATTAGCTCATGTCTGAATCTCCTTCTTCACACATGCTGCCACACTGAAGAACCTCTTCAGCTTCTCCAAAATAATTTGGAAAGTTTTTGGCAGAAGAAAGAAACTCCACTCCACCCACATCAGACATCAGTGTGTGCGCACAAGGTTCACCCGGAAACAGGGCCCATACGTTGCTCGTTAGTCAGACTCCTGATTTTACCTACTTCTTTTGACCTTCCGGTGAGGTTATTTTATATCCATTCACTGTGAACTACATTCCTGGGATCCCACCCAAGCCTCTATGATAAACAAAAGGTAAAATCCCCTGCCAGGCAGAAGGGAGTGAATATTATAAGGCGGTTTTAACTTGGATTAGAAAATTATCCATCTGGTCCCAACAAACTGTCCTTCTGAAAATGAACCGAACCATAAAATAATTTCTGAGTAGCAGCACACGTCACCTAAAATGCTTTCCCTCTTTAAAATGTACTTCCTTTATGCCTGACCCTGTACAGGTCTGATGGCCCCATTACTTTATATTCTGTTAGCAATTGCATCAACCCCTGCATCTTTATGGGTGCTCCTGGTCTATACTCTGCCTCTGCACTTACATTTTAGAAACTTAAATTCCTTAAATTCCCCTTAAATATATAGAGGTTACATATTTTTTATTTTTTACGTCCACAAGAAGTTTAAATATTCTCCACCAAGAATTTAAAAAGAGATGAAACGAAGAACATTACATTTGTATACAGATGACAAATATTTAACTCCCCGAATAAAGTGTACGGTTGGATCCTGATAGGATCTACAGCCAGGGCCCCCGACATCACCCCGGCAGCCAATCTGTCCCCATGCCCTCTGCTCTCTCTACAGGTCACTACGGTCTGTCTCCTCTGGTCTCAGTGACTCACCGTTTCCTGAGCACCTGCTGACATGTCAGGCACCGTGTTAGATACCGAATGAGAGAAACAGACCAGGCGTGGGCCTGCACTAGAGAGCTCGCAGCCCAGGGGAGCCAGGCAGCCCTTTTCTGCCTGGAACTCTGCGCACACCCACAGCTCTCCCAGACCCCAGCACTGTGCGCCCTCCTGACAGCTGCTCCTCTCCAGCCTACACTGCAGCCGTTCCCCAAATCGCTGCCCTCCCTGTATCACACCTGTGATGCCCCTTCCCTGACACCCTGTGTGTGCTAACATACTTCACTTCTCCTTAATCCAAAGGGAATGGCAAGAAATTGCAAGCACAGTATTAATTAAGGAGGTGAGAAGGTGGTTTACTTTGGCTGAAAGTGGGGAAGTCATGTCCAGGGGGGCTGGAGTAAGGCCAAGGCCAGCCTCTCTGTGGAGGCAGAGCCCGGGGCTCGGGACGGGAAGAAAGGGACACACCTGGCCTTCTTGGACTTTGTCCTGGCTGCAGAGTCAGGGCCGCTCCTCTTCTCTTTGGCCTCCTTGGGGCCCGAGGCCTCCCGGGGCTTCCGCACCTTCTTGGCCCCGTCCTTCTGCTTGGGCTCCTTGGGCTCCTTGACCTTCCTGGGCTCCTTGGCCTTCCTGGGCTCCTTTGGCTCTCTAGGTTCACGCTTCCTCTTTGGCTTGGGCTCCCTGTCCTTGCTTCCCTTTGCTGCCCCTTCTTGCTCTCCTGGATCCTTTTTCTTCCGTTTCTTCTTCACGCCAGTGCCGCCTCCTCCACTGTCCTCCGTCCCGTTATGGGATGTCGTTTTCCTGGGGAAAAGGGTCTCAGCGTCCTCTTCAGCAGTGTGCAGGTCCTTCTGGGGCAGACAGGGACGGGCAACATCTTCAGTTTTGTCCTCCTGATCAGTGCTGTGGTCAAACGGGGAGGGGGATTTGTAGTCAAAATTGACGGAGGCATCAGACATTGGGGAGTGATTCACAACTTTTAAATTTGACAACTGCAAAAGAGAGAGAGACAAGCATATTACTCTTCCACTGCAAGCTTCACACAAATAGTGGTATTAACTTTGAATGCATGGACTTGTTCCACATCTCCTGAGTGTCTGAGATGTGGTAGTTCCTCCCGTGCTAGGTCATGGGCACAGAGTGGCAAACAGGACACACATTATGTTTGCTTTAGCCCTTGTGGAGCAAGGCCCTTGTGGACTAAGTTGTTAGTAATATTATGTAGGTAATTTGTATGTAAAAACCTGAAGGATTTCCATGTTACGTGCAGAAATCTGAAACACCTTTTTAAGCTCCGTTTCTAGAACTGGCGACAACAGTCTCCCACAAAATACCTTTAGATTCTGCTAGCAGACACGAATCCTAGGCACACTGTTCTGACCCCGAGTGGCATTTATCATGCTGATATACAAGTTACTGTTCAAATGTATTCATGAATAAAGATGATGTCACCGGGGTGATAAGGATGTGGGGTCAACCTCAACGTGCTGCTTTATTTCCCCAAATCTCTGCTCTCACATATCATCAAGCAGCATTAACATTCACCTGGTTTGACTGTCAATGAGAACATCTGGATCATTCAAAACTACACCTTTTATTTTTAACTAGAAATAGTGTTCTTCTGTATGATCATCTAACTCTGTCACCAGACTCAGCAGCAGATAACCTTTGACCACTTGCAAAAACCAACTAACGTACAGGAGGATGCTTTACTGTGATACATGCCTTTAGAAAGGAAGTGTCATAGGTGCTGAAGGCAACGCTAAAAGAACATTTCCCAGCTGTTCTGGAGCACCACCAAACAAAAGTGAAGCCTCCTAACATGACAACATGGAAACAGCCCTTTGGAAGCAGACGGTATTATCTCATGTGTTCAGGCCTGGTGTCACAAAGTACATTTGTCATTTCATAACAAGGCTGGGGTTGCCAATAATCTGATAATAATGTGGGTGCTAGTTTCAGGGAACAAAGAAATAACTTAGGGAGAGACAAGCAGGCTTTCCAGGAAGATGGTTACAATCATCTTTGGATGATGGCTTAGGACCAGCCCCATTTGTGAGTAGCTTGCTCTCTTACCAAGGGGCCTGGCCTGTGCTGAAGGGCACAGACACTTGCCAGATGGTGTGGTTTCTCTCTGGCATTCTGGTTACCAATCTCTGCTCAGACTTCCTGGCCCACCCTGGAACTGACGGGGAGTGCAAAACTCAACTGCGTATTTCCCTGCTGTTCTTCCCAGTTCCCTTTCATAGTCTGATACTCCCAAACATAACACTGAGAATCCCAGGAGAAAACGATGAAAGAAAAGGAGGATCCTTTTGGATTTTTTATCATAAATAAAGTCCAGTGTCATAAACAGCCTAAATCCAGAGGGAACTGGTCATTCTGGCAGGACTCACTACTTGGGGGGGGGGCGGTAACAAAAGGGAAAACAATTCAGTTTGACTCCCTCATTGCTGATTCAGTGCTTAAGGCTTAGGAAAAAGAGGAACTAACTAAACTTAAAAGAAATTTAAATCAATAAAATACAAGAAGATGGTTTAGATCGTAAATTTTATAATTATGTATTTTCTACCACAATAAAAAGACAGAAAAAGAAGGGAGGAAGGGAGCTAGGGAGGGAGCGAGGAAGAGAGGAAGAGAGAGGGGGAGGGGGAGGGGGAGGGGGAGGGGGAGAGGAAGGAAGGAAGGAAGGAAGAAGGAAAGAAAGAAAAAAGAAAGAAAGAAAGGAAGAAAGGAAGGAAGAAAGAAAAAGAAAGAGAAAGAAAGAGAAAAAAAGAAAAGACAGCAAGAAACTCAACAGTACTGTAACAGGTACCCAGTTAAAGCTGGGATCCTATGACCGCATAACCATCCCTGGGGTGTTACTTAATTATGTGCCAGGGACACTTGGCCCTCAAGGAATAAGTTTTTGCTTATAATGCAAGGGTGGACACACTAAAAAAGCAAGAGACACAGGTTTGTTTATTTAAAAGGCTTTAAAAGACAATACACTGAAGACCTAATTCCATCAAGGCAGCACTCTGTAGGTCAAAGTGAGACTCTCTCCTCAACTCATACCTCATGTCAAGGTCTCTCTTTTTGGGGCTCTCCAAAAAGCTGAGCAGGTATCTCAGGCAGGCGTGGTGGTAACTGGATATTCAATCATTAGGCAATAACAGTAACAGCAGCTAGCAGCTACTGGACAGACATCAAATGGATATGCTCAGAATTATGCAAAGCATGTTTCATGACATCTCTAATCTTTTCAACAATCCTACAAACTTAGCATCATGCTGCCTATTTTGTATATGGAGAAATGAATGATTATTGATGCTACGTGATGTGCCCAAGGCCATACAACTAGTGAGCCGAGAAGCCTGGATCTGAATCCTCTGGCCAAATGCTTGTTTCGTTGAGTATTTCACCACATGTCAGGGAACCAGGCCACCAGGCCAGCATGATGACATTTGGTTAGAAACGTTAAATGTGATGGTGTGCACAACCGCTTTAGGAAAAGGTCAGGTAGTTCTTTATAAAACTAAACACATACCTACCTGATGTCCCAGCAATTCTATTCCCAGGAATCCTAGAGAGTTGTCTAGTCCACTTCTCATTTTACAGATAAGATAATCTGTTTAGAGATTTAGAGGTTTAGAGAGAGAAAGCAATTTGTCAAGATGTATTCCTAGGAAGTTGGTAGAGCTGGGACAAGACGTGAGGCACAATCAGCCCGTGTTAAAAAGGAGGAAGTGTGGGCTTCCCTGGTGGCGCAGTGGTTGAGAATCTGCCTGCTAAGGCAGGGGACACGGGTTCAAGCCCTGGTCTGGGAGGATCTCACATGCCGCAGAGCAACTAGGTCCATGAGCCACAACTACTGAGCCTGCGCATCTGGAGCCTGTGCTCTGCAACAAGAGAGGCTGCAATAGTGAGAGGCCCACGCACCGTGATGAAGAGTGGCCCCCGCTTGCCACAACTAGAGAGAGCCCTCGCACAGAAACGAAGACCCAACACAGCAAAAATAAATTAATTAATTAATAAACTCCTACCCCCAACACCTTCTTTTAAAAAAAAAAAGGAGGAAGTGTTCCAGAAGGCAGATATTAGTAACCAAATATATGAAATTATAATCTCGAAAGTCAATAATCCACCAGAAATGCTTTTATTTATAAGGCACCTTGTTGGGAGCCTGGAAAAGATATCTGCTGAGGATTAAAAATATAAGACAAAACATATTTCTTCCATGTTTCTCAAGGTCAGTGGGGGAAAAGGTAAAGAGCCTAAATAAAGTCTTTGTTTCAACTTCCACTAAGAAGGGCATTAAATTACCTTTTTTTTTTTTTTTGCGGTACGCGGGCCTCTCCCGTTGCGGAGCACAGGCTCCGGACGCGCAGGCTCAGAGGCCATGGCTCACGGGCCTAGCCGCTCCGCGGCATGTGGGATCTTCCTGGACCGGGGCACGAACCCGTGTCCCCTGCATCGGCAGGCAGTCGGACTCTCCACCACTGCGCTACCAGGGAAGCCCTAAATTACCATTTTGAAAATGGCCCTAAAAGGAACAGACTTCAGATGATGGACCACAGTAACAACATTTTACATTACATTGACAATTTAAAGAGACTAGCATCTAGGAACACAAGGATGAAACTGAGAGAGACTGACTGATGAAACATGCAACAATGATAACTCATAAACTGCACTGATAGTAATAAAACATATTTCTTTGATCGAAGACCATCAACCTACAATATGCCTAGAAAAGACACTTAAAAATGTGAATCTAGATAAACAGGTTCTGGGTCAGTTGTAAAGGATTTAAGAACTAATGGAAAGACTACAGCCTAGGTCAATGCTTCCCAAACAGAGGTCCAAGGACAAACCTGGGTTATCCCCCTAAGAATCTCTCAAGTACTTGAAAGTCAAACTAGAATCTAAGAAAATCACCCAGGCTACAAAATGGATAGACCCTGAAAGAATTATGCTAAGTGAAAGGAGCCAAGCACAGAAGACCACATATTGTATAATTCCATTTACATGAAATACCCCAAACTGGCAAATCCATAGAGACAAAAAGTAGAGTAGAGGTTGCCAGGGGTTGAGGGAAAAAACAGAGTGACTAGTGAGGGCATAAGGTTCTTTGGGGGATGATGAAATGTTCTAGAATCAGATAGTGGTGATCTTTACACAATCTTGTGACTATACCAAAACCACTGAATTGCATGTTTTAAAAGTGTGGATTTTACAGCATGTGAATTATATCTCAATTTTTAAAAATTCAATGTAAGAATATACTGAAAAGGGTCCTCTCATATGTTGCTGGCAGGAACATCAACTATTAAAAGATTTTTTGTAGGAGAGAGTAGCAATAATACTAAAATTTTAATTTTGGATATGCTTTTAAAGTGAGCAATTTCTCTTTGAGACATAAACTAAGGAAACATTTAGATACTCCAAAGGTTTATGTATAAGAATATCTGATACAGAATTATTTTTAATAGAGTAAAAAACTGTAAATACTCTATTTGTCGACCTTTAGGAAAATGCTTAAATTAACAGCACATCCATCATACAGAATACTACTACACAGCCACTGTTACACAAAGTTTTAGTTGACATTTAAAAAGTGTCCACAACATGTGGGAAAGTAAAAAAAGAAAACCTATGATCTAATCCCATTTTTGTTTTTTTAAGAAGGCTATATCAACATTAGCTTTTCTTTTTTTTTTCTTTTTTTTTTTTTTTTTGCGGTACGCGGGCCTCTCACTGCTGTGGCCTCTCCCATTGCGGAGCACAGGCTCCGGACGCGCAGGCTCAGCGGCCATGGCTCACGGGCCTAGCCGCTCTGCGGCATGTGGGATGTTCCTGGACCGGGGCACGAACCTGTGTCCCCTCCATCGGCAGTCGGACTCTCAACCACTGAGCCACCAGGGAAGCCCAACATTAGCTTTTTAAAATAAATTTAGGACACATACCATCATTATGTCTGGGAGATAACACTGTGGGCAACTTTCACTTCTTTTTTCAAAAATTTCTCTAAGTTATTATTTGTTTGCCTTTACCTGTTTCCCATGATTAGAAGGTAAGCTTCATGAGACAGTGACTTTGTGGTGTTCCCCAAGATCTTTGTGGCTTACAGTAAAACTCAATCATATGATTATTGGATGAAATTAATATTTTCAATTTGAAAAAAGAGAAAAAAGACATCTACAAAATTGTATGTGTAAACAAAAATGACAACAAATACCTGTGTACAGAAGAAAGAATGGGAGAAAATAAACAAAATGTTAATCGTTTGGGGCTGTGCAAATTTGGGTTTTTAAAATTTTTTTTATTAAACAGACATCTAAATTTTCAATAATGAGAATATTGCTTTCAATATACTTATAATAGAAAAATTTTCACATAGATGTAATAGACTTTAATAATGAAGGAAAAATTGTTTGCCAGACAATTCACACTCCTCCAAATCATCAGTATTCAGGAATCAAAGGCAGAATATGAGAGGCGCCAGCACTATGATTACATCTGACTGAGGGCAGGGCAGAGTGTACTTTGCACTCGGGCTGGAAAGGCCCCTGCACACCCTTCACCCAGAAGCGCTTCCTCCAATTTCAACCCAGCAGTGAGCGGCCCAGGGAGCCCCTGCTGCCCATCGCTTCAGGGTCTTCCACCTTCCCCAGGGAGAGGAAAGTGTTTTCTGTGTAGACTTACTTAATATCAAGAAATCGACTAAATATAAAAATAAGCAGACAAGGGGCTTCCCTGGTGGCACAGTGGTTGAGAGGCCGCCTGCCAATGCAGGGGTCACGGGTTCGTGTCCTGGTCTGGGAAGATCCCACATGCCGCGGAGCAGCTAGGCCCGTGAGCCATGGCGGCTGAGCCTGCGCGTCCGGAGCCTGGGCTCCGCAACGGGAGAGGCCACAACAGTGAGAGGCCCGCATACCACACACACACACACAAAAAAGCAGACAAGCTTAACTAAGTTTGAGATCTGTCTTTTTTTAAAAGTCCAAATAACAAAATGAAAATACAAAATAAGAAGTAGTTACTACTACTAACGAGTTGGTCTGTGGACATTCCAGGTGGCAAAGCTACTTTCCAGTTGGAATTAGAATTGTCTTATTGTTTCACCTTCTCTTTCTCCTTATAGTTACGGCCTGCCTGTGGAATGCAGTAAAGACAGAAAACCCCACATATCCTTGCCTTTATCACACTGCAATTGCACTGGGACTCATTCATTTGGCAAATACATTTGTGCTGAGGCTGAGTGAGCAAGACCCATCTGAGGAGGGACAGGGACAATGTCAGTGTGTGCATGTGTCTGTGTGTCCCCTCTGTGTTTGTGAGTTTTTTCCCTGTATTCAGCATATTCAATCCTTCCACACCCAGGAGTTCTGTGCTTTGGGTGATGAAGCAGGTATTTCAGTCCTACATGGCTCCTCACATGGTCACAGCTGGTTCGCACCAGGAGGAGAAGAGTTCAGTTTCAGGCAGAGGTGTCCAGGGCGCTCTTGGATACACTTTCCAAGGGAAATGTCTATGAGAATAAATTAGACCGCCCAAGAAGAATGGATAAAGAGAGAAGAGGAAACAGGACCTAACCTGCGGAACACTAATACTTAAGGTCCCCGGAGGGGGAAGAACCTACAGGCAGGGCGAAGGAGCAGTCAGGCCAGTGATGTAGGAGGGAAAAAGGGTAAGAAAGTGTTGCTTCACAGAAACCGGAGGATGAGAGCATTTTAAGACAGAATGATCACAGGTGTCAAATGCTGCTGAGGAGCAGGTAAGCTAAGGACTGAAGAGTGATCAACAGATTTGACGATCTAATTTCTGCAAAGCTCCTCTACCCCACAGCCCTTGAACCTGTCAGTCAAGTCTCCACCTCTATTTTCATATTTTTGCTTTTAAAACAGGATGGGGTGGTGGTGGCTTTTTCTCTTACGATGTTTCAAGACTCTTTGACTACTTTAAATCTTTAGGCAAAGTCAACCTAAACCTTGTTAATTCCATGTGGTGACAAAAGCTGGGCGCAGGTAGATTATTGAATTTAGATGCTGACAGGAAAGAGTTAGGAAGAGAGAAGGAAAATACTTAATAAGTGCCTGTTTGTTAACAAGTGTTGTTTCTAGAAACCACGAGGTTTTTTTCCAAACAACTACGGCTTTTATGAGTAAACCAAAGGCTCAAAGTGATTCAATTATCTGTCAAAGTGCAATGATGTTTGTTTCAGCCAACCAAGGCTAAGAGAGACCTCTTCTAAAATGTTTTTGTGACATCTTCTAAGCCAAGTAGATCAACAAATACAGAGAGAATAAGACTATTTTCCTACCTCTTCCTTCCTGGCCCACCTGTAATTTCACTGTAGTCCTGGGTTACTAGCGCCCCTGAGCCCAGAACTTAAGCAAACCCTGGCCAATACCATTTCCACATACCAAGGCACAGCAAGACCATTGCCTGGAGTTAGGAATACTATGTGTGGGCAGGGAACGGTGCTTTTCATATATCTCGACCTTTAGTCACAGCTACTCTGAGTACTCAGAGTTGTTTTGATATTTGAAAGATAAAATAGATGTCAGCAATGATCTATTATTAATAATGCCTGATTTTATTAAGTAATGAGTATCAGGCAATATACTAGGTTTCTTAAACAGATTATGTCTCAAAACAACTCTAAGAGGAAGTATATTATCGTTCCAAATATGACTCTATTTTATAGAGTAGAAGTTCAGAGAGGTTAAATAACTCACCCAAAGTTACACAGCTAGTGAGTACTAGAGCTAAGATTTGAACCCGGGTTTGACTCCTGGTTTTAAGAGCCACTGCTCTTGACTACTTCACGATACTGCCTCATGTTCTGCATACACCAAACTCAGAATAAGAATTAGCAAGACTCTCTAACCACCTCTACTTTATTTCCATCATCCACTCCCCAGCACCAAGGGTATCTCCCTAACCTTTCCCCCAGAAAACCGTTAACTCATTAACTTTCCTCTTCTATCCATTTCTTTATAAATCCATTTGTTCCCCAGACCAGAATGGGATAATACATGAAGAATCAAACAATCCAGCAGAACATTTAAGATTAAGTAAGTGATCTCTTTTCAACTCTACCCAGAAGGATCCCAAGATGAGGGTTAAAGAACATCAAATGTGGGCTTGGGAGCTACCAGAAGACCTACAACCACCATCCTAAGAACACATTTTGTTAGCAGTGGGTACTATATTTCCGTTTTCATCCCAAAATGAGAACTTTTGATCCTTGGTCACTACATGTTACGTAGTTTCCCAAAACTGGCACAATTTATCCAAAACCATATCAATAGTAAAGGGACGGTATAACTGAGGCAAAAGACAGTGAGTTAATGAGAAAACCATAAATTGTATCAAAAGTGGAAAGAAGTTCACTGCTGTTACTCCTGCTTTTTTCCCACAATACTCAGAATACCAGCTTTGGGTCTCAAGAGTGAATCCAAGTTAGATGGAGGGAGGCAATTCTCTACAGTCACAGCGACACTTGTCAAACGTCACGGATCCTAGATCTTTTGTTGCCACTTTGATGTTGGCCCAAGGTCTTGTTACCAGAGATTCCCAGAACCCTCTGGTCAGGACAGGAGATGAGGCAATTCTATTCACTGTTTAAAAGTGGTTGTGGGGCTTCCCTGGTGGCACAGTGGTTGAGGGTCCGCCTGCCGATGCAGGGGACACGGGTTCGTGCCCCGGTCCGGGAGGATCCCACGTGCCGCGGAGCGGCTGGGCCCGTGAGCCATGGCCGCCGAGCCTGCACGTCTGGAGCCTGTGCTCCGCAACGGGAGGGGCCACAACAGTGAGAGGCCCACGTATCGCAAAAAAAAAAAAAAAAAAAAAAAAAAGTGGTTGTGTTTATTCCAATGTTTTCTGTATGTAGACGGACTCAAAGCCACTTTATTCATAGAATTTAAAACTCAGCCGCTTATTTCTATTTTTAAAAAACTGTTTCGTGTTTGTTTCACCTAGTGATATATCGAGTAATATCAGTAACATGAGCTGAAAGAACCACTATGTAATATATAACTATTATGTAATATTTTAATTAAAAATTGTATCTACTTAGACTACTATTTATGTTGATACCACAGATAACTGCCATACATAAATGCCCTGGTAAACCCTAGGATTCTAGTCAGGATGTACCACTAAGGTCATCTGGGCCAAACGCCCACTTCCTGGCCTCTGACACACAAACAAACAGCTTTCCAGTCTCTCCCAGGAGTGGGGAGCTTAGTGCCCACAAGGTGCAGGCCACAGCTGGGCAGCTCAACTTCTCAGGACGGTCTTCTTCAGATGGAGCTAAAGCCTGTCCCCCTATAACTCTCCATTCTCACCTACAAGTCCAGCAACAGACACAGTCAACCTCTTTTGCAAGAGACACTTTTAAATATTCCCTTCTTCAGGCTACGTAATCTTAGTTTCATCTATCATACCTCATGTTGAATGAGTCAACATTCTTTTATCATCCTGATCACTTTGCTCTGGCCTCTCAAGTATATGTTTCAGAGCACAAAATGAATTAGAACAAGAAAAACAAAAATATGTTAAGCTATGTCACAAGATAGGTTTTAGAGCCCATGGATTGCTTTAGCATGCTCAGCAACGTCTTGCAGTTCAGTCGTCGGTATGGCCCGTCACCAGTACCTATAAGAGAAGCAGGATCAACTCCTCTACTTCATTAACTTGCCCCTCCACCTATCTAATATTAACTTTTAAATAAAAACTCTGCCCTGCTCATCAACATATACTATGAGGTGTAAATGAAAACCATCTCACTGACGTTACGTAATAACTGGCTGACATACCAAAGGTCTCAATATGAACTTTGAAAAGAAAAGAACCTAAATTCATGTTGGGATAATTTTGGTAAAGAATGTTTTTATTGAAATGAAAGCTTACCTTAAATAATGTTTAAAAAATTAAATTTGCAGATTGTTTTAAGAAATAAAAATCTGCCCATGTATCATAAATGACAGTAGTTTCGAGGGCTTGGGATTCTCTTCAGTAATGTGTTATTTTTAACAGCAGCAAAATATTCCACTAGGTAGATGTGCTATGATGTATATACAGGCCTACCTCACAGATATTGCAGGTTCAGTTCCAGACCACCACAATAAAGCAAATACTGTAGTAAAGTGAGTCACACAAATTTTTTGGTTTACAGGTACATACAAAAGTTATGTTTATACTATACTGTAGTCTATTAAGTGTGCACTAGCACTATGTCTAAAAAAAAAAATCTACATACCTTAATTTAAAAATATCTTATTGCTTGACACTGTACTCCGATTTAAAAAAATTAAATTACAGGAGGTCCAAAGTGCAAGATTCTTCTGCGCCTGCGCGGTCCGGGTCACTTCCCGGGCTGCTCTAAGGTGCCCGGCTCACCGCCATCTTGACCCGAGGCTTTGTTGTTCGCGCTGGGCTGGGCGGTTTAGTGTAATTGCTGCTGAAGAAGGGGACGCAGTAACCTCTAGTTGGCCGAGAAACTCCGCCATTTTGCAGCCATGGCCGCTCAAAAGATTTGTGAGGTAGTAAAGGGTAGAGAGCTGGACCCGGAGGCGCCACCGCGACAGCAGCAGCCATGGAGGACTAAATGCCTAAGACTCTATATGTCGGTAAGCTTTCCTGAGATGTGACAGAAGCTTTAATTCTCCAGAATGATTATGGATACAGCTGGAAATGATCCATATTGTTTTGCAGAGTTTTATGAGCGTCGTCATGCAGCTGTAGCACTAGCTGCTATGAATGGGTGGAAGATAATGGGTAAGGAAGTCAAAGTGAAGTGGGCAACAACCCACAGCAGTCAAAAGGAGGATACAAGCAGTAGTACCGTTGTTAGCACACAGCGTTCACAAGGTCATTTCCATGTCTTTGTTGGTGATCTCAGTCCAGAAATTACAACTGAAGATACAAAAGCTGCTTTTGACCATTTGGAAGAATATCAGATGCCCAAGTGGTAAAAGACATGGCAACAGGAAAGTCTAAGGGATATGGCTTTGTCTCCTTTTTCAACAGATGGGATGCTGAAAACTCCATTCAACAGATGGGTGGCCAGTGGCTTGGTGGAAGACAAAATCAGAACTAACTGGGCAACCCGAAAGCCTCCAGTTCCAAAGAGTACATATGAGTCAAACACCAAACAGCTATCATATGATGAGGTCGTAAATCAGTCTAGTCCAAGCAACTGTACTGTATATGATGGAGATGTCACTTCTGGGCTAACAGAACAACTAATGCGTCAGACTTTTTCGCCATTTGGACAAATAATGGAACTTCGAGTCTTTCCATATAAAGGATATTCTTTTGTTCGGTTCAATTCCCATGAAAGTGCAGCACATGCAGTTGTTTCTGTTAATGGAACTACCACTGAAGGCCATGTTGTGAAATGCTACTGGGGCAAAGAAACTCTTGATATGATAAATCCCATGCAACAGCAGAATCAAATTGGATATCCACAAGCTTACGGCCACTGGGGCCAGTGGTATGGGAACACACAACAAATTGGCCAGTATATGCCTAATGGTTGGCAAGTACCTGCATATGGAATGTATGGCCAGCTATGGAACCAGCAGGGATTTAAACAGTCTTCTGCACCATGGATGGGACCAAATTATGGAGTGCAGCCGCCTCCAGGACAGAATGGCAGCATGATGCCTGATCAGTCTGCAGAGTCGCAGTGTATGAAACCCAGTGAAAAAGGACTCCAGAACCTAAAGCCAGTGGCTTAAGGCTACAGGGAGTGTAGTAAAGCCCTTGTTTACTTAAAGATTTATCAAATCAGTCAGTGCGAATGTCAGATACAATGTATTTATTTAAAAGATTCATTTTTTAATCATGAAATTACCATCCACATTGTTTTAAAAAGAAACAATATGCTGGATGTCTGCCAATTTTTGCCTTCATTACCTTTTTTGATAAAGTTTCTCAAATCTTTGTTTCATATACAAATGCAGGGATTGCTGCCACTTTTTAAAAATAGAGGCAGAAAACTGCACAATGTTGAACTTTTTCCACTGAAGTAGTGGGCAGTTCTAGTTTGCATTCCCGATATGATTTAAAACCTGTAATATAAAGACTAAAAAAAAAAAGAAAAAAGGAAAACCCAAACTGTGCCGAGTCCAGAAGTTCTTTGTAATCTTCAGCTTATGCACAATTCTATTTTAGGTTTTTCTGAAATAGGCATTGTTTGAGCTGCCCCATCTCCAGTTTTCCCTTTGGGGTTTTTTAATATAAGATATTAGTTTACATCATTTTTGTATCTACATTTTTTCACAATTTGTCTTGCCTTATCAAAGTTCTATAAAATATACTTAAATGGAAAAAAATGATCTTTAGATTGAAAACTTTTCTCAGATGGATTGATAATTGCATTCATCTTGTGTTTTATATGAGAAGGTGCCTCAAGAACTCCCTGTTGAATTTGTTTAAAAGGGTTACCTTCTGTGATAAACTTTGCTGTGTACAGGAAATATAAAAATAAATAAAAACTTGTTACTAAAGAAAATCTCTGAAATGTGATAAGTTCTTATGAACCCATGTTAATTTCATGTGTCAACTTCTACATTTACATGTATCATTTCATTATGTAAAATGTTTTAGCAATTTAACATTTTGCACAGTTAGCAACTTTGTATGTAATTTCCTCCTTAAAGGCATCATGCAGAATTGACAGGAGATTCATAAGGTTTTGTTTGCATATAAATATCAAATGCACACTTTGGTAGTCTTTGAATACAAAGTTATCTGCTCTTGTTTTTCAAGAACTTTGAGACACAAAGTTGTATGTAAAGAAATATATTAATTTGCCATATTCTAGTTATACTTACTCAAAAAGAGTAAATCAACTTGATTTTAATATGTACAAATGATAGCTGTGAAACTGTAGAATATCCTTATGTCAGTATTAGGGTTTCTTGTGAACTCCAAAATTAGCCTAAATGACGAGACGGGCAAAGCATTTTTTAAATGTTCAGAGGCCAAAAGATAAACAAACAAAAACCCGTGAAACCCTACCTCCTTAAACAGCCTTCAAAGAGGGGAATCCTCAGTGCATTCATTACTTTGATTCTTTTCGTACCTGTTTTCCTGGAGGTCCCAATTTTATTATTTTGGGGTGGCATTCAGAGGTTTAATCTTTGATGGCATTGTTCTAGTTTTGAAATTTCTAGTACATTTCAGTCTCTTAGAAGAATTGTGGGAGATTTTGTTTTGTTTCGTTTTCAGCAAAAGTCACAAACTCTCCTCTTCTTTGACTCACAAAGGGGAAGGGTCCCCAGTGTACATATTTGGATGCTCGGTTGTTTTTAAGACCAGAGAGCTCCTGGTGTTTTATTTAGGAACAGAAAAGGCCCATATAATCCTAAGAGTTTTCTGGCCTGTATCCTCCAGGTAGGAGCAGATGGCTCTAAGCTGGTCTCTAAGCCAATACTCCTGTAAACCAGAGCCCAGGAAAGACAGCTCATAAATGTATAATTCTCTGGAGCTCAATTCTATGCAGTTGTACTGATGTTTCATCAAGTCACTGTGTATTTTTTAAGTGTTGACACATTAAAACTTGCTTTATAGAAGATGAGCAAATTTTTTAAACACTTGGAAATTTTACTTCCTTGTTAATTAACCTTCTACAGATCAGGGCATGCAACCAAAAGCAGCTTAAATACTCAAAAAATAACAGGATGCTGTTTTTAGATTCTTCTGGTTTATGTTCCTATTTTAGGACCCTCGCTTTTCTCTTATTCAAAAATATTTTATGCCCTATACATCTGTGGACTGCAGGGTAAATTATTTGGGCATAAATAATCCAAGCAAAAGTATAGTTTTTCTTTCATTTTGACTATCTCAAGTAATACCACTTTTTATTAGCCAATATTTTCTTACTGCACAATTCTAAAATGTACACTGACTACTTTTTGAGAAGAAAGTACTATTACTCAAAGGCTTACTACTGAACAAATCTGTAATTCAGGAACATTGCTAACTTTGCTTTAAATCTTATTCTCAGTGTTAAATCATTTAAAAAATTTACAGTCTAAAAATCATACTGGTATTAGTATCAGGTAAGGAAATTATAAAGTTTTTTAAATGGATTCATTCTCTGCAATATGCATTCAAATTTTACTTTAAAATACATCTGTTACTGTGAAGAACCTAAAGTGGTTCACAATTAATGGGTCATTAAATCCAGTATGCTTTGCCCTGACTGGATATTAAAGTTCCTTTATGTTTTCTATTTTAAAAAATTAAAATAAAAATACTTTGTTGCTAAAAAAAATGCTAACCATCATCTGAACCTTCAGCAAGTCATAGTCCTTTTGCTGGTGGAGGGTCCTGCCTTGGTGTTGACAGCTGCTGACTGATCAGGGTGGTGGTTGCTGAAGCTGGCGTGTCTGTGGCAATTTCTTAAAATACGACAACAATGAAGTTTACCACATCAACTGACTCTTCCTTGCACAGTTTTCTGTAGCATGCAGTGCTGTTTGACAGCATTCTACCCACAGTAGAACTTCGTTCAAAATTGGAATCAATCCTCTCAAACCCTGCTGCTGCTTTATCAACTAAGTTTATGTAATATTCTAAATCCTTTGTTGTCATTTCAACAATCTTCACAGCATCTTTACCAGGAGTAGACTCCATCTCAAGGAACCACCTTCTATGCACATCCATAAGAAGCAACTGTTCAAGTTTTATCATGAGATGGCAGCAATTCAGTCCCATCTTCAGGCTCCACTACTAATTCTGGTTCTCTTGTCTTCTCCACCACATCTGAAGTTATTTCCTCCACTGAAGTCTTGAACCCCTCAAAGTCACCCATAAGGGTCGGAATCAACTTCTCCCAAACTCCTGTTAATGTTGACATTTTGACCTCTTCCCATGAATCACAAATGTTCTTCATGGCATCTAGTATGGTGAATCCTTTCCAGAAGGTTTTCAACTTACTTTGCCCAGATCCATCAGAGAAATCACCATCTATGGCAGCTACAACCTTACAAAATGTATGTCCTAAATAATAAGATTTGAAAGTCAAAATTCCTCCTTGATCCATGGGCTGCAGATGGATGCTGTGTGAGCAGGCATGAAAACATCATTCATCTCGCTGTACAACTCCATCAAAGCTCTTGGGTGACCATGTGCATTGTCAATGAGCCGTAATGTTTTGAAAGAAAATCTTTTTTTCTGAGCAGTAGGCCTCAACAGTGGACTTACACATACAGTAAGCCATGTTGTAAACACATATGCTATCATCCAGGCTTTGTAATTTCCATTTAGAGAGTATAGGCAGAGTAGATTTAGCATAATTCTCATGGGCCCTAGTAGTTTCAGGATGGTACATGAGCACTGGCTTCAACCTAAAAGTCAACAGCTGCATTATCCCCTAACAAGAGAGTCAGCCTGTCTTTTGAAACTTTGAAGACAGGCACTGACTTGCCCTCTCTAGCTATCAAGGTCCTAAATGGCATCTTCTTCCAATAGGAGGCTGTTCTGTCTAAACTGAAAATCTGTTGTTTAGTGTGGCCACCTTCATTAATTATCTCAGCTAGATCTTCTGGATAACTTGCTGCAGCTTCTACATCAGCACTTGCTGCTTCACCCTGTACTTTTAGGTTATGGAGACAGCTCCTCTCCTTAAACCTCATGAGCCAACCTCTGTTAGCTTTACTTTTCTTCTACACTTTCCTCACCTCTCTGAGCCTTCATAGAATTGAAGAGAGTTAGGGCCTTGCTCTGGATTAGGCTTTGACTTAAGAGAATGGTGTGATTTGTCTGATCTTCTATCCAGACCACTCAAACTATCTCCATGTCAGCAATAAGGCTGTGGTGCTTTCTTATTTGCGTGTTCACTGGAACGGCACTTTTAATTTCCTTCAAGGATTCTTCCTTTGCATCCGCAACTTGGCTAAACTGTTTAGCACAAGAGGCCTCGCTTGTGGCCTCTCTGCTTTCCATGTGCCTTTTTCACTAAACTTAATCACCTTTAGCTTTTGATCGAAAGTGAGAGCCGAGCAACTGGTCCTTTCACTTGAACACCTAGAGGCCACTGTAGGGTTATTAAGTGGCCTAACTTCCATATTGTTGTGTCTCAAGGAATGGTTGTTTCCTGGGCTCAGAAACCGGAGGAGGAGGTGAAAGATGGAGGAACAGCCAGTCAGTTGGTGGAGCAGTCACAGACATTTACCAGTGAAGTTCACCCCAAAACAATTACAATAGTAACACCAAAGATCACGGATCACAGATCACCACAGCAAATATAATAATAATGAAAAGTTCCAAAATACTGAGAGAATTACCAAAATGTGACACCGAGACATGAAGTGAGCAAATGCTGTTGGAAAAATGGTGCTGATAGCCCTACTCAAGGCAGAGCTGCCACAAGCCTTCAATTTGTAAAAAATGTAATAATACCTGCACAGTAAAACGAGGCACGCCTGTAGTCTCCTTTTTGACGGACATTTAAGTTCGTTTCCATTTTCGCTATAATAAACAAAGTCGCAATGAAACCTACACACCCATCTGAGTAAATCCATAGGGTAAAATCCTGGCAGATGGAACTGCACTCTCTACAGTGTTTGTGTACTAACTTTTGACTCTACAGAGCCAGGACAGGAGGAAACCAGCGTGTAGATAGTGTTTAGGCACTGCTCTTCTTATTAAAATTAGCAGCAGGTGACTCAATTCTTTCCCCAAACAGGCCATTTTGTTTTGGTTTCACAAGGACCTATCCACTGGGAACAGAACAGAGGGTAGTCCTTGTAACCATATCCCTAGGTCACCCTGTATCCGACTACTCAGTGCTCTACAAGCAGAGAGGAAAGTGGCTGGTCCCACCCAACCTCTCTGCATAGGGTCCCAGCTGAAGGGCAGGGATTCAGATCTCCCCAGTTACCAGGTTGTCATTCAATTCTGTAAAAGGAAAACCAGCCCATCAGAGACAGCCTGTTTCTAAGAGACAGAGGCAGGTCCCCTCATCTCACCTCCCTGAGCCACACTGGTTTAGGTCTCTGGGATCCTCTGAAAACGTAATCACCTGGAACACATAAATACCAACTAAGGAAAAAGATTTTAGTAGGATGCGTCATAAGGGCCAAATGTTTTTATCAACTCCCCTCCAGGAAACCAAATGCCAAACAGTTAATGTTCACTATTTTCTGCAGGGACAAACTTCCAATTAGTTCACTATTTTCTGCAGGAGAAAACTTCAGCACATCATGATAAATAAGAATTCTGTAAGTGAATGCTTTTAGTTTAACCAAACATCGAAAATAATAAATATGTAAACTATAAAGAAGCGATCACTTCTCCCTTGATAAAAACTTGGTAAGCTATTTCTCTTTCGCATAGCTAATTCTGAATAATATTCTGATCTACAATCTTCATTACATTTATTCCTATATAGAGCTGACCTGTGCATAGTAAAAATCTATATATTAAGTCATTCAGAACAGAGCTCTCAGTTACCACGTGGAGAATGGGAAACAGGCAGCAGAGGCTAGGAGATAAGCCCAAACTGCCAGCATCTCCTCTTGTAAAAAAGCACCAGTGTATGCTGGATGCATTCCCTTAGAAGATATGTGACCACTTACCTGCTTCTCTTTCTTCTGTATTTTCATTATCATCTATTAAAGGCAATTATTTTATTTCTGTAAAACATAAAAAAGGCAAAGATTATGCTAAAATCCAAAATGAAACATTTTAGATTATCTCAAGATTAAGCTGCGACACGTGAGGAAAACACAGAATAGAGGATTACTTCTCCAGAACACTTACAATTAGTGGTCTTCTAGCCCAGCACCCCCCAGAGGCCTACATATAGGCCAAAACCTACCTTCTCCCATCCTGAACCCTAGTTTTTTGCTCCAGATGGAGTGGAGTCAAAAAGATACTGTCTTTGTAGATAAAATAAGTTATAAAAGATGCTGGCATATTAAATTAAGAAGGAAATTAAAAGAGGAGCCAAAAATAATGACATGACTATATTGAGGGGGGTGGAGAGGGGGTAGAACTAAGCAAAGACCTCATGTCTTTTGGAAGAAAATCAGTAAGTAGTATCTACAATTGGAAATCAAGAAATAGAAATATACACAATATGGGCCTCCCTCATGGTGCAGTGGTTAAAAATCTGCCTGGCAATGCAGGGGACACGGGTTTGAGCCCTGGTTGGGGAAGATCCCACAAGCAGCAGAGCATCTAAGCCCGTGCGCCACAACTACTGAGCCCGTGAGCCACAACTGCTGAGCCCATGTGCCACAACTACTGAAGCCCGCATGCCTAGAGCCGGTGCTCCGCAACAAGAGAAGCCACCGCAGTGAGAAGCCCCCGCAGAAGCCCCCGCTCGCAGCAACTAGAGAAAGCCCGCGTGCAGCAATGAAGACCCAACGCAGCCAAAAATAAATAAATAAATAAAAAGAAATATACACAATAAAATAGAGCTAAAAGAGTTAAAAGTCGTTGTCTTGAAGGAGAGAGGAGCTGGTGTGAGACAGGACAGGGCACCCTTGCATTTCATCATAAGCTCTCCTACATTACTTGATGTTTTAAACCATGTGCACTTTAAATTGACAAAATAAGTTCCATTCCAATATTTCACATGATCTTTTTTTAAAAAAATAAATTTACTTCTTTTATTTTTGGCTGTGCTGGGTCTTCGTTGCTGCGCATGGGCTTTCTTTAGTTGCAGCAAGTGGGGGGGTACTCTTTGTTGAGGTGCGCGTGCTTCTCATTGCAGTGGCTTCTCTTGTTGCGGAGAATGGGCTCTAGGCACGCAGGCTCAGTAGTTGTGGCTCGTGGGCTCCAGAGTGCATGCTCAGTAGCTGTGGTGCACAGGGTTAGCTGCTCCGCAGCATGTGGGATCTTCCTGGACCAGGGCTCGAACCCGTGTCCCCTGCACTGGCAGGCGGATTCTCAACCACTGCACTACCAGGGAAGCCCTCATATGATCTTTTTAAGTGATTTTACTGTACCCAGGACTTAAGCCCCATCCCCACTCCAACTGTAATGCCCATGATGACACCTGAACTTTTTCTCATAAATGACTTTTCAGCACCATAGCAACAAGAGCCCAGCAAGTGGCTTGAGAGGTCACTGAAGTGCACTAAGGGCATCCCAGGGAACAGAAAGAACGCTATTTTAGGAAACCCAGAACTTGGGGCTGCCTGAATCACTCACTCTCACCTTCCCCACAGACAAACAATGGAAGGATCATAGTATCCCGGCTTCTGGTTCTAGTCTGGATGTAGACACCACCTCATATTTATTGTTTACTTTGACTTCCTGGACATCCCAGAGAGCTAGGAAAACATCCCAGAGGCACACAATTATCCTTATGTTATAATTATTTCTCATATCCAAATGAATGTGATGTGCAGGCATCAAGGAGAACTTTAAAGGGAGACAGTCCCACCTTCTAAGTGGGCTCATGGTGTGTATGACGCAACTGAGAAAAATGAAGGATTTCCATCATCCCTGGGGCCACAATTACAGTTTACCAGTTTAAAGTCTGGTAACTTTAGGGGTTTTTTTCCTCCAAGAGTCAGAAGCATTTTCTATTAAAAGGACCATAAAATGCTACCAGGATATTGCTGCTTGCAAAGAGCATAGCATCCAAGGAGGTAACAAGCTGCAAAGTGGGCGCAGGCGGGGCCTAGACCAAGGGGGAAGGAGAGGAGGGCAGAGAAGGACTGGCCAAATCAAGAAAAGGGGAAGTCAGCAAACAGTGCTTCTAAGGATCAGTGCGAGGACTAGCATGTGATCGAGCAATTACCTCAAGAAAACCAGAGATTCCTGAGAAATGGCAAGGGGAGGGCTCTGAATCAGGGCAGTTCAAAGAATTTTACCACCTAAACTCCATTACAGTGGAGTCGGCACTAGGTAAACTATGTTAGTACAAGTTTATCTTCTTTATCTCTCAATGTCAAATTATCAGACCCCAGAAAACCAACACTCTCAACTATCACAAACTGCCACAAACTCTGAAACAAAGAAAGAAGTTTGGAAAATAAATTCTGGCGAATAAAAAGGGATATTATAAATAACCAGACACATACACTCAAATAAAATTCTACCCGACAAAATGAAATCAATCATTTACAAAACACAGAAAAAGTCCAGTGCCAATAAAAATTACTTTTTAATTTATAAAAGAAATCAAGTATAATGCAATAGAGACACCAAAAAATACAATTTCTGATCAAGTACCACAAACTAGCATGCAAATAAGACAGGGCCCCGACACTGCCAGGAACGCGGGGGAACACTGTGGACCCTGGTCCTTGCGATGGCACCTTTCATTGTTTCAGGCTTTCTGAAAGCACTCAGGCAACGTGCCACTAGATCTATGAACTGCCACAGTCCATTGATCTGCCAGTTCCGCTTTCAGGGATCCATCCCAAGGAAATAAGCCAGCAGGAAATAAAGCTGAGAGGAAGCTCAGCGGTGAGGTAGGGCACAACGTGAAAACGCCTGTCACGGCAGAGCTCGGGCACTGCAGAGGGCCATGGAGGTCACACGGGCCCACCATTCCCTGGGCCCGTGTCATCACAGGGCCTGGGAAGATCAGAGACGGCACATGAGCACAAGCTGGAAAGACTGGGAAGAGGCTGACGCAAGTGTGGCTTGAATGTGGTTACTCAGCAGAGACAAGGGTTGGAGGAAAAGAGCTGGGTGAAAGATTCTAAACCAAATCTTACTGCCCCTCCACCATCTGTTCACATGCAAGATACTGCCACCTGCACCCTCAGGGATATTCACACTGCACAGATAACCCCCACCCCATTCTCTGAGAGAGACAGTGTGTGTGAAATCCAAGTGCATCCCAGTGATGATGCTGTAAGAATAACTGCTCTAGTTCACTGGAAGCAGTCTTTGGCCAACCTCACATTGTTACTGTGAAACCATCTCTAGCACCTGGACGGACAGCTACACACCAGCTCACAGCCACTCCACAAGATAACAGATACAAACAACATCAATAGGGTCTTCCCTGGTGGCGCAGTGGCTAAGACTCTGAGCTCCCAATGCAGAAGGCCTGGGTTCAACCCCTGGTCAGGGAACTAGATGCCACGTGCATGCTGCAAACTAAGGAGCCTGAGAGCCGCAACTAATGAGCCTGCCAGCCACAACTAATGAATGCACGTGTGTAACTAAGGAGCAGGCAAGCCACAACTAAGGGGCCCACCTGCCGCAACAAAGACCCAGCGCAACCAAATAAATAAATTAAATAAAATATTTTTTAAAAAATCAATAGGTGTTCAATAAACATTTTGTTGACTTTTATTTCTCCAAATAGCACCTAGTAGTTTACAATGCACTCTTTCTTCAGTTACCTCTACTTTTTTTTTTTTTTTTTACCTCTTTGATGACACACGTTTGAAAAATACAAAACCACCTAGTCTTTTCGTGAAGCTAAATGTTATGTAGCAGGAATGGAGGACCAGATATACCCTAAAGCAGGTACTTCTGCACACCACTGGACATGGAGCCTCTGCTACTGTGCTGCCATCACCCAAAAGTTGTGATTAGAGAGATCTTTTGGGCTCGATAAAGTAAAAATTAAAACAGTAATTTCAGAGTCCCACAACTTAATTAGAAGCATAATACAAATATATTCTGAAACTCCTAACTGTGTGGACAAACCAGGAAATTTGTTAAGAGGAAAAAGTGTATGTAAAAAAGAAAAGTGTGTAATTTCTGAATTACATGAAAACTGGGAGGACTCCTCACTGCCTTTCAATGCTTATGTATGAAAGTAGCATTTAATTACCTTCACAAGAAGGTTAGCTGCTAATAATATAAAAAGCAAACAATATAAAAATTCCCATTCCTTCTTACACTCACCTACCTCACGATGCTTCAATTAAGAAAAATGGGTGCCAGGTTTCAATAATAATATTTTGAAATTTATTACTTTTTCTCTTTCCAGTTCAAAAATTCTGCCCCAGTGCCTGCGCCATTTCCAAGTTCCTCAGTGCTGTGTTATGGACACTTAAAAAATAATAAAACATCAGGTACACACCATTTTACCATTCATTTACGGAAATTATTTAAATTTACTCTATCTGGAGAATTCTGCCACCTGGGGTCTATTTCATTACAAGAGTGTGTGTTTACGGAAACGGACAAGTGCACACACAGCAGACCCTGCCGTGGTCCTTATATCCACAGGGACAGCAGAAGACACAGCTGACGGCAGGAGGGATGGGGACCTTCGCTGTTAACAGGCCACCAAATCCCTTCCACGCTATCAGGCACTTTGGGACAGAGAGTAAGTGGGAAGCTACTTCAAAAATCAGATCTACCTCCAATTTTCCACAATGACCATGTACTTTTATCATCGATTCATGGCCCCCTTAGGGCAGCAGGCACAAATGAGGCAATTCCACAGTGCTGGCGGGGGGTGTGGGGATGTGAGAAGGGAGCAGGCACAGGACATGCGGAATAACAACCCACCTGAGAAAAGCGAATCAAGAAGGCAGCGAGGAGCTCCTAGGGGCCACCTCTTACCGAGACTCGGGACAGACATCCTGGACCACAAAGAGGGTCCGATGGACGGGGTATCCCTCAACTTCTCACTTCCCACCTCCCCACCCAACCTGCACAAACTAGACAGATTTATCTCCGTCCTTTGCTAGGCCAGAAGCAGCCCACGGGAGGGTAACAGGGAGGGTCAGAAGTGCCAAAAAGCAGAGGAGATCCAGGCTCTAAGAACGATGAGCCAGAGCCGGTAAAACCTCTTCCAGACTTTGTTTCCTCACCTATAAAAAAGGGTGACAACACCCACACCTCAGAGAGCATCAGAACGTAAAGGGCTCAGAATCCAGTGTCTGTCGCACGGTGCACGTGAGCTGTCTGGCAGCCTCTAGTGTCGCCTGTCCTGTGGGCTTCCTGCCAGGGACAGGAGAGAAGGTGGCCCCCTCTCCTGAGGACAACTACCCTTCCATCAGTACTGGGGGTCCATCCTCTCCCACTTCTCAGCCACCTCAGCCTCTGGATCACTTTGCAGTCAGTCTCTCCTCGTTTCGTTTAGGCTGCCCCTCAGCCTTCACCCAACCCCTGAAGTCTTCCCCAGCCACGCTACTCCCCCCACCCCCGCCCGCACTCTCTTATCTTCTCAGCCCAGTTTAGCTGAAGAATCCTGGCACTTGTTGCTACCTGACATTATATTATGTCTAGCTGACTATAAATTTATTACCTGTGAGACGCACACACACGAGTGTAAGCTTTGTTTTGTTCGTGCTGTACTTCCTGAGTCTGGACCAGCACTGGGCTCATAACAGGTGCTCCATAAACATCTGTTCCATGAAGAATCACTTCCTTAAATCGTCACTAAGCCTCTCTCTTTCTACAGCTCTTCTCTCAACAAAGAAACAGGCTCAACTCTATCTCAGAACAGTAACTATACCAACAAATCCCACACCTGCATTTTCACTTCCTCCCATATTACTTCCCTAAAGCTGTTCTTAGCAATGACTCCCTAGCTGCCAAATCCAAGGCTTTAGCCTGACTTCCTTGCAGTACTTTAAACTATGGACCGTTTCCTCCTTTTAAAATTCTCGTCTCACTGGTTTCTTGGAAGCCATTCTCTCCTGCCCTGCCTCTGACTGCAGGCCTCCAAAGCTCAGCTTCCTCCATAGGCTCCTCCTATTATAAGGCCTAACCCTTAAATGTCAGTGCCCCCAGGGCTAAACACGCTTAATACCACAAGGGCTCCCTGAGTTCTCCACTCAACTCCCAGACTTCAACTCTACACCAGGACCACTGCACATTTCCAAATCCAAGTCCTCCTTCTGACCTCCAGGTAGGCATGTCCATCCACATCCTGGCCAGTTCCAATTAGGTATTCCACAGATGCCACAAAAAAAAACCCACAACTCAGTGCTGCCTTTACACACACACACCTGCTCCTATGTCCCCCACTAGAGGCTAGATTCCCATGACCTGCCACCCAGCCCAGAGTTCAGTCATCCTTAACTACTTCCCTTTCCCTTAACTCCTTCCTAATTCCTGAATCCCGTGGTTCCTCCCCAGTCCACCTCTTTAGTTTATTACCACTTTTTTGGCAGGGGGATTTTTTTTTTTACCAGCTCTAGCCTCCTAAGTGTCTCTACTCTAAGTACCTTCTACCCTCATGCCATTACCCTCATTGGACCAAGAGTATGTTTTCCTAAAGTATAAACAAAATCAGATCATATCTCTGCAGTGTCTTCAAAAAGGAAAACAAATTCCTCATGGCACAGAGCCCTGCATAAGCGATCTGGCCTCTATTCCGAGTCTGCTGCTCTGATGTTACCTTCCACTATTCACCCAACTGTACTGAATACTTGAGGTTCAAGCTATGCCTCACCAGGGAAATCCTTCCACTGTCCTTCCACTCCTGTCTCTTATCCTTCGAAACTCAACTCTGGTGTCATGTTCTCCGGGATGTCTTACCCGACTTACCTAAACCCTGAAAGCAACTCGTGAGAAGCACCAAGCCATAGCAGCTATATCACCATGTCATCTTTTCCCTGTCTGTGCATGCCATCGGCTAAGGGCCTAAGTACCCTCTGGGGAAGGGACTCTGTCCCGCAGCAGCAGGCTCAGTGCCTGACATTTGGACTCATAAATGACTATCTGTGGAATGAGTGAGTGAATAAATGGGAAAGCTATGTTTACAGAAAAGGCTTTGAGCTCCTACTTTCTTCATCATAATTGGTGGCCTGTATCTTTTTTCCTTTCCTGTTTATTCTGTTCTTTTAGTCCAATTTCTCAGCATTCATCATTCATACCTTTTCAAAGTAAAAATGTACTTAGCTTAAGAATTCAAAAATATAAAGCTTAAAGCAAAAAATATTCCCCTGACTCTACTCCCCGCCATTCCTGACTCACTCTTCCCAGAGGTAGATCTGTAGCTATTCTTTCTACTACTTTCCAAAATATTTCTAAACAACAGTGACATACCGCATTAACAAAACGAAGGATAAAAATCATAGGATAATCTCAATAGATGCAAAGAAAGCTTTTGACAAGATTCAACATCCACTCATGATAAAACTCTCAACAAAGTGGGCACAGAAGGAACATACCTCAACATAATAGAGGTCATATATGACAAACCCACAGCTAATATCATACTCAACAGTGAAAAGCTAAAAGCATTTCCTCTTAGATCAGGAACAAGACAAGGATGACCACTCTCGCCACTTTTATTCAATATAGTATTGGAAGTCCTAGCCATAGCAATCAGACTAGAAAAAGAAATAAAAGGCATCCAAATTGGAAAGGAGCTTCCCTGATGGCAAAGTGGTTAAGAGTACACCTGCCAATGCAGGGGACACATTGGTTCAAGCCGTGGTCCGGGAAGATCCCACATGCCGCGCAGCAATTAAGCCCGCGAGTCACAACTACTGAGCCCACACGCCACAACTACTGAAGTCTGCGCGCCTAGAGCCCGTGCTCCGCAACAACAGAAGCCACAGCAATAAGAAGCCCGCACACCACAACAAAGAGTAGCCCTCACTGGCTACAACTAGAGAAAGCCCGAGCACAGCAACAAAGCCCCAACTCAGCCAAAAATAAATAAATTTATTAAAAAACAAAAAAAAGAACATATGACCCAAGCTAGCCCAACGTGAGCCTTGCCTGGACCTTCAGTAGAACTTTTAAAAAACAAACTGGAAAGTAAAACTATCACTATTTGCAGATGACATGATACTACATATAGAAAACCCTGCAGATTCCAACAAAAACCCATTAGAACTAGTAAATGAATTCAGTGAAGTTGCAGGATATAAAATTAATAATAGAAATCTATAGCATTCCTATCCACTAATAATGATCTATCAGAAAGAGAAATTAAGAAAACACAATCACATCAAAAAGAGTAAAATAGGGCTTCCCTGGTGGCGCAGTGGTTGAGAGTTCGCCTGCCGATGCAGGGGACACGGGTTCGTGCCCCGGTCCGGGAAGATCCCACATGCCGCGGAGCAGCTGGGCCCGTGAGCCATGGCCGCTGAGCCTGCGCGTCCGGAGCCTGTGCTCCGCAATGGGAGAGGTCACAACAGTGAGAGGCCCGCATACCGAAAAAAAAAAAAGAGTAAAATACCTAGGAATAAATTGAATAAAGAAGCTGAAAGACCTGTACTCTGAGGCTATAAGACATTGATGAAACAAATTGAAAACAACACAAATAAATGGAAAGATATACTGTGCTCACAGGTTGGAAGAATCATACTGTTAAAATGACCATACTACCCAAAGCAATCTACAGATTCAATGCAATCCCTATCAAAACCAATGGCATTTTTCACAGAACTAGAACAAATAATCCTAAAATTTGTATGGGACCACAGAAGACCACAAATATCCAAAGCTATCTTGAGAAAGAAGAAGAAAGCTGAAGGTATCACACTCCCTGATTTTGAAGCATACTCCTGAAACTAACAAAATATGTCCATCAACTATACTTCAGAATAAATAAACAAAATTTCTAAAAAACACGCTAATAGTGCTAGTATATTGTTTTTTCCAATTTTAAACATTATTCTATCAGCTTCTCCCTATAAAACAGGAGTTGGCAAATGTTTTTATAAAAGGTCAGGTAATTAATATTTTAGGCTTTGCAGGCCACATGGTCTCTGTTGCAACTAATCAATTTTGCCACTGTAGCATGAAAACAGCCACAGACAATAGGCTAACATATGGGTTGGTCTGTGTTCCAAAGAAACTACAAAACAGGTAGCCCCCTGCTATGGAAGATGAAGCATACCTTCCCAATATAGTTATTATTACCATTATTATTAAATCAATATTCAATTCACAGCTAAGACATGAACTATATACTATGCTAAAATTTTCTTTTTTGTGTAATTTTTTCCCTAAAGATAGTAAGTACCTTTAAATTTAAAAATTTAGAAATTTGCTTTGTTTTCTATGAATCACTAACTTATCTAAAAATGCTTCTCCAAAGCCTTAAAATTAAAATTCCTCTCAATCTAAGTTCATTTTTTCCCCCTTGGATCATTATATCTGGAGTGTTACAACTCTCTTCAATCTGTTTCAAAGGCACATTTCCTAGGACTTCTCATCACCATCCTCCTGGGGGATTCATTCCCTTTGTCCCTCTCGAGTGAACTTCCAAGTTTCTTTCTTCTCTCTGAGGGTTTACTCTCTCATTCTGGTGAATCACAATGTCCACTAACTGACTAGGAAATATATGAACGAGAGGTAAGTTTCTGAGACCTTCATGCCTCACTAGGTTTATAGTCCACCTTGATGGCTTGGTGGGTAGCAAATCACAGGTTGGAGACGGATATCACCTCAGAATTTTGAGAGCATTTCACCACTGTCCTGTTCCTTCCACCACGTGTTAAGGAATCTGAACCACTGTGATCCCTAATCCCTTATCTGTAACCTCTCTTCCTCCATAGAAAGCTTTAGCCCCAGGGAACATCTTTTCACAATGATGTACTGTGGGGCTGTTTTAATCCATGAGTTTGGGCACCTGGTGAATTCTTTCACAAACTAGAAACACCTGTCTCAGTTCTGAGAAATCCTCTTGTATTATTTCCTCATAATTTCCTCCCTAATTGTTTTCTTGTAATGGAACTTCTATTATTGTATATGAAAGACAGACCTTCGGGGCTGTACCTCTAATTTTCAC
This sequence comes from Delphinus delphis, assembly GCF_949987515.2. Taxonomy (NCBI): domain Eukaryota; kingdom Metazoa; phylum Chordata; class Mammalia; order Artiodactyla; family Delphinidae; genus Delphinus; species Delphinus delphis. The sequence continues at coordinate 18,178,610 of NC_082697.1, read as the reverse complement.
ATTAAAAAATGTTTTTAAATCTTGTGTTCTGCTTTCTGGGGAGGTTTCCTCAACTTTATCTTCCAACCCTTCTTCTTCTTTTTTTTTTTTACGGCTAACATGTTAACCATTCAATAATTCGTTTTTTGGGACTCTGATGTTTTACTCTTGTAGTCTCCTAAGGCTGTGCCAAGTAACCAACAATAGAAGAGCGTTCAAACGACAGGCGGTGGCTCTTTCCTTTCAAAGACGACGCTGTGATCTAGTAGAAACACTTCTACTCAACCAAAACAGTCCAACTGGCATGAGAAAACGCCTCTGTAACAATTTTAAGGATTTTTCTATGTTTTCAAGGCTCTGAATGAGTTTTATATTTCTATCAAAGGTGGCACAGCAACAAAAAATGAGAATTATGGTTCAGATACATGAATTTTTTGATGCCTGAAAGTTTTTTTGGAATGTAGAGAATTTTTAGATTAGATCTATTTCTCTGAAAAGTTATCTTTTGTGTATAATTTAGGCTAGAGCTAATCTGTATAGGGTGAGCTATGATGCTCTCTGCAACAGGTTAGAGATAACACACCACCTTAATTTCATGACTACAAGTCAAAAGCATTCACATCTCTCAAGATGAAGAGGGCCATGAGAACAAAGACATCTATTTTGAATACTACTATATATCTAATTCGTAGGACAGTATTTTGTGAATGAATAAATATATTAATATTACACATGGATTTATCAATGGTGGGTCAAAAGAGAAGGATCATACTGGTATATATACCAGGTTTAGTCTAAAAACCCTTCTCTCCAAAAATGTAGGTGCCTAATTCGAAATACCTGCCGACATAACTAGGGAGAAGACACCAGTACCATCGCGACTTCCAAACTGATGCAGTGCTTTGTTTTGCCAGCTTGAAAGTACAATTACCGCCTCAAACATTAACTTAAGATGCTTCGCTCCTCAAAAGAACAGTGTTTTAAACATTCAAAGTGTTACACTAAAAGCTTTGTTACCCTGTATATGGGTAATGCAAGCCAAAAAGCAAATCAAGAGTAGTGACTTTAATCCCTGTCTATGAGAGAAGGCATAATTAGCAGTAAGAGCAATAACCTTCTAGAAAACTCTTGTTACTGGATGAAGAGTATTAGAAATGTCCATTTTAAGAGGCTTCCTATTGGTCAACTGCAAAATAACAGGACTTTAAACTCATTGCTACTGACTTCAACCAATGTCTAGCACTGCCATAATTCCTCACAATAATCTGTTTTACCTAGATGGTGTAAAGGTGTAAACGAAGGAAGCTCTCTAGAATCGACTAGAAACATTTCAATAGTGCTGCATTCACAGAATCAGAACTGAATGGGACCTTTGGGATCACACAGCCAAACACTTTGGTCTTAATGATGAATGAGACACATCTGCATAATACCAAAGGAAAAAAATCAACTCCAAACCCCAGTTCATCTCTTCAATCAGAGAAATCATTTCAACTCCTAATCTGGTGATGAAAATCAACTTGCTCGATAAGAATCACTATTAACAGTAGTAGTAGAAGCAAATGGCCAGGCATTATCAGAGCTTATCAAATAACACATTGTAAAGTAAAACCTGACTGCACTTTTTTTCTGTCATTAGACCCTACACCATAATGTCAACTGACCCAGATCAGGAATGATCCCATCTGTGAACACAGGACTGAAGAAACCGATCTTCTGACAGCCAAGTCCACTCAAAGTTCAGAGCCCTGAAAATCCAAGCTGTAACCTTATGTAGGAAGACAGAGGGTTTTACAAATGACACTCATATTCAGTCTCAAGAGACCTCACCAGTAATGCAACATCTTTTTGAATCGTTACACTTTAATGCTTTTTGTAGAGGAAGAGTAATACCTGTAGGCTTGAGTGAAGATATCTAGGTTCTGAACATAAGGGTAGTATGATTTGTACAATTTATTCAATATCTCTGGGTCTTAGTTTCTCATTTACAGAATAGGGACAAAAACTATCTTTTGGGAGAGGAGATGGATGAGTTCTACTTTGGACAGGCTGTTTGAAGGAACAGTAAAGGCTGAAGCAAAGTGAAGGGGTGGGGAACTTAAAAGCTCAGGAAATGCAATCCTTTTATCTTAAGAATGATGAAACTAAGGATCAGAGCAGTCTGATTGCCCAAAGGCTCACAGCTACGCAAAAAGTACAAGAATCAGGGCTTCCCTGGTGGTGCAGCGATTGACAGTCCGCCTGCCAATGCAGGGGACACGGGTTCGTGCCCCGTTCCGGGAACATCCCACATGCCGCGGAGCGGCTGGGCCCGTGAGCCATGGCCGCTGAGCCTGCGCGTCCGGAGCCTGTGCTCCGCAATGGGAGAGGCCACAACAGTGAGAGGCCCCGCGTACCGCAAAAAAAAAAAAAAAAAAAAAAAAAAGTACAAGAATCAGATTTCCTGGGTTCCAATTCAGCCCTCTTAGCACTATATCAAGCTGCCTTGTAGGCAAATGAAAACGGCGGGAGAGGTCAGGGCTGGAGATGTTCTATTTGGGGCACGTGGAGACTGGGCAGAGATTAGAAAGATATTGTACAGACTAATTACTACAGTCTAGGGGAAGGGAGGAAGGGAAGGTGGGAGGGAGGGAGGGAGGAAAGAAAAAAAGCAGGCCGTAGCAGAGGATGGTTTCGATCCATCCTTGGGTGAAGAGGAAGCAATTAAAAGTCTGATAAAACTATCATTCAAGAAGACCTTTTAAGCACATTTTAGACAAGGATGGACCCTTCAGATAATATTACATACAAGTGAAAAAAAATATTTCATACAAATAATTCATACGATAAACACAGATAAAAATCTTTAGGGATATAACTGCCAAGTAATTCTGTTTAAGTTCTTTATCTACTTTCATAAAGCCTGCCATTTGAATCCTGAACTGATAAAATTGTTTTAGAGCAATTTACAGTAAGGGAAAAACTCTGACGGCTAGCCAATACAGCAGGAAACGAAGTAAACACACTAACAAAATCATAACACAGACAACACAGCAGAGTTTTTACTTTGGGGTAAATAATAGAAGAAAAATCACATATTTATGGTCATTCGGGCGCAGTACTCTTTATTCTACAGGATACAGGAGAGCCAGCCCAAGTGCAAACCAATCTACAGTCTGAAAACATCTTATCAAATAAATTTGTGGAATTCCTAGTACTACAAAGACGGGCTTTTCCCCTACTTCTACAACTCTGCTGTGTTAAGAGTAAAATAAAAACCCAGGATTTTTCCAAAGTGGGTTTTTTTCTATTGTTCAAAAATGAGACAAATAATGGATTCTGAACCTGACACAAATTCCCTACTATCCAGTTTTAAGGTGCAGTCCTGAAACTGAACTTCCACATCTTACGTTAAATCACCTGCTGCACTCTGATGGATTCCACGGTCGTTTGTCTCCTAAAAGCTGTACAACTCTGGCACCTCCTGCTCTTTCCTTAGCGTCTATGAATTTTTCTTTAACAGAATCTGTGAAGGATTTTTTTTAAGCTCTGGATTTTTAAAAGATTAAGTAGCTCTTAATCCTCTCCCACCCTCAACTCCCCCCTTCCCTGAAATCTAAAAGGAAGAGAGCACTGTGATAAACACAGAACCAGGCTGTGGGTGGGTATGTAAAACAAAACTCTGCATGATGTGACGGACTAGGGAAAAAGCTCCCTTGCGAAAGCAAGCACACACAAGCACTGGCTGAATGGTGAGGCGGGTGGCTGGCAACCAGAATCTCCTGCCAACAAAATGCCCTGGTTCTCCAAATCTGCTTGTGCTACGCTAAGAGCAGAAACTGCAGGCAATAAGAAGAATACTCAAGCGGCCACCTGAGGCAAATTTAAGCCAGCTGACTAAAGTCTGCTAATACCATGTATGTTATGTGTGGTCCATCTAATCTGCCTAAATATTGGTATAGATGTATAATGTAGTCACCTATTTTAAATTAATGTATTAGCAAACAACGTATTGTTAAAACTACTGACTTCTAACACCTAAATAATCACTTAACTAGAAGTAAAACTCAGCACGTTTTCAGATTGGTATGTGGTACTATTTAAGGAGGACTGGTCTGGGAGATGACAGAATTCACGTCCAGAATGAGCAAGAGAACCACAGAGAAGGGCCAGTTAGTTTACTTGGTAAATAGTACTAATTCCCAGATCAAAAGACAATCATTTTGAAATATAAACTCAACTTCGGCAAGCGGGGGCTACTCTTCGTTGCAGTACGCAGGCTTCTCATTGCGGTGGCTTCTCTTGCTTCAGAGAATGGGCTCTAGGCGTGTGGGCTTCAGTAGTTGTGGCCCACAGGCTCAGTAGTTGTGGCCCACAGGCTTAGTTGCTCTGCAGCATGTAGGATCTTCCCGGACCAAGGATCGAACCCGTGTCCCCTGCATTGGCAGGCGGCTTCTTAACTACTGCGCCACCAGAGAAGTCCCTAAATTTAACTTCTTAATACCCATAATCTCCCACTCATATTACACTATATTTATATTACCTGTTCCAATGCTCCCTTCCATCATCAGCACAAGCATTGAGAACCAGATGTAGTGATGTGATTTAAAATTGTTCTAGATACAGATGAGCAGTTGTGGAGGACAGCAAATTTCCAACCTGCCACTCTGGAGTACACGTGCAGAATGAGATTCATACCTTCCATCACAGGCACCTTTTCCTTAAGATACTAAATTTGCTAATGAAGCTCTTTATTGGTAGCATAGTACAAGCTCAGGTTAGTAATAAAATGAAATAAATAAAAGTCAGGAAACTCTCTCATTAGCCTGGATATGAAATCCAAGTAACAGTTCTTGAAGCCTCAAGAGAATCCTAAAGGAGTTGGTGACAAAGCTGCATGTCACAGACAAGTAGAATAAAAGCAGCCCTCACACAGAGGAATACAAAACAGTAACTCCCCAGAGGGCCAAGGGACTGCATCAGTCCCTGATGCCTAGGACAGTGCCTAAGATATAGTCAATACCCATATATTTGCTTGGCGAGTACATGGATTGAATTTATAAATAAAGGCTCACTGGCTAGTTTCACCACTCACTATTTTCTTCCCTCTACTCTCAAAAGACTTAAGGGCTAAAAAATATAAGGGAACAATTTTTGCAAGGGAATCACTCCAGGTTTTCAGCCTGCTGTGTTATATGTTTGTAGTAACTCTCAGCCTGGACAAAGCCTCTCTAGATATAAGAGTGCCACCAGCGATTCAAAGCACAAAAACAACCATAGCCTATATATGTGAAGATACCAAGCTCTGTACACAAAAGTAGGTAATTCCAAGTCTATTACTGTTATTCACTTTAATTTGATTTAGCAACAATTGGGCTTTACACAGCTGACTCTAAAATTCACCCTTAATTCTATCCACAGTGTAATGTCAGAGTTTCTTAGCAACCTTCGCTTTCTGGAAATTTGACTCCTATCCAGATTCCATATCCATCTTGTGGATCCAAGTTCAACTCCTAACTTGGTGAATTTTGCGATTCTGCACCCAGAGTTATCTACTCCTGAACAAACCACAGTACTGACCTGCTTCTGCTTGCAGCTTTTAAAAGCCACACATTGAGACTCTCCTATCACCACAAATTCCTGAATCAAACATCTATGGTTCTCATTCCCATTAACGCTTACATGGGAGTTACCACTGTGGGCCCCCAAATTTCTTAGCCAGGCAAAAGGGGATCTGGTGATTTAACTGCTTCAAGAAGAAGGGTATATGGTGACAAAGATAAAAGCAAAGATAATGCTTACAGAGGAGAGCAGTGATATTTTATTTAAACTAAGAACAAAGAGATATCTGAAAAGCCATAGAAAGAAAAACTTAGAAGTTCCTGTTTGAATATTTGGTAAGAAGAATGTCAACAACGTAAGAAGTGTATGTTGCTCTATAGAAGACCTCAGCATTAATTATTTGATCCCAAATGGAAAAAAAAAAAAAAAGGTAGTCTGGCAAATAATATATATATATTTTTTTAATTTATCTTTTTTATTTTTGGCTGCGTGGGGTCTACGTTGCTGCGTGTGGGCTTTCTCTAGTTGTGGTGAATGGGGGCTACTCTTCATTGCAGCGCGTGGGCTTAGTAGTCGTGGCTCACAGGCTCTAGAGTGCAGGCTCAGTAGTTGTGGCGCACGGGCTTAGCTGCTCCGTGGCATGTCGGATCTTCCCAGAAAAGGGCTCAAACCCGTGTCACCTGCATTGGCAGGCGGATTCCTAACCACTGCGCCACCAGGGAAGCCCTAATATTTTTGCTGAATGAATCAGATACCTGTTTTTTGACATTAAGTTGAACAGCCCTCAAACAGGTTTTAAAAAATAAAAATAAGGTTGAGGGACTTCCCTGGTGGTCCAGTGGTTAAGAATCCACCTTCCAATGCAGGGGACGTGGGTACGATCCCTGGCCAGAGAACTAAGATCCCACATGCCGCGGGGCAACTAAGCCCGCGTGCCGCAACTACTGAGCCTGTGCGCCACAATTAGAGAGCCTGTGTGCCGCAACTACAGAGCCTGCGTGCTCTGGAGCCAATGCGCCGCAACGAGAGATCCTGCATGCTGCAACGAAAGATCGTGCATGCCACAGCTAAGACCCAACGCAGCCAAAAATAAAAATAAATAAATAATTTAAAAAAATAAAGTTGAGATACCCTGGATTATTTTGTATTTTCCCTGTTCTAGCCTGGATCTGGATCTTGTTTTTAAGTTTATACTTTAGGAATCAGACCATACCACACTTTTACTTTTATTGAAGTATAATATGCATTAAAATAAGTATAGCTCTTCACATACTGAACACCTGTGTAACCAGCATCCACATCCAGAAATAGGACACTCTTAGCAATACAAAAGCCCCATCCATGCTCCTTTTTGGTCACTACTACTTTTCTCCAAGGGTAACCACCAGCCTGACTTCAAACAGTACAGATTAGTTTTGCTTGTTTATGTACCTTATAAAAGTGGAATTATAGAGTACATACTCTTGTGTCTGGCTTCAGTGCCAGTTATCAATTTATTGCCTCTCAACTCCAAATTCACCCTTCAGTACCTGCTCTGTGATAATGCTCTGGACTCTTAAGCCTTTTCCCTTTACAGAAAGCATGATGTTAAGCTTGTGGTCAGTAGAGGGCGCTGGAGGGGCATCGCAGGAGGAAGGAAGCTTGTCTTTCAGGTTCAAGGGTGCAGTGCTTTTTTGCCCAGTGAGAGTATGTAGGGACATCTAGTGGTGCTCTGTCCCAGTAGCATCCCCAAAGCATTAGACTGTTTTCTCATATTCAAAGATCACCTGGAAGCTTTAATTTGCCAGCAAAGGTCCTACCCATACTTGAGGATAATGAAATTACCCCATAGTTTTTTCTTCTCTAGGATAAATATCCCCATGTATTTAATACCTCACATATTTTCAGCTCTCTCCTGTTCTTTTTTTTAATCTTTATTGGAATATAATTGCTTTACATCTCCTGAACTTTCTATGTTGTTTCCTCCTTAATCTGCAAAATCAAAAGCTGAACTAAGACACTTTATCCAGCTAAAGTAGTATCGACTCATAAATATCCATCCAAAACCAAAGCAAACCTCCTGGTGAAATGCTACAGGCACTCCTATTAAGGAGTCTGGGAAAAGACAAGGACACCATCCATCAAGCATTGCTCTGGACATTCTAGAGAATACATGGAAAAATTATGAGATGTATAAACTAGAAAGAGAGATACAAAATTATTATTTATATATGATGTGACTGTTCTTCTTGTAAGCCCTTAAGAAACAACTTCAAAACTATGAGAACCAAGAAAGAGTTTATAAGGTCAGTAAAATATATATATCTGTACAAACATCACCCACTTTGTAGGAAACAACCTCAAGTTTTCCTCAAGGATGTAGCTGCTGCTGTTCACATCATGCATACCGAGCGAGACCTACTCTACTGCTCCGGCTGTGACCACCTACTCAAGGGACTGATGCCAAGGCCCACTTACACAGGCCAGACATGAGGCCAACCTCCCACTGTAGAGTCTGGCACCATGTTGGAACTGACTCAATCAGCCACATGAGGGTAACTCACATGTAGCTTGTCTTTATTAACTCAATTCTAGCCAGAATTGTGTTAGTATGTGCCCAACACAATATTCATCTTGAATTTCTATTACACCAAATTCAACTTCTTCCTCTGGTTTTATGGTTTATCATATCTCTGAGGAGCTGGCCACCTCACTAAGCAACCAACAAGAGCAGATATACAGGACAGTCACCAATGAAGCTAAAGAATCGACTCTGGGGCTTCCCTGGTGGCGCAGTGGTTGAGAGTCCGCCTGCCGATGCAGGGGACACGGGTTTGTGCTCCGGGTCGGGAAGATCCCACATGCCGCGGAGCGGCTGGGCCCGTGAGCCATGGCCGCTGAGCCTGCACGTCCGGAGCCGCAACGGGAGAGGCCACAACAGTGAGAGGCCCGCGTACCGCAAAAAAAAAAAAAGAATCAACTCTGTTTCTTCAACTCTAAAATGAGTGTATTTGACCTCAGATTTTAAAAACCCTTTCCTAAGGATCCTATGCCCTAAAATTGTCTAATTTTGTGACCCAGTATATATAATAACCACACACCAAGAGAAAAAAAACTATGGTAAACGAATCCTGCAAAAACACTAACATATTCCCCTTTTTACCAAGTTCTCCATTCTCCAGGTGAATAAGAGCTAGGTTTTTTTTTTTTAATATAGAAGGGTAATAATAAATTCTTTTTTTTTCTCCAAGAGAAACTTACTAAAAAGGAAAGAAACTTACTAAAAAGGAAAGAATGCATGGAAGTCAAGAGGATGATTTAGGAAATCTGCTTCTGTTAGAAGGCATGAACATCTTTAACAAAATGTGTTAAGTACTTTAAGAAATTCTATAAATTTGGGAAAAGTTAACCATGGAATGATGATTACCAAAATTACATAAAAGTGTCAATATTTGAGTCTGTAAATAGAATAAATAAAATTAAGAAATATGTTGTTTTTAAATCCACCCTCGCTCTTACACCTAGAGAATCAATCCCTTGAGGCCTTTCCTGTTCAAGTTTACCACTGGTACACAGCTGCTGGAAGCTTCACACACAGACTAAAAGACACTAGATAAATCCAGCTCATTCAGCTCCTGACCTGAGGAGGCTTCCTCATAGTTTTGTATTAACTCATCCCTATCAGTGATACCCAACTGCTTAAAACATCAGATTGTTACAACAATGTTCAGATCCTTGAGGATCTAATCATTTTCTTATCCACACAGATTAACTTCTTACCAGACTAATACAAAAGAAGCACCATTCGAATATAAAAGCATAGAGAAAGGCAGTGACTTTGTTGGTGAAAGAACATGACCGCTCAGATTATTCATTTGAACTGACACTTGGTAGAAATAATGAATTTACTTGCTCAAGTAAAAACAGAATGGGGGAGGCAAAAGAGGGGAAGAAAATTATTTCACAATTTGTTGAAATATGAGACACAGTACTTCAATTTAAAAAAATTACTTAGCAAAGAGATAGCAGAGATATACTTGGGACAAATAGTCTATAGTACCTCCTGACTCTTGGTTCTATAACTGAGACCTACGGCTGCTATTTATTATGATTTGCAGAATTTGAAAATTTGTTTTTATGGTATTGGATATGAGCTATATGCATTTCTGCTCCAAAAACAACCTGAAATTGTGTAGCTAAGATCCAGGTGGCTGATTCACACAGGATACTACTCTGGCCATTGGACCCTTTTTGCTTTAAAGTTCAAGCTACTTGCTCTCTGAACAGACTGTGACCTCAAGCTGTCTGCCAAGTTTCTCTTGTGAACTTACCATCTATTCTGACCCAGATGATAATACCAGAGTCTGAGGGCTGTTTCCGCCACCTCCAACTAAGGTCCAGTTAAGAGATTCACAAAAGGTTTCTGAGTAAGAAGGACCTTCCTAAAGGGAAAACCCTACATACTTGCCCTTCCAAGTGGACATGTTACGTGTATATATGTGTCTCTCTATATATACAGACACAAGCAAACAAAACACATATATATGCAGATTATTTATATACAAATATAGATTATCCTCCAGGGATAGTAGGACAGTGCACCTGAGCTATTTTTCTAGTAACGGAGACACTACATAATCCACTCTGTCCTTCTGCTAAGAACATAAACCCTGCAACCGAACTGTCTGGGTCCAAAATTCTAGCTCTTGCCATTTATTAGCTGCGTGACCTAGGCAAATCACTTAATCTCCCTGACTCAGTTTCCTCATATGTAAAACAGGGATGATAATCATGTGAGGATTAAATAAACTAGTACATGCAAATAACAAAGTACAGTGTCTGGCACACAGGAAGTACTATATAAGGTTAAATATTACTACTGATATTTATACAACAGCCATCCAGGTAGAATAACAGGAAAAATATGGGACTACAGCAGTGAGAAAAAATGACCTATAAGAATTCAAGTGACCTATATGGATTCATGATCCATAATCCCCAACCAAAGTAACCTCAGAACTTTCTTACCCTTGGAGCAAACCCCAACGTAGATAAAAATATTTCGCAAATCATGATAATCCAAAAGCAGGAATCTAGCTCAAAATCTGTTCCCATACTTCCCTGGTGGTCCAGTGGTTAAGAGTCCGCCTTCCAGCGCAGGGAACGCGCGGGTTCGATCCCTGGTCAGGGAACTAAGATCCCACATGCCGCGGGGCAACTAAGCCCACACACCGCAATGAAAGATCCCGCATGCCGAAACTAAAACCCAACGCATTCAAACAAATAAATGTTAAAAAAAAAAAAAAAATATCTGGGCTTCCCTGGTGGCGCAGTGGTTGAGAATTTGCCTGCCAATGCAGGGAACACGAGTTCGAGCCCTGGTCTGGGAGGATCCCACATGCCACGGAGCAACTAGGCCCGTGAGCCACAACTACTGAGCCTGCGCGTCTGGAGCCTGTGCTCCGCAACAAGAGAGGCCGCGACAGTGAGAGGCCCACGTACCGCGATGAAGAGTGGCCCCCGCTTGCCGCAACTAGAGAGAGTCCTCGCACAGAAACGAAGACCCAACACAGTCAAAAAATAAATTAAAAAAAATAAAAATCTGTTCCAGTAAAACCTGTTAAAGATAACTCATTCAAAAACAAATAAATGGAGGGGAATTTACCTAAACACATTTTTTTTTTTGGCCGTGCTACGCAGCAGTGGAAGCACGGAGTCCTAACCACTGGATCGCCAGGGAATTCCTAAACATACAACTTTTAAACATTCCTTTCTACACTTCTTTCACTAAACATAATCAGACAAAAAAGTACTTTGCATAAATGAATTTTTCAGACACCTCATTTTACTCTGTTTTTTTTTAAAGTTCTTAGTCAAAACTTTTCATTTCATTTTCTGCAAGTCTCTGTCTTCTTAAAGTGTAACAATAGTGAAATAAATGATTCAGGCAACAATCATCAGTAAGGGTTAAATTAGGACCATTTGATGAAAGGTGGACAGACCTGGAAATCCGCAGGCTGTCAGAAAGTCACCCCATGGATTTTTGTTGGCCAAACGGGGTAATACAACTTGACAACAAAAGGCTATGCCAACATGAACCCGCCAATTAATCTTAGCATACAAAGTAGGACAGTCAAACATTATGGCTTTCTAATGTGAACGGGAAATATACCACCTATGAATAATGAAAAATCTGAATGATTACAAAAATAGTTTAGCTTCCAAATCTAACTACCTGTTTACAGGTAATATGGAGAAAGAGTAACATGTTATATGATACAAGGATACAATCAGCAAAATCCATAATGTGGGGAAGGGGAACAACCCAGTTTCTTCAACAAATAAATGGCGTAACAACAACAACAACAACAAAGAGGGGATTTATTACAGATTAAAAGAAATTTATTACGTGATTAAAAGATATCAATCAAATGCATTAAGTGGACCTTATTTGAACCTGATTCAAAGAGTTAACTGTAAAAAGCCATTTTTGAGAAAAATCAAGGCAAGAGATTCAGTATTAGGTAATGTTAAGGAATTAGGTTATAGGGAATCTGTTAATGTGTATGATAATGTGCTTTTCTGTCCAACAGATATACACACTAAATATTTATAGGTGAAATGATAGGTTATCGGGACTTTCTTCAAAATACTCTAGGTCAAAAAGAAAGTGAGAAGGGACACATAAGAATGGCATAAGGGGCTTCCCTGGTGGTGCAGTGGTTGAGAGTCCGCCTGCCGATGCAGGGGACACGGGTTCGTGCCCTAGTCCAGGAAGATCCCACATGCCGCGGAGCGGCTGGACCCATGAGCCACGGCCGCTGAGCCTGCGCACCCGGAGCCTGTGCTCCGCAAGGGGAGAGGCCACAACAGTGAGAGGTCCGTGTACCACCAAAAAAAAAAAAAGAATGGCATGAGGATTCACTGTATTATTCTCTCCAGTTACGTGTATGTTTGAAATTTCCCATAATAAAAACTGTTTTTTTCAAGGTTAAAGGAAAGAAGAGACAGGAATTCATAACCAGATCTAAGTTTGGCCACCATCCACGAGGCATGAAAAACTGCAGAAAGCCTTTATGTAAAACAAACATGAAAAAAGCTGACAGTAGTGGCCCCTAAAGACTGTATGTGAGATACTTTGGGCAGATTTCTTTTGTCAGCACAAATTCTCTTTACAACATTCCTCTCGAGGTATGCTTTCCATCAGGCAATGTACTATTACCAAGGTACAAACAGGATGTCCTGACACCAAACTGAACTCTTCAAGCCTCTACACCCTGAGAAAAGTTATTTGAGGAAACTGACTACCAAAATATATATATATTTTTAATGGCGTGTATGTATTCCTAAGTCTTTAGCAGTTTATCTATACTTTTCAGTTTTTTTCCAACATTTGTATAAATAAATATTTTTGTATAAGAAATACTCTTTAGTATAATGAAAAAAAATCGCTGTGGTTAAAAAAAGTTTATTTAAACTTCCCTTCTTTCAATCCCTTCTCCATTCCCATTGCTCCTAACATAGTTCGTGCTATGTTATTATCACTTTATACTTGGTATCACAGCAGTTAAAACATTAACTGATTATACCACAGATGTGCAGGTCAAATATATCACCTGTTTCCTTCCAAAACTTAAAAAGTATATGAATAATTAACCTTATCCCACATATAATAGTAGTGTACTGAATTTAGAGAAGAGAGTACTGTTCAAGTATCATAACCAATAATCTAACAAAGGGGTTCAGTAATACAGGCACCAAGGCTATTCAAAGGAGAATTCTTTTTCATCTGTAATTGTGTGTTTTGTACCTTCTTGTTAGGTAAGGAAAACAGTGAATCCAGAAAATTGCACCTTACCAGTTTTAACAATATTTTCCCAATAGCTGTCTGCCAAATATTTTAAGTAACTCTCACCAGGCTATCGTCACCTTTCTATAATTCCCCCTGGGCTTTATTTATCTATTGAACATGATTTGGTCAATAATGGTGGTAAAAAGGAAGAGACTGTAAAAATAAACAACAATAAATAATGCCTAAAGGTAAGGATTAATATAGTTTTAAAATATGCAGTTGACCTTTGAACAATGTGGGGGTGAGGGGTGTAGATGCCCCATGTGCAGTTGAAAATTATGTATAACTTTACAGTCAACCCTCCATATCCAAGCTTCTGCACCCATGGATCATGTAGTACTTTAGCACATATTTCGCAAAAAAAAAATCTGCATGTAAATGGACCCGTGCAGTTCAAACCCATGTTGTTCAACGGTCAACTGTAACTAAACATGATCTGTAGGACTCCCCTGGTGGCGCAGTGGTTAAGAATCCACCTGCCAATGCAGGGGACATGGGTTCGATCCCTGGTCCAGGAAGAGCCCATATGCCGCGGAACAACTAAGCCCGTGCACCACAACTACTGAGCCTGCACTCTAGAGGCCGCGAGCCACAACTGCTGAGCCCACCTGCTACAGCTACTGAAGTCCGAGCACCTAGAGCCCATGCTCTGCAACAAAGAGAAGCCACCACAATGAGAAGCCCACGCACTGCAACGAAGAGTACCCCGCTCACCGCAACCAGAGAAAGGCTGCGCACAGCAACAAAGACCCAATGCAGCCAAAAATAAAAATAAATAAATATTTTAAAAAAAGAAAAAAAAATGATCTGTAAGATGAAGTACCTTTGGTCCTAGGGAAGGCTGATCTGGGAACTCTATTTCTGTATTGATCTCTATGCCCCTGGGAATAGAGAGAAGGTACAACATTGCATTATTGCTAACAAGGTAGAAATTAATTAGCTCTGCTCCCTTTTTGTTGTTAATATTCTGAGCAAAGGTTACTTCCTTATTTAATACAGAAGTAGTTATATTTATCCATCCTGAGATAGATGGTTTTCAGATAGCAAAACCCTCCTACTGAAAGAACTTAGTGTCTAAAAACTTAAAGATGCCCTTCTAACATGCACTGCTAATAATAACTGAGAAGCTACAATGCAGCAACTAACATTTACTGCATTATTTTTCTTAATCATCATAATAATCTTATGAGATAGGTACTGTTATTATTCCCATTGTATAGCTGAATAAACCAAAGCACAGGATATTAAGAAACTTGCCAAAGAAAACAGAGCCAGTAAGGAATGGAAAAATATCATCCTCATCATTACTCAAAATTTTTTAGGGATAAACAGAAAAGCTACTGGCAACTCATTCCAAAATCCATTAGTATCATTACATCTCAGAAATTTTTAATTTAATTATTTGCTGAGCATCTACTGTGTGCTCAACATTGTGCTACTTATTAAAAGACACTAGAGGAGAAGCAGAAGACAGATATTTCCTCTCTAAACCATACTGTCAAGGTAGAGAGACAAAATATACATATAAAACTAGTAGAGGAAAAAAAAATGTAATGCAAGAGCTACCTCTTCATAAATTCATCCATGTCCAGGCCTCACTTTCCACTCCAGAGCATTTTTTAGATACATCACAGTTGACTGGAAAACCAGAGACAATATTCCCACTAACTGGTGGCAGCGGGTGGGTGGAAGCAGTGTGGATTTCTGGCTAAGGAATAAAAATCGTTTAATAAAATCAATTCAATTCTAACCAAATATATATATATATATATATATATATATTTAAAATGTAGTTAGAAGATCATAGAGATCCAAATATGAATAAGACACTCTACCTACTTTAAGAAATCATAGTCTAGTGAGAAAATACAAACCTGCTAACAAATGGCATTTGGTGTGGATGCCAACAGAACTAAGGAAGAGTTTCAGGTACAGTGGGAGCAGAAACAAAGGAGAAAGTAACTATGAGGGCAAGTTCTGATAAGATAACTCCTAGGGATGCTGTAAAAAGAACAGTAAGTTATAGAAATGTAAAATTTTATAACTGGAAAAAGTAAAATTATGTTCCCAGTCCCATAACAGATCCTGAATATTTTATATGCACAAATGTGATCTTCCTCAAAACCTTCCCCAAAACCTACCCTTAATGTAATCTCAATATCAATATTTAATGTCCAACTCAGTCTCTATTGTTCTATAATAATGTCCAGCAGTTGATCAAACATTACAAGGTATACAAAAAAGCTAAGTGGGTATGAAACAGAGACAAAGCTATCAAGAGAACCAGACTGAGAGACGACCCAGATAGGGAATTTAAAATAACAATGCTTAACATGTTAAAGAACTTAGTAGACAATACGCATGAATAGATGGCAAATTTCAACAGAAGGCCAGAATATGTAAGAAAGAGTCAAACAGAAATGCTATCTTTTTTTGTAAAGGTATCAGAGATGAAAAGTTCCTTTGAGGGGCCCACCAGAACACTCAATATAATCAAGGAAGGAACCAATGAACTTGAAGACAGATCACTAGAAATCACCCAAACTAAAACACAAAGAGGGGGGAATAGGGGTGGGATAGGAAGGACACAACAGAAAGAACATTCAAGAGCTGTGATATGATCAAATGATACCACAGACATGTAACTAGAGGTGGAGAACAAGGCAGAAATAATGTTTGAAGGAAAAATGGCTGATAATTTTCCAAAAATAAAGTCATCAAACCACAGATCTAAGAAGCTCAGAGACTCCTACAGAATAAATATAAACAGTAAGCAAACAAATAAAGACAACAAAGAACACATACCTGGACACTTCACAGTTAAACTGCTAAAAATCAAAGTTAAAGAGAAAATCTGAAAAACAGCTGGAGGAAAAAGACATTACCTGCTGAGAAAAAAAAAAATTCAACAGACTACTTGCAATCCAGGAGATAACGGAGTAATACCTTTTAAGTACTGAAAGGGGGAAAAAAAAACTTCATGACCCAGAATGCTATAGTCAGCAAAAATATCTTTCAAAAATGAAGGCAAAATAATGGCTTTTCAGATGAACAAAAGATGAGGTAATTCAATGTCAGCACACCTGCCCTACAAGAAATTGTAGAGAGGGTCTTCAAGTAAAAGGCATATGATACTTGACAAAAAATGAGGATCCAGCTATTAACATAAAAGTTAATAGCTCCAGAAATGATCAAAATGTAAGTAAATATAAAAAACCTTTCCCCCATAGTTTTAATTATTCCAAAACTATCTAAAGCAAAAATAGTAACAGTGTATTGTGGAGTTTATAATATATGTAAAAGTAAAACACACGATACCAATAGTCACACAGGATGGAAGGGAAAAACTAGAAGCATACTGTATTGTTAGCATGTGAAATGTGAAATAGTATAATATTATGTGAAGGTAGACTGTGATGTATATTGTAAACCCTAGGGCTATCACTAAAAATTTTTTAAGAGGTACAACTAACATACCCATAATAGAGATAAAATGAGGGTTTAAAACCCCTCAGTCTAGAAGAAGAAATAAAGAGAAAAGGGGGAACAGATCAGATGGAACAAAGAGAAATCAACTAATATGATGATAGATTTAAATCCAACCATATCAGTAATTATGTTAAATGTAAATAATCTCAACATCTCAATTAGGGGATTCCCTGGTGGTCCAGTGGTTAAGACTTCGTCTTCCAATGCAGGGGGTGCAGGTTTGATCCCTGGTCGGGGAGCTGGGATGCTACATGCCTCCCGGACAAAAAGTCAGAACATAAAGTAGAAGGAATATTGTAACAAATTCAATAAAGACTTAAAAAAAATAAACATCTCAATTAAAAGGCAGAGATTATCACAAGACCCAGTTACATACATTCTGTAAGAAATCTACTTTCAAGACAAGTTAAAAGAGATAGAAAATGAAATTTCCAATCAAATGATGGAAAAAGATAAACCATGCAAGTATTAATCAAAAGCAAGCCAGAGGCTCCATTAATATCAAACGATGTAGGCTTCAGAAGAAGGAATATTAAGTCATTCACATAATGACAAAGAGGTTAATTCATCAAGAAGATCTAATAATCCTTAATATGTATGCACCTGACAACAGAGTGTCAAAGCACATGAAGCAAAAATTGATAGAACTCAAAGAAGAAATATATATATAAAATATATATACTATAATTTAAATCACATATAGCATATAATTATATATATTATATTTGGAGACTCAACACTCCTCTTTCAGTAATTCAACAAGTTGACAAAGAATGGGTAAGGATATAGACGGTATGCATAACACTATCAACCAACTTGCCTAATTAACATTTACAGAACATTCCACACTACAAAGGCAGAATATTTATTTTTATTTTTTTGGCTGCGTTGGGTCTTTGTTGCTGCATGCAGGTTTTCTCTAGTTGTGGTGAGTGGGGGCTACTCTTCATTGTGGCTTGCGGCCTCTAGAGCGCAGGCTCAGTAGTTGTGGTGCACGGGCTTAGTTGCTCCGCAGCATGTGGGATCTTCCCGGACCAGGAATTGAAACTGTGTCTGATCCTGCATTGGCAGGTGGATTCCCAACCACTGCACCGCCAGGCAAGTCCCAAAGGCAGAATATTTTTCAAATGCATGGGAACATTTACCAATATAATCTATATTCTTGGCCATAAAACAGATCTCAACAAATTTAATTAAAAGAATTGAAATTGGGCTTCCCCGGTGGCGCAGTGGTTGCGAGTCCGCCTGCCAATGCAGGGTTCACGGGTTCATACCCCGGTCCGGGAAGATCCCACATGGCGCGGAGTGGCTGGGCCCGTGAGCCATGGCTGCTGAGCCTGTGCGTCTGGAGCCTGTGCTCCACAACGGGAGAGGCCACAACAGTGAGAGGCCCGTGTACACCCCCCCCCCCAAAAAAAAATTGAAATTATACCAGAGTATATTCTCTGCCATAAAGTAATTAAATTTGAAATCATCAAGAAGAAGGTATCTGGAAAATCCACAAGTAATGGGAAATAAAACACATTTCTAAACAACCCTGGGTCAAAACGGAAGCGACAAGGGAAATTAGAAAAACAATTTTTTTTGGCCACATCGCACGGCATGTGGGATCTTAGTTCCCTGACCAGGGATCGAACCCACACCCCAGTGGAAGCGCAGAGTCTTAACCACTGGACCACCAGCAAAGTCCTAGAAAATATTTTTAACTGAATGAACATCAAAACACAACATATAAAAATTTATGGGACGCAGCTTAAGCAGTGCCTAAAGGAAAGTTTATAGCACTAAAAGTTTATTAAAGAAAAAAAAGAAAAGAATAAAAAACGGCTTACTCAAATTAAGCTTCCACCATAAAAAACTAAAAAGGGAGATCAAATTAAAGTAGAAGGGTAAGTTGCTGCAGCCACTATGGAAAACAGTGTGGAGGTTCCTCAGAAAACTAAAAACAGAATTACCATATGATCCAGCAATCCCACTTCTGGCATACATCCAGACAAAACTATAATTCAAAGAGATACATGCACCCCTATGTTCACAGCAGCACTATTCACAATAGCCAAAACATGGAAACAACCCAAACGTCCATCGACAGATGGATGGATAAAGATGGGGTACATGTAAACAATGGAATATTACTCAGCCATAAAAAAGAATGAAATAATGCCATTTGCAGCAACATGGATGCACCTAGAGATTATCATACTAAGTGAAGTAATTCAGAAAGAGAAAGACAAATATGGCACAAATGAACATATCTACAAAAGAGAAACAGACTCACAGACATAGAGAACAGACTCGTGGTTGCCAAGGGGAAGGGGGGGTGGGGGAGGGAAGAAGTGAGAGTTTGGGATTAGCAGATGTAAACTATTACATATAGGATGGACAAACAACAAGGTCCTACTGTATAGCACAGGAAACTATATTCAATATCCTGTGATAAACCATAATAAAAACGAATATTTTAAAAAGTCTAAAAAAATAAAGTAGAAGGAAAGAAATCATAATAAGAAGAAAAAACAATGAGGTTCAGAACAGAAAAATAAGAATAGAAAAATTAATGAAACCAAAATCCAATTCTTTGAACAGATCAATAAAGTTGATAAACCTCTAGCCAGAATGATCAAGAAAAAAAGAGAAAAGACAAAAATTACCAACATAAGGACTCAAAAAGGAGGCTCTAGGAATCCTACACACAGTTAAAAGGAAAATAATATTAACTTTGTGCCTCTAAATTTGGACATCTTAGATGAAATGGATGAGTTCCTCAAAAGACACAAACTAGCCAAGCTCACTTGAAAAGAAAAGAAAAAAAAACCTGAACAGCCTTCATCTATTAAAGATGGTGAATTTGTAGTCAAAAACCTTCTAACAAAGAAAACTCCAAGTCCAGACTGCTTCAGTGGTAAATTTTACCGACTAATTAAAGAAAAAATTACAGACATACCTCATTTTATTGTACTTCACTTCATGCACTTTACAGATACTACATTTTTTACAAATTGAAGGTTTGTGGCAACCCTGTGTTGTCAGATGATGGTCAGCATTTTTTAGCAATAAAGTATTTCTTAATTAAGTTACATACATTGTTTATTAGACATAATGCTATTGCACACTTAACAGACTATAGTATAGTATAAATATAACTTTTATATGCACTAGGAAACCAAAAAATTTGTGTGACTCACTTTACTACAATATTTGCTTTATTGCAGTGGTCTGGAACTGAACCTGCAATATCTCCTGTATACCAATATTTTACATAGACTCTTCCAAAAAAAACAGAAGAAGAGGGAACACTTCCCATCTAATTTTATGAGGGCAGCATTATGCTGACACCAAATCCAGCAACAGCAATACAAGAAGCCACAGGTCAAAGACAAAGATCAAAACAAAGACACTAAAATCCTTAACAAAATACTATCATATTGAATATGGCAATGTATAAAAAGGATAATACATCAAGACCAAGTGGGATTTATCCTGGGTATGCAAGAGGGATTCAACATCAAAAACCAACTAATGTAATTCACTGTATCAACAGACTAAAGACAGAACCCACATGATCATCTCAACAGATACACAAAAAGTAACAAACTCCAACATTCATTTATGATGAAAACTCTCAGGAAACTAGGAGTAAAAGTGAACCTCCTCAAGCTAATAAAAAGCACTGACAAAAAAACCTACTGTTAATGGGGCTGTATAATTTTCCCCTAAACTCAGCAACAAGGCAAGGTTGTCTAATCTCATCATATCACTTCAACATCATACTGGGGTCCTAGACAGTGCAATAAGACAAGAAAAAGAAATAGAAGGCATACAGATTAAACAGGAAGAAATAAAATTGTCTTTATTTGCACTCAACATAACTATCAATACAGTAAATCCCAAACAATCTACAATAAAGTTTCTAAAATCAGGAAATTAGTTTAATAAGATCATAGGATTTAAGATCAACATACAAAAGCCAACTTTATTTCTATATACTAGCAAGGAACAACTGTAAATGAACATTTTTAAAGTAGCACTTATAATAGTACCCCAAAACATAAATACTTAAGAGATAAATCTAAATTAAGCACAACCATATAACTGCTATAAATCAGCTTTAACTTGACCAGTCTCTCCCCCTATACAGAAAAGCTATGGGAAAGCCTAAATAGCCTAAAACTTCAGAATAAGGCCAACTTATTTTCTTCTCAACTCTCTGGAATGTTTTGCCATGAGTCAGCTTTCCTTCCAGTAGACAGTCTCTTCTCTCACATTTTTCCTTGAAAGAGGTTCATCCTGAGAACTCATGCTGTAAGGCTGGTTATCTTGGAACTAGGAAACTGAAAAATGGAATGCAGCCCCAGAAAATTTTAAACTTGCAAAAGCCAAGTTAAAAGCTTCCCCTCTGGGGAACTGATGAGGCCAGAAACTGACAAGCTTCAATACTAGCTAAAATCCCCAGATGACATATAATACTGTGTAAAAGACTTGTCTTATCACTAAGCTTTCCACACATTCATGGCCTCCATTAGTAAGGCAGTATTAGGCACTCATGTATTTCAAGACATGTCCCTCATCCCAACACGTCCCTGACACATTTAACTGGACCAGAGGTGGGCGCCTAACCTAAGGGTGGCCAATGCCTAAACAGGCCAACAACTGAGGACATGATACTTCTGGGGTGGAAAAAAAACCTGCTGGGCAACGTCGATTTTCTCTCAGAAATCTGAAATGGAAGGTACCGAAAGAATAAGGCATAAGCAACAGGAGTAGGAGCTGAGAAGTTACGAGTGTAAGGCAAACTGGAGGAGTCATAAATGGCTTTGGACATGGAAAAGTTAGGAGAGAACATAATATATAAGTAATAAAGCTATAAAGCTATAAAGTAGAAGAGAACAATAAGGTAGAATGAGGAAAGCAGTAGGTGGAAAGAAAAGGGTGGGGTGGGCCAGCTGAGAATCCTGTAAATGGCCAGGTAGGAGGAGAGACCATCCAAGAAAGCCTGCTACTAAGGTCCTGGAACTGTCCTGGATGCAGCAGGGTGACTGTATTAGTCATCTATTGCCTCAATAATTCTGTACAACAACAAACTACAAAATCTCACTGGCATAAACATTTAATTTTCCCTCAGGCATCTGAGTTGCGTTGGCTCTGCTTTAAGCTACAGATGTGCTGTGGTGGCTCTGCTCTATGGTCTCACTCTGAGGCCCACACTGAAGAGGCTACAGCTACTCAGGGTTCTTCTCACGGTGATGGCAAAGGCACAAGAGGACAAGCCCACCAGCATGAGCACACTGCAGACCTCTGCTTTCATCGTGTTCACCAACAACCCACTGGCCTATAAAGCAAGTCATATAGCCAAGCCCAAAATCAAGGAGTAGGGACATAATGCCATCCACCATGACGTTATGGCAAGGGTATGAATGTAAAATACTACTAGAGAAAACTGAAGAATTGGGGTCAAAGACTCAAAGACACACTACATTGGGGGCATCCACTCCCCAGTGCAATGTTACCTATGGATCCTACCTCATCCTTCTTCTCTTAAGTAGGATATCATCTGAATTACTTTGTTGAATATTTCTAATTTAAAAAGGGCGGGCAGGGGGGACTCAAGAAAGTCAGGAGACATGTCTAGAAAATATGGCAGCAAATGCTCAAGGATTTCCACAGATGGAAGGTGCCAACAAAACATACCACTCTACCAAGTTACACCGAATCTCAAATCAGTCTGTTGTGGGTCCAACAGTCGTAGGCGCCCTATATCCACAGCATTTGAGCATTGTCAGCACCTTTGTGGTTAAAAAACACTTTTCAAGAATAGTATTATCTACCTAGTTTATAAAAAAGAAAAAAAATCAAGGACCACCAAAAAAAAGTCAATGGAGTCAAATCTAAGAGTAGAGGAGAATGAAACGGTAGGAAACAAAGTAGAAAAATGTGGAAAGTTAAAACATTTAATTTGCTGAAGGTATGAGAAATATTGTTTACTAAACAGAGAAGAACTTTGTTAAGAGAGATACAACTGAACCAAAATGGAGTCACCTGTGGAACAAAGACTTAACACCTAATTTACAGTTGCAACCTCTCCCAGGAGTGGAATCTTAAGCCAGTCCATCTGGAATTACCTGGTCAGCCCTAGTGCTTGACAGACCCCTGCAGTCCTCTAAAGGAAAGTGACCTTGCCACCAACAATCCACTCTTTGCTAGTAACTTCCTCGTCCCACCCCCTTCTGCAAATTAGTCTTTCATTTTGTACAGCTCTTTAGAGCTCCTTTCCATCTGCTGGATGGGATGCTGCCCAATTCATGAATCGTCGAATAATGCCAATAGGATCTTTAAAATTTACTCAGTTGAATTTTGCTTTTTAACAGATTTGAAAGAGTTTTGTTTCTTCAAAAACTAAGTAAAATTCTGGGTACACTTTTGAACTATGACCCATTTCAAACAACTAACTTACTCCTTATAAAAGAATTAACATATACTCAGTAATATCTGTTAAAGGAACCTCATTCATCAGTAAACACCCAAGCAAGTCGAAGAGAACATGAGTATTATATTAATATAAACAGAAATTAGAGCCACAGTGCACACTACCTTAGAATGCTGTTCAAAGATTTTTATTTTTATTTTATTTTATTTATTTTGTTTTTTTGCTGTACGCGGGCCTCTCACTGCTGTGGCCTCTCCCGTTGCGGAGCACAGGCTCCGGACGCGCAGGCTCAGCGGCCATGGCTCACGGGCCCAGCCGCTCCGCGGCATGTGGGATCTTCCCGGACCGGGGCACGAACCCGTGTCCCCTGCATCGGCAGGCGGACTCGCAACCACTGCGCCACCAGGGCAAGCCCCCAAAGATTTTTAAATGCTTATTTCTGACCCAGACCATCCTGGCAAAAATCAAACTCATGGTCAACCAGCCCACAGCTAAGCAAAAGAACAAACAGGCGACGGAACTGCACTGGCATTTACACTGATGCAACATGAAAACACTTGGGCATTTCATGACTTCCCCAAATCCCCGCTTCACATTAGGCTGGGTCTAATATGATGTGAGCTAACACACCTCATTCAACTCTGCATGAGTTCTCTTAATAGCCTAGAAGCTTTAAAGTTCTAATTCTGAAAAAGGGTCTTACCACAGCAACTCTGGGACACACACCATTATAATAAACACTATTACACTAAAAACCAGATTTCCAGTTCCCAGGTACCTATAACAAGCCTCATCTGCCACCATAGAATCCCAATGTGGATTAAAACAAAAGCAGCCCCTACAAAATTCATCCTAACAAGACTTCTGTCTCCAATGAAACAAGTTTAAGAGGTGACTATCTAAAAGCACCTCCTTAAGATACTTCCTTAAAAGAAAAATCCCCACTCTCCACCCTCTCAGGTGGCCATCACAACAAAAAATTCAAAATAAAATCCTCTACAGAAAACAACTTTCCGCCTACAAGGATGAGGAAGTTTAAGGTGATCTGATTTAGAAACTGCTCTTTGGTATTCAAATGTTTTGATGTGGAGAATGCCAAGGCTGTTTAACTTCAGCTAATCAAAGCAAAGGGTTAAACGGCAGGAGAGGGAGATGGTTTGCTCAGCACTGGAACAGATTATTAAAAGTTATGAAATCACTTTCCTTGTGACATTCACCTGGCCTTTACAGGTTGGATTCTTTTCTTCTTAGGCCCTATTTTCAATCTCTGTTAATTGACAAAATACCAGTCTTAACAGTTTTAGACATATTACCCAAGGCTCACAGGTTTATGTGTACACAGACAGCTACGAGGAAATCAAGAGACGGCAATTTAAGAGCAAGCCCAGCCCGCACAGGGGTCACAGCAGACTCTGGTCTACAACACTGCTCCCCACTTGTCTTGACGTGGTTCTGACCCCTGAGTTTCCCAGGTGACAGCCCTCACACAGCCCAACAATGCTAGAGCAGGTTCTGAAACATGGGTATGAGGA
Source organism: Delphinus delphis (assembly GCF_949987515.2). Lineage (NCBI taxonomy): Eukaryota > Metazoa > Chordata > Mammalia > Artiodactyla > Delphinidae > Delphinus > Delphinus delphis. The sequence goes on along the minus strand of NC_082697.1, from coordinate 18,153,814 downwards.
ACTGAACTGTGTCCGGCCTAAAACTCATATGTTGAAACCCTGACCCCCAGTACCTCAGAATGTGACAGTATGTGGAGAACAGGCCTTTACAGAGATAATTATGTTAAAAATGGGGGTCACTGGAGTGGGCCCTAGTCCAATATGGCTGGTATCCTTTTAAGAAGAGATCAGGGCTTCCCTGGTGGCGCAGTGGTTGAGAGTCCGCCTGCCGATGCAGGGGACACGGGTTCATGTCCCGGTCCAGGAAGATCCCACATGCCGCGGAGCGGCTGGGCCCGTGAGCCATGGTGGCTAAGCCTGCGCGTCCGGAGCCTGTGCTCCGCAATGGGAGAGGCCACAGCAGGGAGAGGCCCGCGTACCGCAAAAAAAAAAAAAAAAAAAAGAAGAGATCAGGACACAGACAACACAGAGAAAAGACCACGTGAGGACATAGTGAGAAGGAGGACTGCAAGCCAAAGAGAGAGGCTTCAGAAGAGACCAAACCAGCCACCCTGATCTTGGTCTTCTAGCCTCCAGAACTGTGAGAAAATAAATTTCTGTGTAAGCCACCCAGTCGGTGGTATTTTGTTATGGTAGCCTCAGCAAACTGATAGAAGGGGGAACACACTTTGCTACAAAACCCCACAATTAAGGAGAGATGCTGCATCAAAATCCACCCTTAGGAAATTTTCGATGGCTTAACGGGACATCTCAAGTCATCTCAATTATTGAAAAAAATACCACATTCATTATAAGCATCTCTGTAGTTTTATCTAACCTCATAGAAGTCTTCCACAACATCAACAATAAAGCACTGCAGGGAGTTTTTCCTTGGCTACAGCAATCACCAAATTTGACTTCCATTCTCTGCCTTCTCCATAATGATGCATTTACAACTGTTCACTAGAGTGGTCATCTCCCACAGCTCCACCTAAAACAGAAGCCAAACTTGCACACCAAGGTTTCCCTCAAAATTTCTTCCCAAAGTGATATCTTTGGCATTCTTACACATCTTAATCAATCTAAAATCAAAGCATCACTAATGCAGGTCTCTGAAGATACCATGCTGCTTCACATCTCCACACTCGTACTTGACCACCTGGAAAAAGTTTAATCCTCTGACAATCAGAAGACATTCCACCTCCTCTAGAAAATCTTTCAAAATCCATTTTCATCCATAAAAGTTGACCAATTCTTCACTTTAATTATGTGTATTATGTCTAATCATGTATGTGTCTATCTCCTTCATTAGACTGAAAGTCCCTGATGCAGGAACTTCTTCATCTTTAGTCCCAAGCCCTTGCAAAGCTCCTGGTGTATGGCGCCTGTAAATGGGTACTGAATAAACAAATGCCACCAATAAATCCATGCCAGCTCTCCACGGCATAAATCACATTCTGGGTGTCTTCCTAACAGTCTGACAGGTTATCAGTGCTCTCCAGCAATTTGTATGAATCTCACAATTACAAAGCTGAGGAGAAGAAACCAGATATAAAACAGTACATTCTGTATGATTCCATTTAAATAAAGTTCATGAACAGGCAAAGCTAATTTTTGGTGACAAAGTCAGAATAGTGCTCAGGGGAGATTGTGGGGGAGTAATGGGCATTACCAGAGAAGGGGCACAAGAGAACCTTCTGGGGTGCTGGAAATGTTCTCCATCTTGATTTGAATGTGGGTGGTTACAAAGGTATACACACATGTAAAAACCCATCGAGCAGTATATTTGATATCTGTACACTTCACTGAATGCATGTTATACTTCAAAAACCCAATTTCTGTGTATGGCTCTCACCTACCCTCCATACAAAAAAGTCAGTGCTCAACAAACTTTCGTGGCTGAATGCTTAATACCTTCTCAGTAACAGCAATCAATCAACTATTTACATATAAGAGAAGAAAAATCTCACCGAGCAATTGCAATCAGTCTTGGGTTGGAGCTAGGCTACAGGGAATACCATCATCTTCTCACACAAGTAGAAAACTCTGCTCAGAGTTGCAGTGTACCTGCAGGTGCTACATGGGTAGCAATTTTGTCCCTCCTACAACCGGCCCAAAGTATAATCCCTAGTTGTCCAACCCTACCATTGAGGCATAGGATCCCAATGGCATTTCAGGACACTAGTGAAAAAAGGGAGATTTTACAACTGGAAACTCCTTCTACTACATCACTAAGAATCTAAACACACTGGCAATAATATCAGAAGGAAGCCTCTGTTCATCTCTCTAGCAATTTTCACTTAATTATTCTGCAACTACTTACCTACCAGGCAAACTCCTATTCATCCTTCAAAACACAACTCAAATGTTAACTCTTCTGGGAAGTTCTTCCTAATCTCCCATACTCCTTAATGTTCCTTTTACTGTTCTACTTATATTGTTTCACTGCAATTTAAACATTGGTTGTGTCTATTTCCCCTACCAGATTGTGATAACATTTGTCACCCTGGCACCGAGTACATCACAGGGCACTTAGGAAGCATGCAAATGTCTGTAGAACTAACTTGAAATATGACTACCACTTAACAAGTCCTACCATTTAAGTGTCCAACTCTAGAGTTCTAAAATAAGTGGTATTTCCCAGATAGGCACAGTCTGTACTCAAGAAGAGGGAGTGAAAAAACTATAAATATTCTCTAGGACAATATTATTTTTAGTATTGTGGTCACCAGCCTCTAAGAGTGAACTTCAGGGTAGCAACCTGGAGACTAAGCAACTTAAATGAAGACCATGGGATCTGCCAGGCACGCTATACTCCTCAGAAGTCTGGTGCAGCAGACATGGTCCCAGAGGCAGTGGATTCACCACTTCAAGTCAGGGTCTCCAGTGCCCTGCATTTACATTACATGTAAGAACAAGTAACTGTGTGACTCTGAACAAGTTTCTTTACCTCCCTGTATCTCAGTTTCTTCAACATAAAATGGGGTGTTGGGGAGCACTAACATAACCTACAGCCTCACAGTTTTAAAAGATTAAATCTGAGAATATAAAATGTTTAGTTTCTAGCATGCAGTAAGCACTCCATGAATATTTGCTCTTATTATTCTGCTGCTCTGGGATGGGATGCCTCAGTTTTACTTGGTCCTACCATATTCCTGCCCTGCCTGGCACTGGGGTCAAAAGTAAGCAGAGGCAGGGACTTCCCTGGTGGTCCAATGGTTAAGACTCCACACTTCCACTGCAGGGGGCACAGGTTTGATTCCTGGTCGGGGAACTAAGATCCTGCATGCCTCAAGGCGCGACCAAAAAAAAAGTAGTAAGCAGGGGCAAAATCTCCTCTCTGGACCTTTCGACCACTCACTTCCACGTCTTCACAGCTGATTCCCTCTAGCTATAGGCAAGGCCTCCCTTTGACCATGTATAGACCCCAACAAAGCACAGCTACACCTCATTCTTTAGACCCTCTCTTCTTCCATTCTCCTAATGAAAACTTAGTAGTTTCCTAATTCACTTCCTCAGTGCTCTATCCCATTTTAACAGATTAATGACAGCAAATTAATCAAATATACAGATCCCACTCTCTCCAATATTCTTATGGATAAACCCAATCTTCCCTCCCTCCATCTCCCCACTCACCTTCTTTCGGTGGGGAGAGGGTTATGTGTGCTGGCATCACAAAACACAGAATGAAGATGCCCATTTCACCTTCCTTGGGAGGCAAGCCCTTTGGCTGCCACCAAACCAGTTTTTACCTGTGGGCTTAAAACGCTCACTGCAGCCCTCCCCTGCCATGAGCTCTCCAGCCTTCACCCCTACCAAGGAGTAAAACAGCCAGTTTGTTCAAGTGCAAGGGCATTTATTAAAACAAAATCCAATGACTACAGTAACTACAGGGGTTCAAGGTTAGGACTCTGCCACATCTTCCTTCTCACCTCTCTGGTAGACTGTGGGTAGTCTCTAGACCCGCTATGCCTTGGCATTGCTCTGCTGGCTGGCTGTCATGCTTTTGCAAGTCAGTGGGTCACAACCAGCATTTCTTTTTACAACAAAAAATATATAAAATAAAAACAGCTGAATTTTACACTATGCAAATTATCTCAATAAAACTACTTTTTTAAAGAATACAGAAAAATAGAGTACATCACAAGCAGTACGAATAAATACTGAGTATTAAAACACTTGAATTACATATATGAGTATATACTGTGCACAATATTATGTTGTTATTACTGTGAGTAAAAATCACAACCAGACGACGAAACCCTGGCTTCAGCACTCAGATGTGAGCCTAAGGTAAATTTTCTGTGGGTAGGCAAGACAGCAAGCAGACGTTTTGGTCTCGGTTGTTTCTAGACTTTAGACTGCCTCCAGCTTAGCTTAAAACATGCATTCTCAATGGGGCAATATCGCCCCAAGGGGGCAAAAACTGGTTCTCAGGGATTAAAATACCTTACTTGTTCTTAAGCAAACATATATGCAGTACATAAACAGATACACTGTGTATTTGTGGTATTAAATCTTCATGGGTAGGAGGGTGACAATACTAAAAAAAAAAAGTCTAAAAAGCCTCCTTAAAGAAGATGTACAGATTGCCAACAAACACATGAAAGGATGCTCAACATCACAATTCATTAGAGAAATGCAAATCAAAACTACAATGAGGTATCACCTCACACCGGTCAGAATGGCTATCATCAAAAAAATCTAGGGCTTTCCTGGTGGTGCACTGGTTAAGAATCTGCCTGCTGGGAGACTGGTTCAAGATGGCGGAGTAGAAGGACATGCTCTCACTCCATCTTGCGAGAGCACCAGAATCACAACTAACCACTGAACAATCATCGACAGGAAGACACTGGAACTCACCAAAAAACACACCCCACGTCTAAACACAAAGGAGAAGCCACAATGAGACGGCAAGAGGGGCGCAATCACAATAAAATCAAATCCCATAACTGCTGGGTGGGTGACTCACAAACTGGAGAACACTTATACCACAGAAGTCCACCCACTGGAGTGAAGGTTCTGAGCCCCACGTCAGGCTTCCCAACCTGGGGGTCTGGCAATGGGAGGAGGAATTCCTAGAGAATCAGACTTTGAAGCCTAGCGGGATTTGATTGCAGGACTTCAACAGGGCTGAGGGAAACAGACTCCACTCTTGGAGGGCACACACAAAGTAATGTGTGCATCGGGACCCAGGGGAAGGAGCAGTGACCCCATAGGAGACTGAACCAGACCTACCTGCTAGTGTTGGAGGGTCTCCTGCAGAGGCGGGGGGTGGCTGTGTCTCACCATGAGGACAAGGACACGGGCAGCAGAAGTTCCGGGAAGTACTCCTTGGCGTGAGCCCTCCCAGAGTCTCCCATTAGCCCCACCAAGGGGCCTGGGGAAGGCTCCAGTGCTGGGTCGCCTCAGGCTAAACAACCAACAGGGAGGGAACCCAGCCCCACCCATCAGCAAACAAGCTGATTAAAGTTTTACTGAGCTCTGCCCACCACCAGTCCCTCCCATCAGGAAACTTGCAAAAGCCTTACATAGCCTCATCTACCAGACGGCAAACAGCAGAAGCAAGAAGAACTACAATCCTGCAGCCTGTGGAACAAAAACCACATTCACAGAAAGAGAGACAAGATGAAAAGGCAGAGGGCTATGTACCAGATGAAGGAACAAGATAAAACCCCAGAAAAACAACTAAATGAAGAGGAGATAGGCAACCTTCCAGAAAAAGAATTCAGAATAATGATAGTGAAGATGATCCAGGACCTCGGAAAAGCAATGGAGATAAAGATCGAGAAGATGCAAGAAATGTTTAACAAAGACCTAGAAGAATTAAAGAACAAACAGAGATGAACAATACAATAACTGAAATGAACAATACACTAGAAGGAATCAATAGCAGAATAACTGAGGCAGAAGAACGGATAAGTGACCTGGAAGACAGAATAGTGGAATTCACTGCTGCAGAACAGATTAAAGAAAAAAGAATGAAAAGGAATGAAGACAGCCTAAGAGACCTCTGGGAAAACATTAATCACAACAACATTCGCATTATAGGGGTCCCAGAAGGAGAAGAGAGAGAGAAAGGATCCAAGAAAACATTTGAAGAGACTATAGACAAAAACTTCCCTAACATGGAAAAGGAAATAGCCACCCAAGCCCAGGAAGTGCAGAGAGTCCCATACAGGATAAACCCAAGGAGAAACACGCCGAGACACACAGTAATCAAATTGGCAAAAATTAAAGACAAAAAAAAAATTATTGAAAGCAGCAAGGGAAAAATGAAAAATAACATACAAGGGAACTCCCATAAGGTTAACAGCTGATTTCTCAGCAGAAACTCTACAAGCCAGAAAACAGTGATATGACATATTTAAAGTGATGAAAGGGAAGAACCTACAACCAAGATTACTCTACCTGGCAAGGATCTCATTCAGACTTGATGGAGAAATCAAAAGCTTTACGGACAAGCAAAAGCTAAGAGAATTCAGCACCACCAAACCAGCTCTACAACAAATGCTAAAAGAACTTCTCTAAGTGGGAAACACAAGAGAAGAAAAGGACCTACAAAAACAAATCCAAAAAAATTAAGAAAATGGTCATAGGAACATACATATTGATAATTATCTTAAACGTGAATGAATTAAATGCTCCAACCAAAAGACACAGACTTGCTGAATGGATACAAAAACAAGACCCATATATGTGCTGTCTACAAGAGACCCACTTCAGACCTAGGGACACATACAGACTGAAAGTGAGGGAATGGAAAAAGATATTCCATGCAAATGGAAATCAAAAGTAAGCTGGAGTAGCAATACTCACATCAGATAAAATAGACTTTAAAATAAAGAATGTTACAAGAGACAAGGAAGGACACCACATAATGATCAAGGAAGCAATCCAAGAAGAAGATATAACAATTATAAATATATATGCACCCAACATAGGAGCACCTCAATACATAAGGCAACTGCTAACAGCTATAAAAGAGGAAATCGACAGTAACACAATAATAGTGGGGGACTTTAACACCTCACTTACACCAATGGACAGATCATCCAAACAGAAAATTAATAAGGAAACACAAGCTTCAAATGACACAACAGACCAGATAGATTTAATTGATATTTAAGGACATTCCATCCAAAAACAGCAGATTACACTTTCTTCTCAAGTGCACACTGAACATTCTCCAAGATAGATCACATCTTGGGTCGCAAATCAAGCCTCAATAAATTTAAGAAAATTGAAATCATATCAAGCATCTTTTCTGACCACAACGCTATGAGATTAGAAATCAATTACGTAAAAAACGTAAAAAACACAAACACATGGAGGCTAAACAATATGATACTACATAACCAAGAGATCACTGAAGAAATCAAACAGGAAATCAAAAAATACCTAGAGACAAATGACAACGAAAACAAGACAATCCAAAACCTATGGGATGCAGCAAAAGTGGTTCTAAGAGGGAAGTTTATAGCAATACAAGCCTACCTCAAGAAACAAGAAAAATCTCAAATAAACAATCTAACTTTACAAGTAAAGGAACTAGAGAAAGAAGAACAAACAAAACCCAAAATTAGTATGAGGAAAGAAATCATAAAGATCAGAACAGAAATAAATGAAATAGAAACAAATAAAACAATAGCAAAGATCAGTAAAACTAAAAGCTGGTTCTTTGAGAAGATAAACAAAATTGATAAACCATTAGCCAGGCTCATCAAGAAAAGGGGGAGAGGACTCAAATCAATAAAATTATAAAAGAAAAAGGAAAAGTTACAACAGACACCGCAGAAATACAAAGCATCCTAAGAGACTACTACAAGCAACTCTATGCCAACCTGGAAGAAATGGACAAATTCTTAGAAAGGTATAACCTTCCAAGACTGAACCAGGAAGAAACAGAAAATATGAACAGACCACTCACAAGTAATGAAATTGAAACTGTGATTAAAAGTCTTCCAACAAACAGAAGTCCAGAACCAGATGGCTTCACAGGTGAATTCTATCAAACATTTAGGGAAGAGCTAACACCCATCCTTCTCAAACTCTTCCAAAAAATTGCAGAGGAACACTCCCAAACTCATTCTATGAGTCCACCATCACCCTGATACCAAAACCAGACAAAGATACTACAAATAAAGAAAATTACAGACCAATGTCACTCATGAATATAGATGTAAAAATCCTCAACAAAATACTAGCAAACAGAATCCAAGAACACATTAAAAGGATCACACAACATGATCAAGTGAGATTTATCCCAGGGATGCAAGGATTCTTCAATATACGCAAATCAATCAATGTGATACACCATATTAACAAACTGAAAAAAAAAACCACATGATCATCTCAATAGATGCAGAAAAAGCTTCTGACAACATTCAACACCCATTTTTGATAAAAATTCTCCAGAAAGTGGGCATAGAGGGAACCTACCTCAACATAATAAAGGCCATATATGACAAACCCACAGCAAACATCATTCTCAATGGTGAAAAACTGAAAGCATTTCCTCTAAGATCAGGAACAAGACAAGGATGTCCACTCTCACCACTATTATTCAACAGAGTTTTGGAAGTCCTAGCCACGGCAATCAGAAAAGAAAAAGAAATAAAAGGAATACAAATTGGAAAAGAAGAAGTAAAATTGTCACTGTTTGCAGATGACATGATACTATACATAGAGAATCCTAAAGATGCCACCAGAAAACTACTAGAGCTAATCAATGAATGTGGTAAAGTTGCAGGATACAAAACTAATGCACAGAAATCTCTTGCATTCCTATACACTAATGATGAAAAATGTGAAAGAGAAATTAAGGAAACACTCCCATTTACCATTGCAACAAAAAGAATAAAATAGCTAGGAATAAACCTACCTAGGGAGACAAAAGACCTGTATGCAGAAAACTGTAAGACACTGATGAAAAAAATTAAAGATGATACAAACAGATGGAGAGATATACCATGTTCTTGGATTGAAAAATCAATACTGTGAAAATGACTATACTACCCAAAGCAACCTACAAATTTATGCAAACCCTATCAAATTACCAATGCCATTTTTTACAGAACTAGAACAAAAAAATCTTAAAATTTGTATGGAGACACAAAAGACCCCGCATAGCCAAAGAGGTCTTGAGGGAAAAAAAACGGAGCTGGAGGAATCAGACTCCCTGACTTCAGACTATACCACAAAGCTACAGTAATCAAGTCAATATGGTACTGGCACAAAACCAGAAATATAGATCAATGGAACAGGATAGAAAGCCCAGAGATAAACCCACGCACCTATGGTCAACTAATCTGTGACAAAGGAGGCAAGGATATACAATGGAGAAAAGACAGTCTCTTCAATGAGTGGTGCTGGGAAAACTGGACAGCTACATGTAAAAGAATGAAATTAGAACACTCCCTAACCATACACAAAAATAAACTCAAAATGGATTAGAGGGCTTCCCTGGTGGCGCAGTGGTTGAGAGTCCGACTGCCGATGCTGGGGACATGGGTTCGCGCCCCGGTCCGGGAAGATCCCACATGCCGTGGAGCGGCTAGGCCCGTGAGCCATGGCCGCTGAGCCTGCGCATCCGGAGCCGCAACGGGAGAGGCCACAACAGTGAGAGGCCCGCGTACCACAAAAAGAAAAAAATAAAAAAAAAAGGATTAGAGACCTAAATGGAAGACCGGACACTATAAAACTCTTAGAGGAAAACATAGGAAGAACGCTCTTTGACATAAATCACAGCAAGATTAAAACAAAATTACCATATGACCCAGCAATCTCACTACTGGGCATATACCCAGACAAAACCATAATTCAAAAAGAGTCATGTACCACAATGTTCACTGCAGCACTATTTACAATAGCCAGGACATGGAATCCACCTAAGTGTCCATCGACAGATGAATGGATAGAGAAGATGTGGCACATATATACAATAGAATATTACTCAGCCATAAAAAGACATGAAATTTCTTATTTGTAGTTATTTGTAGTGATGTGGATGGACCTATATAGTCTGTCATACAGAGTGACCTAAGTCAGAAAGAGAAAAACAAATACGGTATGCTAACACATATATATGGAATCTTAAAAAAAAAAGATTCTAATGAACCTAGAGGCAGGACAGGAATAAAGAGGCAGACGTAGAGAATGGACTTGAGGACACAGGGAGGGGGAAGGGTAAGCTGGGACGAAGTAAAAGAGTGGCATGGACATATATACACTACCAAATGTAAAACAGTGGGAAGCAGCTGCATAGCACAGGGAGATCAGCTCAGTACTCTGTGACCACCTAGAGGGGTGGGATAGGGAGGGTGGGAGTGAGATGCAAGAGGGAGGGGATATGGGGATATATATAGCTGATTCATTTTGTTATATAGCAGATACTAACACAACATTGTAAAGCAACTATACTCCAATAAATGTGTTAAAAAATGGACATAAAAAAAATTTTTTTAAAAAGTAAAAATAAAAAGGCTCCTTAAAAGGAGTGATAATGAAAAAAAACCATGCTGAGAAACATTTCATAAAACCTAACTTCCAAGACTCCACATTCAGACGGAAATGGTCTTGTTAGCAAAGCCTTGCCTTTGGTTGTCCTATTTCCCAGTAAGTGTGGGGGGGGGGGGCGTGGGGGGGGAGAGGAGGGAGGGGTAAGCGTTACGGAGGGCAGGAGCTGGTAAAGGACATGAGCCTAGTGTTCCTAGTCCCTTGGTCAAATACCATCTCATTCTCACCCCCCACCCAATTATTCAAACCAGGGCTCAGGTTTACACAGAAAGATACCGAGTTCAGTTTTGCATGTGGAACAGAAAGGTGAAGCTGCAAAGTATGTGGTCTGAAATGAGGGTTTGGAGCTCAGAAGAGAATAGGGGCAGAAACAAAAGACCTTAGGGTCATCAAGAGCTGAAGCAAGAAAGAAGTCTGCCCAGGACGGAGTGTCAAGCAAGAAGGGTAAAGGAGCAAAAGGACACGACCAGTAGATTATTTAAAGGTGGGGTGGGGTAGGGAGGTTCTTAATAGTTAAAAAAAAATTAAAGCCCCATGAAATATGCAGAGACAAGATCATAACGATCAGTGGTCCTCAAGAAATGTCCTCAGAAGACAATTCCTAACTCCTAATGTTTCAGGTGATTTAGAGATAACTATGAAAATCTTTTCCCAAAGTCTCATCAACACTACCACATTCTCTTTATTTTCTTAACCGTTTTTTAAATTGAAGTATAATTTACAATTTTGTGTTCGTTTCAGGTGTATAGCAAAGTGATTCAGTTATGTATATGTGTGTGTGTATATATACATATTCTTTTTCAGATTCTTTTCCATTATAGGTTATTCCAAGATATTGAATATTGTTCCCTGTGCTATACAGTAGGTCAAACGCTACCACATTCTCTTAATCAGGTACCTAGGCAACCTGAATGGCTTAATCCTAAAATGGACAGTAACTCTGCTCAGGACAAAGCCTCTCCAAGCATCAGGAAGATGTGTACAAGCAGGTCTGCACTGGGTGCTAGGTTCTACTTTAGAACTTTGCTATCAGTCTAAGAAGGCCAACTCCCAGACAGTAGTGGGGGGCATGGAAGGAGGTAAACATGGAAGCTGGGCCACAGCATGCTTTAAAGGGAGTTTTCATTCCTATTCCTGAAACCCTGTGACTACCAGAGCACACTAATCCATACTGAAAGGAAAGGACACATGACAACTTAATACAACGCACGATCCTTGACTGAATACTAGATCAGGAAAAATAAAAAAGCTAGAGAACAAGTGAATGGTAAGATTTAAATATGCACTACACGTTGGTTTTATGTCAAGTATCCCGAGTGACGCGACTTTATTATAGTTATGTACCCTTTCTCTCAGAATAAAGAAGCAAAAGTATTAAGGGGTGAAGTGTCACAGTGTCCGCAAGGAACTCTCAAAGGATATGGCTTTAAAAAGAACTATATATACAGACAGGAAAAAAGACATAAAGCAAATTTGGCAAAACATTAATCATTGGTGAATCTAGGTAAAGGTGAGGTGGTGTTATGGTACAATTCTCATTAACTTTCTGTAGATTTGACATTTTTAAAAATACAAAATGGCAGGGGGGTATAAATGCTGTCAAATATTTTTAAAGTTCTTAATTTCTGTTATGTTCTAACTCCCCTCCATTAGAATACAGAATGAAAAGTTGACACAGAAATGCTTCACAGCATTTTAAAATACTGTCCCCATGCATAAATAAATTTGTTTGGCAAAGAGAAATTATTTCAAGTGCACAAACCAAGTCAGTTTCTATACCACATCCTGAGTTACTACCTAGATTAACAGAACCTGGGTATTATTTTTGAGGTTTACCTTTCACATGTTGTGGAAGGTAAACCTTAAGAATACTTTAAGAATCTAGGTACTCTATCTAGATTCTTTATTTTAAAGGGTATATTAACACTACTGGGTTTTACACAAACGCCAAGAGTTGAAGGCCAACTTAATTATCTGGGCTAATGAGAGACAGCACAGATAAACCAAGTCCATATGAAGACACTGTTTTAATCACTGGATTTTAACTTCCTAAATCTTTAATCAGAATTACAAGGAAGTAAAACTGACCAAAAAGTCTCATCTCCATCCACTCTCATCCCTAAAGAAATTTCTACTTAATAGCAAAAAGGAAAGAAACAAATGAAATAAAAATGCCCTAAGAGCTCAACTATGGGTACTTGAACAAAAGAAAACTGACTTTTATCAAGGCAAATATTTATTGAGAACTTACTACCCACAGATCTCTATGAAGAATTCAAAGTACAAAGATTGGACCTTGTACCCAAGGGGCCACCACTTTATTGGAGAAGACATACAGCAAACTGAAGAACAATAATAATGGTTGACTCTGTCTTCCCTTATCCCTGCTCCCAATGCTTCAATTCAAAGACTTATCTCCTAGTCAGGCCACTGCAATGGCCTCCTCGTTCATTAACCGGCTGTCACGCCTCTCCAAACCACTGGTACTTAAACTTGGATGCACACTGGAATCACCTGAGAAGTTAACAAAAATCCAATGCCTGGGTGTCTCTTCTAGAGAATCTGATTTTCCTGTATGCAGCCTGGGCACTGGCATTTACTTCAAGCTTTCCAAGTGATTCTAATATGCAGCAAAGTTTGAGTGCCACTGTTCTAAACCAATCGCTGCTACAAAGGGTAGAATACAACCTACTCTCCTGTGTTAAAACCTCTGACGATTCCTCATTGCCAACACAAATCTAAACTCCTTACCACGATCTCCAAAGTCCTTCGACATCTCCAACCTACTCCTCCAGCCCTACTACCCACCCAAATCCACCCACAGTGAACTAACCATTTGCCTCTGTTCCCTTGCAGGACACTTCCTATGCATAAAGGGCTTTTCACATCAGACACCAATCCCAGTCTCTGATCATTAAACTCCAAATCAGTTTTCAAGAACCAATCTAAAAGTTCCTTCCTTTCAAAAGCCTTCACCAACTCCCCTGGGGAGACGGTTGCTTCCTCTCCTTGCCTTCTAACAAAACTTTGGACATGGCTCTAACTTGACATTTATTACGATGTTTGTAGTAGCAGTTTACATTTCTCTTTTTTTTTTTTTTTTTTAAATTTTTGGCCACGTTGGGTCTTCGTTGCGGTGCGGGGCTTTCCCTAGTTGTGGAGAGCGGGAGCTACTCTTCATTGCGGTGCGCAGGCTTCTAATTTCGGTGGCTTCTCTTGTTGAGGAGCATGGGCTCTAGGTGCGCAGGCAGCACGCAGGCTCAATAGTTGCAGCACACAGGCTTTAGAGTGTGTAGGCTTCAGTAGTTGCAGTGCATGGGCTCTAGGGCAGTGGTCCCCAACATTTTTGGCACCAGGGACCGGTCTCATGGAAGACAAAACTGTGGGGGGGGGGCAGGGGGATGGTTCAGGCAGTAATGTGAGTGATGGGGAGCAGCAGATGAAACTTTGCTTGCTTGCCCGTCGCTCACCTCCTGCTGTGCGGCCCGGTTCCTAACAGGCCTTGAGGACCCCTGCTCTAGGGCACGCAGGCTTCAGTAGTTGTGGCACACGGGCTCAGCAGTTATGGCTGTGGGCTCTAAAGCACAGGCTCTCAGTAGTTGTGGCACAGGGGCTTAGTTGCTCTGCGGCATGTGGGATTTTCTGGGACCAGGGCTTGAACCCGTGTCCCCTGCATTGGCAGGCGGATTCTTAACCACTGCGCCACCAGGGAAGTCCCTGTCTCTTCTAATAGACTGTGCATTCCTCGAGGGCAGAGACCAAGTGCATTTATCTTCAAGTTCTAGTGCCCAGTAATGGCTGAAACAAAATGAAAGTTCAATAATTGTTTACTAAATGAATGGGCATCACATACTTGTGGAATAAACGAGTAACAGTACGAGAAAAGACAAAGGCAGTTCAATATGAAATGCCAAGTCAGTTACATAGGCAAAACCTGACTCCAGAAGTGTAGACGGGAAAGAGGGTGCTTCTGGCACATACAGAGGGGGAAGGCCCCATGAAGACACTGGGACTTATTCTCAATCTCAAAGGAAGGAAAATATTTAGACAGGCCAGAAAACAAGGGGCAGAGAACTAGGAGCATGGGAAACCGCAGAGATATGGCCCATTGCACAAGAAAAGCCATTCGGCTCTGCCTTGGGTTTCTTCAAGAGATAACCTTAAAAAATATTTTTTTTTAATTTAAAAAAGTTTTAGAAATTAATCACGCTTTTCTTAGTTATTTAAATCTATTTTCTGTCTTCTTATCCTGCTTTATTTTTCTTCCGAGTCCTTACCACCACTTGATACATTACAGTTCGGCATATTCAAATAACCACTAGAACATAAAGTCCCCAAGAGCAGGAACTTGGTTTTGTTTACTGCTGCATCCCCAGGGTTTACACCAGTGCTGGGCACAAAGTAAATGTTCAACACATATTTGCTGAATGGATGAAAGAACATATTTATTATGGCCTCTGATCTGATCTTTCCTTTCACACAGAGATTGGCTACCTCACCCAGTCTGCACATATCCAAATCCTGTGTATCCTTCCGACCCAAATAAATGCCCAGTCTGACTCAAAGCCTTCTCTGACTCCCCATCCCTCCCCTTTCTGAACTTTCAAAGCCCTTTATCTTTCTCATCTTGGACACTTTTTATGGGCTACCTCATAATAGCACAATTCTCTGTGCACAGGTATTTATGTATATATATCTTATTGCCCCTGTAAATTCTTCAAGGGTAAGCTCTAGGTCATTTCCCCCCCAAGAGCATCGTGCCTTATAGAGTTGCTCAGTAATTCCTACTGAATAAAATGAAAAATTAAAGGTGGTATTAAACCTCTGATATCTTTTTTATTTTTTCAGTTGCCCCGGGTCTTAGTTGCGGCTCACGGACTCCTTAGTTGCGGCTCGCCGGCTCCTCAGCTGCAGCAGGTGGGCTCCTTAGTTGCGGCATGCGAACTCTTAGTTGCGGCATGCATGTGGGATCTAGCTCCCTGACCAGGGAGCCTGCAGGGAACCCGGGCCCCCTGCATTGGGAGCACGGAGTCTTAACCACTGTGCCACCAGGGAAGTCCCAAACCTTTGACATCTTAATATTAACCTCAGAAAGATTAAAATCAGTAATGATTTACCTCCATTCATCTTGGCCCTGTGATACCCGATTCTTTAAAATTATAATAGCTAACACTTAAATCATGCTTTCAATGTGTGAGGTATTCTTCCAAGGCATAACATAAATTAACTCATTTAATCCTCAACAAAACCATATGGGACAGGTATAATCTCCATTTTACAGATGAGGAAACTGTGGCATGGAGAGGGTCACACACCCAGTGAGTGGCAGAGCTAGGATTCAAGCCCAGTGGTCTGGTTAGAGAATCCATGCACTTAACCACTATGCTGGAGTGTCTTACGACTGCTGGGCAGCCTCCTATTCATAAAGCTAAATGTGACCTTCTGAGAAATTTACTTTGAAAATATTAGAGATGTGAGGATATTGACGGCAAGAAACTGTCCTCATCACGTGAAAGATGGAATTCCAGAAGGCAGTAAAAGTAGAGAACAGATGACAGAAGAGGAATGGAGGATGTGCAGCACAACACTGGGAAGGATAAATGCTGTTAAGAGATAGACAGCCTTGGACCTAAAACTGCAGGAGCATCTGTAAGAAGGAATGGAACAGAGAGGTAAACAGAAGCTCTGGCAGGAAGTTATCATGGACAGAGCCCATATTCTAGATACAGTTGGTACTGAGATGGCACAGCATAGAGAATGGCAGCAAATGATACTGCTTAAGAATGTAGGGCTCAAACTGCCTAGGTTACTAGCTCTGAAATTACAGACAAGTAAACTCCTTTGCCTGTTTCCTCAACTGTAAAATGGGCTAATATCAGCACTTAGCCACGAGGATCAAGGAGAATAATCCATGTACATTCATCAGGATGGGATTGGTTATGCTGCAGTTAAAATTCCTGTTTAAAAAACTCAGTGGTTTACACCGCCCCTCCCGGGAGCCTGTGCAGCCCGCCACTGCCAGGGTCCCATGATCCAGGGACAACTTCCCCGGGAGAACGCACGGCGCGCCTCAGGCTGCTGCAACGTCACGCTGGCCTCTGCCGCCACCGGCTCGCCCCGCATCCGTACCCCTCCCACCCCCACCCCCCGGCCTGAGTGAGCCAGAGCCCCCAAAGCAGCTGCTCCTTTAACCCCGTCCTGTCTGAGTGAAGAACAGACGCCCTCAGGCGACCTACACGCAGAGGCGGGGCCAAATCCAAAGCTGAACCCCGGGAGCTGTGAGAACAAAGAAGAGAAGGGGAAATCTCTCCCAGCAGCCTCAGGAGCAGCGGATTAAAGCTCCACAATCAACTTGATGTACCTTGCATCTGTGGAATACCTGAATAGACAAGGAATCATCCCAAATGGAGGAGGTGGATTTTGGGAGCAAGATACATTATTTTTTCCCCTCTTCCTCTTTTTGTGAGTGTGTATGTGTATGCTTCTGTGTGAGATTTTGTCTGTATAGCTTTGCTTTCACCATTTGTCCTAGGGTTCTGTCCGTCCGTTTTTTTTTTGTTTTGTTTTACTTAAAAAAATTTTTTTTCTTAATAATTTTTTATTTTAATAACTTTATTTTATTTTATCCTCTTTCTTTCTATTTTTTTCTCCCTTTTATTCTGAGCCGTGTGGATGAAAGGCTCTTGGTGCTCCAGCCAGGAGTCAGTGCTGTGCCTCTGAGGTGGGAGAGCCAACTTCAGGACACTGGTCCACAAGAGACCTCCCAGCTCCATGTAATATCAAACGGCGAAAATCTCCCAGAGATTTCCATCTCAACGCCAAGACCCAGCTTCACTCAACGACCAGCAAGCTACAGTGCTAGACACCCTATGCCAAACAACTAGCAAGACAGGAACACAGCCCCATCCATTAGCAGAGAGGCTGCCTAAAATCATAATAAGGCCACAGACACCCCAAAACACACCACCAGACGTGGACCTGCCCACCAGAAAGACAAGATCCAGCCTCATCCACCAGAACACAGGCACTAGTCCCCTCCAACAGGAAGCCTACACAACCCACTGAACCAACCTTAGCCACTGGGGACAGACACCAAAAACAACAGGAACTACGAACCTGCAGCCTGCAAAAAGGAGACCCTAAACACAATAAGATAAGCAAAATGAGAAGACAGAAAAACACACAGCAGATGAAGGAGCAAGGTAAAAACCCACGAGACCTAACAAATGAAGAGGAAAGAGACAGTCTATCTGAAAAAGAATTCAGAATAATGATAGTAAAGATAATCCAAAATCTTGGAAACAGAGAAAATGCAAGAAACATTTAACAAAAACCTAGAAGAACTAAAGAGGAAACAAGCAATGATGAACAACACAATAAATGAAATTAAAAATACTCTAGAAGGGATCAAGAGCAGAATAACTGAGGCAGAAGAACGGATAAGTGAGCTGGAAGATAAAATAGTGGAAATAACTACTGCAGAGCAGAATAAAGAAAAAAGAATGAAAAGAACTGAGGACAGGGCTTCCCTGGTGGTGCAGTGGTTGAGAGTCCGCCTGCCGATGCAGGGGACACGGGTTCGTGCCCCGGTCCGGGAAGATCCCACATGCCGCAGAGCGGCTGGGCCCGTGAGCCATGGCCGCTGAGCCTGCGCGTCCGGAGCCTGTGCTCCACAACGGGAGAGGCCACAACAGTGAGAGGCCCGCGTACCACAAAAAAAAAAAAAAAAAAACAACAACTAAAAATAGAACTACCATACTACCCAGCAATCCCACTACTGGGCATATACCCTGAGAAAACCATAATTCAAAAAGTCATGTACCAAAATGTTCACTGCAGCTCTATTTACAATAGCCAGGACATGTAAGCTACCTAAGTGTCCATCATCGGATGAATGGATAAAGAAGATGTAGCACATATATACAATGGAATATTACTCAGCCATAAAAGGAAACGAAATTGAGATATTTGTAGTGAGGTGGATGGACCTAGAGTCTGTCATACAGAGTGAAGTAAGTCAGAAAGAGAAAAACAAATACCGTATGCTAACACATATATATGGAATCTAAGAAAAAAAAAGAAAGGTCATGAAGAACCTAGGGGTAAGACAGGAATAAAGACACAGACCTACTAGAGAATGGACTTGAGGACACGGGGAGGGGGAAGGGTAAGCTGTGACAAAGCAAGAGAGAGGCATGGACATATATACACTACCAAACGTAAAATAGATAGCTAGTGGGAAGCAGCCGCATAGCACAGGGAGATCAGCTCGGTGCTTTGTGACCACCTAGAGGGGTGGGATAGGGAGGGTGGGAAGGGAGGGAGACGCAGGAGGGAAGAGATATGGGAACATATGTATACATATGTATATGTATAACTGATTTACTTTGTTATAAAGCAGAAACTAACACACCATTGTAAAGCAATTATATTCCAATAAAGATGTTAAAAAAAAAAAGCTCAGTGGTTTAAAGCATGGGTTTGCTTACAACATGTAACTACTGCAGATTTTTTTCAGGAAAAAAAAAAGGTATCTGCCTAGAAGTGTCTCACATGACCTCCAGTCAAATTTCAGTATCCAAAGCAAGTCACAGAGCCATGCTCAACTTCAAGGAAATGGAGAAGTGCAATCCCACCATGTACGCAAAAGAAAAAAGAATATCGACGCACATCCCTAACCACCACCACACCACGAAAGAAGCTCAGACCACACGTGGCACACAGTAAGCACCCAATGACTGGTAGCTGCTGTTATTATTATCATGACTACTGAGGGCTCTGGGAAAAACTTATTCTAATAACCCTAAGGCATAAAGCTGAATGAACATGCAGATGTGAAAACAGCCTCTCATGCACGTTATTTGCAATAAAGCAAAGGTGAATTTATAAGTATCTCACCGTGATATGATGGAGGGACATGCCAAAAAGTTTCTAGTAAGCAAAAAGTAGTAAACAAGAGTTACCAAAATAGTACCACTATTCTGACTCCTTTAAGACATGTAAAATTTCAGTGACAATATATTTTATTTTGGAGAATATATGAAAAAATTATGCAGCCTTTGTAAAGCAATTATACCCCAATAAAGATGTTTAAAAAATTTTTTTAATTAAGAGAAAAAAAAATTATGCAGCCTTTCACAAATTCACTTCTAATCTCAGAGCACTGCTTCCCCTACTCTCCCTGTAAGTTCTTAAGTGAAATCCTCCTGTGTGGGTTTTTAGGACCCTAAGCATCAGAGTTAGGGAAAGAGTCTTATTTAGTGAAATGAGAGTTGAATTCTAATCCTAACTTGACCATAAACCAGTTCTATGACCTATCAAAATTTTTGACTAGGACACAACTAGTTACTCTGTTCCATCATCCACAAGATGACAATATTGACTAGATGCCCTCTGAAATCCCTTCCAACTCTACTCTTCTGCAATCCTGAGAAACCAAAAAGAAACTCTGGTTTAGCAGAATCTAGTTAAGATGCTGAATCATGTAAGACTTGACAACACTTAAATCTTAAACTAGAAGTAACTGCCACAACCACAGCTATGATGGTAGCAACAGAGCTTAGTTCAAGAGTGAACAACGGAAGAAAAGTCAGGAGCACCCGGGGAGAGCCCTGATAGCATGAAATGTTGCAGGGAGAGCAGATAAGGGTGGACAGAGCATGACTATATGTGTAAATAAGGAGTCTGGTATTTGAGCATGGTTTATGAAATCAGTCTTTTAGTAACATCTCATACCACATTCCAGCCATAGCTCTGCAAATCAGTGAAGGTGACAGGAACAAACCTGAAGCAAAGAACCTCCAAAACTTCAAGACTTGGGATCTGTCAACTACCAGATCTCAATTCCAACAGACTGGATTTTCCAATTCCTTAAGACGCCAAAGCAGTAGTCCAAATATGTGCCTAGGGATCAAGAACTTGAAATCCTTCGGAGAAAGTCAAACAAAAGAGCTCAAAGCTGCATGTTACAAAATGTTAAGCTCTCCCAATCAGTGATACTTGTGTCTCAGTTAAACAGTAGCCCCTGCCCATACAACCTACCATATACATTAACTCACTCTGAGAGTATAAGCCTGTCCCCTACAACAGAATTTAAGGGAAAACAGTGCTGCTTTTTAATGAACACCAATGGAAAACAATACAACATTAATTCATGCCATAAACAAGAGACACTGCTGCATCAGTAATTTGCTCTTCCTGCAGCCCTATTTATTATCTTTAAGAAGCCTTCTGATTCTAACATCTGTGAGTGTATAAAGCATATGGGAACCCTCCTCACTGTCTCTCATGCTTCAAGAGTCACTGCTAAAAGACTAAAAATCTCCTGCTTGAAAACTTAAAACCTGGCAAACAAATTTAATAAAATTATGTTTAGAAAGATCCATTTTATTATGTCTAGACAGCATTCTAAAAAGCTATAATTCTACATGTGGATCTTCATTTACTTCTATAGCCATACTTCCTTCCACTTGTCAATCACAAAATAATTTCCAGTTCTACAATGACTATTAATCAATATATTAGAATCACTGCTATTCTTGATTTTAATGAGTTTAAAATTTGAAGTACAAGTAGATGGGGCTGGAGGCAGGGAAGCATATACAGCCCTGAATGAGTAAAAGAAATCCTTTCTTTTAACAAATCAATTTTTAAGTATATTGGAAGAGGACAGAGGATAAGGCTCAATCCTTCAAGGGAGCTTTGATGAATATTATTAAAAAAAAAGATTATACCTTTATAAACTGAAAAACCAACCTCTAAGTAAGCTGGTAAACCAAAAATACTTTACATAGGAAAAATCTCCATTAACTAGTCTAAAGTAATGAGAACCCTCAATAACCAGCGTTTTATATTGAGAATTAAGTATTACACTTAAAAGCTGCCTGTGTTAAATCTTTATATGAAAGAAAAAAGCTTCAGCAGTCATGCTGAAGGACATGCATGTTAGTCACAGCCATGAAGGGTCACAAGGCCTCGCTGGAACAGCTACCTTGGTATTTGCAAAACCTTACAGGACACAGATCCAAATTTATTTTCTGATCCTATTATTTTCTTAACATCAAATCAACTTTTAGATAAAAATAAACAGGTAAGCACAAATGGAAAAAATAGTGCTAAACTTTATTATATGATTTGTTTAGTCTCATTTTAGCCTAAAGGACAGTCTTGTCCCATATTGTATTTTCCTTTCTAAGTGAAAAGAAAAAAAAAGTCCACTATTTTCCCCAAAAAGCGGGGGGTGGGTGGGTGGCAGGGGTGTTAAAGGGTCTAGAGTTGTGCTGTCAAATGCCAGAGCCACTAGCCGTATGTGGCTATTTAAACTTAAATTCACGGATATTAAATAAAAATTTAAATTCTGTTCCTCATACTAGCTACCTTTTAGGAGCTTCAAAAGCCACATGTGACTTGAAGTCCTGCATAGATATAGGACATGTTACATCGTAGTATAGAGTTCTACTGGACAATGATGATCTAGAACAATGTTTCTCAAATTTAAAGGTACACAAAGTCATCAGGATAGTTTGTTATAACACATACTACTGGGTCTCCACCCCGGGTAGTTTATTTCGGTTGTCTGGAACGGAGCCTAAAACCTGCATTTCTAACAAGCTCCAAGATGATACTGATACTGCCTATCATCTTGAGTAGTACTCTCTATGGTAAAGGACTAGCTTTTGTTTTTTCCTAATCCACCACTGACCAATACTTTTATAAAATACTAGAAAAGTTAATTATCAGGAAAAAATACTTTAAACAAGGACTATACCATAAACTTATACTCTTTAAATTATCAGATTCAACAGACAAATCATTTTTCTAAAAAATGTAGTAAAAGCAGCTAAATACCTTCTCTCAAGTTCTGAACTTACCTCATCACAGACAGGTAACAAACAGTTCACAGACCTGCACAGATCCAGACTAAGTGTGAGTAGCCCTTAGATCTAGAAGAACTTTTTTTTTACGATTATCTTTTTGGAGCCGATCATTAATGATCTCTTTCATATCCTCTACCATTTCCTCAAGGTATTTTTACAACTCCAGGCAAAAATGTTATTTCCATTAAGCAGAAACCTCCCCCCGGCCCAGTGTCTTAAAACAATAATATACAGGGTCTGCTCAAAGAAACAACCTGACAGGTCATCATTTATGTGATCCAAATCTGTCACATGGTCAACAAAGATGATGGCTTGACTTTTTCATGTTAACCCAAGGTTGAATTTAGACTGCTAACACTGCAAAAGTTAGTAAGCCAAGATACACAATGAACATTAATAGAGTCTCTGCGTTAAATCACAGAAAATTTCTTTCGGTAAATAAAATCAACGATCTGGACCTACCTTTCCAGACACAATCCTTAAAAGGATTTCTTATGAATACTGATGATTTCCCCAAACCCAAAATGAACAGTCCAGGTACGTTTCTTTACTCTTGTATACTTAGGGAAGGAACACATCAAACAGAATCCCCTTTTAGGACTCAATGCCCTTCAGCAAACTACCTAAAGCTTAGGTGTTTTCCTCAATCCATATACCAAACCAAATAAACTGATTTTTCTTCTACTCAACTTCTGGTCTGGCCCAACAGATGGACTTCTATGAGAAAATCTCCAGGATAACTTCAGGTCGGCCACTTGCTAGAGATTACTCTTAAGAATTTTCTTATTGCTCTATAATTTTGTTTTACCAGTTTGTTTGACTATTACTTAAATAAATTATAAAATAAGGCTCTGAGAACTTTAATATGTGATCCTTTTTCCTATAGTAATATCTGGTTTAACAGAACTTCACATATATGCATGTTCTGTATAAAATAAGGTTACATGCTCAACTAGACATTATTTTAAGAAAAATACCACTTAAAATTAACAACATTAACAGGAAAGTTACAAGGTATATATCTCATATAACATCTGAGGAATATAAAAATGGGGGGAGATTTTTTTTAAATGTACCGTTTTAACCATTTTTTAATATAAATTTATTTATTTTTGGCTGCGTTGGGTCCTCGCTGCTGCACAGCGGGCCCTCCCCAGCTGTGGCGAGTGGGGTCCACTCCTCATTCCGGTGGTGAGGCGTGGGCTTCTCATTGCAGTGGCCTCTCCTTCTGCGGAGCACGGGCGCACGGGCTTCAGTAGCTGTGGCTCACAGGCTCCAGAGCACAGGCTCAGACCCGCGTCTCCCGCACTGGCAGGCGGATTCCCAACCACTGTGCCACCAGGGAAGCCCCATCTTTTTAACTGTTCTGCTTACAGTGTCAGAAAGAAAACCCTTTTCCTCCTAACATATCGAATGAAGCACTAACAGAATGAGTAAGAAGTAGAATCCAAAGCAAGATAACATCAGGAGCTTCTGCCACGGCCACCCCCTCCAGTCCCATCTGCAGAGGCAGATGGCTGGGATCGAGAGGCCCAGGACCCTCTAACACTGTCTTGTCACCTGCTCCAACCTTCACTCTATCAGGCTGCATGGGCAAAGCAATGGAACAGCTTCCCATGTATAACAATAAGGTAGGGAAGAATTTGGGGGTAACCCTTGCCTGGATGTCACCCTGAAGGATGCAGAAGGACCTCCCCAAGCCTAGGACAACTGATCCAGACTGAGACTGCAGGAACTGCTAAAGGGCAAAAAAGATCCAAAGAAGTCAGCCTCTGGGCAAAAAACTTTTGCTCAAACAAAACAACTGTTTTGTAAGGACCTAAATCAATGACCCTTAATATTATTTTTGCATGCAGGTGGGAAGAGATGGGGGAGAGGAGAAGGTGGGAGCGGGTCGGGGGTGGGGGGGAACCACAAATCCCTTTAAGAATCATAAGAAACGATGGATTGGCTTCCCATAAACATGCACACACAAACAATATTTTGCATACTATTTTGGGCAGTTCACAGATGAGCTAAAGACTCCCTGTGTGTCCATGAATCCCAAGATAAAAAGCATCAACCTAAGTAGGTAGGAACCAAAGGTCAGTGCTACAATAGCTAGACCTTCATTTAACCTGAAGCTTGACCTTTTACAGAAAGACAATTTTGGAATTTAAAAATACAGGTATTCCAAAAATAAAATGCCTTGATCACATAGCTGTACAAGAAAATCCAAAATATATTAAAAATTTTACTGATAATGTATTTGATCCATAAAATTAGATCAGTGAAAACTCCCTACAAGAATCTTTAATAGAGTAAAAAAGTAAACAAACAGAAATCTCCCTTGGGAATTCCCTGGTGGTCCAGTTGTTAAGACTCCATGCTTCTACTGCAGGGGGCACGGGTTCGATTCCTGGTGGGGAACTAAGCACCAGCATGCCGCCCCACCAAAAAAAAAAAAAAGAGAGAGAAAAAGAAATCTCCCTTTACTCTTTCACAAAATTCAAACATGCACCCATCACTTTGTAAGTGTTTGGATTCATGTCCTGAAGTTATCTTAAAATTCTGCTTCCCAATTTTCCTGGAATTTTCAAACACTGTCTCAGTATGTTGTTCTTCTGAAATAGCTAGTGGATAAAAGCACCATGGAAGTCTACTGAAAAATCAGGTTTTTTTCTTTGCTAAAAATTGTAAGTCCTTCATTATTACTATAAAGAAAAAGGTTCATCAATTTTTAAAAACTCCTCAAAATATGAGCTATTTATGTCATATATTATCAAAGATCCTAACAGTCTCGATGGCAAATGACACAAAGAATAAAAGTAGGAGAATGTAAGGAATCACTATTACAAACTAGAAAAACCAACTAATACAGGTACCACAAGCAAAACTAAACATTTTTCTCTGGATTTTATGCAAATAATCTGGTTCGGAAATTGGAAAAGAGGTGGATATTTTAAAGTAACTCCGGTTTACTACCTTCAAGACTTTTATGGAAGTAACAGAATTTCTCATGAGCCTCCACAAAAGCCTCCACAAAATGAACTAAAGAGAAGAACATTTTGGCAAGGAAAAACTGACTGCATTCTCTCTCTGCACTTCATGGTTATTACTGTACTAGGCTAACTGTGAACTCCTAAGTGCCCTAGAAAGACCTCTCCTACACCATGGAGACAAGGGGGGGCCGGGTGCCCTCACTGTATTCCAACTTGCCTCTTCAGTGACAAATTCTCGAAATGGAGAAGTAAAAATGGACGGGTGTACAGAACTCACGCAAAGTGTGCTAGTTAATCTAGTACCATACCACGAAAGCATGACAGCACACCCCAGCTTTTTAAGAAACCTTTAGAGAGTGCTGGTGGTGAAAAGAATATGTGCTTTGGATCAAGATGATGTGGGTTCAAATTCTGACTCTAACCTGAACCAGCTCTGTGGCCTTGAACAAGTTACTTCATTTCTTTGAGCTGCAGACCATGGAGCTCACGGAGTGGCTAAGAAAATGGGGATATTTTTTCTCATCTCTGTAGTCCCAGCACCTGGCTAAGTGCTGGACACAGACCAGGTATTCATTCATTCAATGCTAGTTTTTTTGCTTCCCTCACAAGTGTGTTATATTCTACTGCAAACAAAAATGTTCTCTAGGGAACAGATATCTAAGCTCTAGCTATTTTCTATGTATTTCGAAGAGTTTTCAATATAGTAATAACCTGGTACGGGGGAATGCAGGCAGTCCCGTGGAATCCACTGTAGCTTTTCACCTGAATTAGACTAAAGCTTTGTATGAAGGATGGAAGTATAAAGAGAAATACTAAATAATTTTTAAAAATAAAACGATTTCGGGGGAGAGGGATAAATTAGGAGTTTGGGAATAACAGACACACACTACTATATATAAAATAAACAAGGACCTACTGCATAGCACATGGAACAATATTCAATATCTTGTAATAACCTATAATGAATAAGAATCTGAAATATATGTATATATAACTGAATAATTTTGCTGTACACCTGAAACTAACATATCATAGCAAATCAACTATACTTCAATTAAAAGAAAATTTTCAAGAAACTCACTAATGGAGGTATGTTTTCTCTTAAAGGTAGTTGTTATCAGTTATTACCCAAAATTTTATTTATTTCTTTTTTCATCCTGCTGGCACCTGAGCTTATGTACATGAAATAAAATGGTATTGTTGGACAACTTAAAAAAAATTATTTCAGGGCTTCCCTGGTGGCACAGTGGTTGAGAGTCCGACTGCCGATGCAGGGGACACGGGTTCGCCCCCTGGTCCGGGAAGATCCCACATGCTGCGGAGCGGCTGGGCCCGTGAGCCATGGCCGCTGGCCGCTGAGCCTGCGCGTCCGGAGCCTGTGCTCCGCAACGGGAGAGGCCACAACAGTGAGAGGCCCGCGTACCGCAAAAAAAAAAAAAAAAAAAAAAAAAAAATTCAAACCTTGCTATACTGGAGGGACAGAGAATAGGGTGAGAACATAGTCTCCTCAGTTGATTTAGATACTGTCATTGTCATATACCAAAGATATTTATGCAGGTAGAATCCTTAAATCCTAAAACCGGTTCCAAAGGGTTCAGAACATGAATCCATATGTGATCCACTCGGTTATTACAAAGTCTTCCCATGAAAGCTGAAAAACATAGGCACCTGCAGTGAGAATCAAGCCTGAGATTGTGGAACCCTTTTTCCTCGTGGTTTAACCACAAACTCTGCTTGGGGCATTTTCCTGACCCCCAGGGCAGCATTTAGGAGAACTGGAAGAAAAGCTGGTGAGGTCAGGGAAGGCCAAGGTCAAGAAGGGGGGACGGTGGTCACAGGGCTGGATGAGGAAGGGGGGGGCGGTCGTCACAGGGCTGGATGAGGGGCAGACAGGGCTGGGGGCTCAGAAGGAAGAGGAGGAGGTGGCCAGAGCTCTGATTCTGAGGAGTTTAAGCTGCACTCTTCCCCCACTGGTCACCACGTGGCTGCCTCTGGGGACAGTAACTTGGGAGGCAGCATTTGTGGTGATGTCCCATCAGCACCTCACACACAGCACGTCCTTCTGCCGGCCCTGCTCCTCTCCAGGGCCCCCCAAGCCAGGACACCCCCAGTCTGCCCATTTCTCCCCACTGCGGCCCCTCCCGTCCAGGCCACCAACATCTTGCCCGACCACTGGTCACTCTCCCTCGGCTCCCTCCTGCCCTCTGGCCACCATAGT
Organism: Delphinus delphis; assembly: GCF_949987515.2. NCBI lineage: Eukaryota > Metazoa > Chordata > Mammalia > Artiodactyla > Delphinidae > Delphinus > Delphinus delphis. The sequence continues at coordinate 18,126,302 of NC_082697.1, read as the reverse complement.
CCACCCCTCCCCAGCAGCCAAGGGATCTTTCTAGAAAGCCAGTTGGACAAGCCTTGCTTGGCCTCTGCAGCACTCTGAATGAAGTCCCGGTCTCTTATCACATCTCCAGCTGCTCTCTGGCTCCACCCTCTCGACACCCGCCCTGCCCTGCCCCCGCTGGCCTCAGAGTCTCTGCCCCAAGCCATACATCCATCCAAGAAAACTGAAAAACGTCTTCGAAACTTCTCTAAATCAGAGATCCCCAAGACACAGTAGCCCAAGGGCCTGTTGTTTCTGATAGATTTTCTGTAATATAATAGCAAAACTCACAAATGAGATGTAGTTTCTAAAGAGATAAGCTTCTGCTTCAGATTTTCTTTGGTATTTGAAATAGTTATGAAAAAAGTAAATCAATAAATACAAAAAAACGAACTGCCAAAGGATTTTCCAGAAATGTAGTAACGTCACTTGTGGCCTCCCACTTCACTTTCAACTGGCCGTTCAATTTCTCCCGTGATTTGCCTGAAGTAATATACTGATGAGTTCAGAGAACTTCGGACTATACTAATAATAAATTATAAAAATATTTAGAAAGCTATAAAACATTAAAAAGTTGTGGGGAAAGTGATCATATTCCAAGACTTTGCAGTGCTATAACAGAAGAGCTAATGTAAAAAGCAAATATATAAATGCAGTGTAAAAGATGAGACTCCAGGCAGACTGTAATACTGCGATGAGACACAGCTAATTTCACAACAGATCTAGATTTACTTTGCCCATGGCCACACTACAGCAAGAACAGTATCATAGTCTGGTTACTATATGGGAGAGTCCAAAGTTAGCAAAAAAAAGGGCAGGGGGGGGGATTGTAAAGGTTAGCTTTTAATAGTCCATTAATCAAGAAAAAAGCTTAAATAATTCATCTAGGAAATCTGCCCTGGGACAGAAAAGATGTCCAAAATTAACCTTTTTACAACTCCACATTTTCCCAGGCCTTTTGTTACAGTCATGCATTGCTTATATGAAACCACCTGTTCTGGTTGGCATAAACCCTTTTACTTGACATTTCACGCCTAATCATTTTATCACACATGGATCTCAAACCTTCTCTCTATTCCCAGAGAGCCACAAAGTTTAGAAAAACTATCTCCCTGAGGTTGCCAACCTGATCTTCCAATTTGGAATACCAACAGATTCTCCTGTGCCATGCACAGTCGATGGGTACAAATCCCCAGTAAGAAAGATAGCTCATAATTAGCCCTGAGAACACAACACTGTGGCCCTTGTCTGGACTCTTCTAGGGGTCACAAGCATATCCCCTTAAAGTACGTCGAAATTTGGAGCCTACCGGGATGGTATTCCTATGAGCCATTTGCGAAACAATAGTCGAATCTCAGGCCATACTGCAGACACTCTAAAAATTGTAAAAAATGTTAAATGGGTATTTTCTCCGTTCACGGATCTGCTACACCAGAAATGAGCAGTGTGGAGAATAACGTGCACACACAGTCCCAAAGATGCCTGGAGATGCCAAGGATTCACTAGAAACCTTGGCCGGACTACTAATGGTCCATAAACCCTAATTTGGAGATCACGGGCCTACAGGTTCAAAATTGAATTATACTGCCTTATTAGATCACACACTACCGAAACCACAGTCACATCAATCGTAACTGGAACTAGGAACACTTTAGGTACACAAATATGAGTCTGCTTATGCATTTTTAATTGGATCAAATAAAACAAGCTGCAAACAAACTCAAATTTCAATTATCTCACTAGTGAGGGGATTTCCTAACAGCGTCTTTTTAAAAACCAAGTAGCTGCCAACCCTCTACACATCTGACAGGCATATCTCTGGAAATTTGGGAACAGACTCCGTTACTTCTCAACAGCGAAGGAAATAAATACCCTGAAGGGGACAGATTCCGTTTTTGTTTTTGTTTTTTAAAGCTCAAACATGCAATCTAATAATGCACAGAACTTGGCTGCGGGGTTGCTGGACATCTCCAGGGTTCCAATTCTCGAGTGCGCGCTAGTGCGTAAGAAGGGGGCGGAGGGGGTGCGCGCTCGGAGGACGCGCCGGGGCCCCCGCCCCCTCCCGGAGCAGCAGCCTGGCACCAGCCCACCCTCCTCCACCCCTGCAAAGAGACGCAGGACGCCAATAGAGCAACTTCTCCGCGGGGGCGGCGGCGCGAATAGCGGTCACCCCCGCCCCGCCGCTGCACGGCCGGGGGTCTCTCCTCGGCCGGGCCCCGGGGAGGCGGGAGGGAAGGGGGAGCCCTCCGCACGCCCCGCCCCCGCACGCCTGGCCCGGGGCCGGGGGCTGCCCGGACCCCCAACCCTCCGCGCGGCCCGCAGCGGCGCACTCCCAAGGACGGCCGCCTGGCCTGAGCGCGAGGCGGAGCGGAGCGCGGCGGAGGCCGGCCCCTCGCTTCAGGCCTCAGGCCGCCGCCTGCCCTCCGCCAGGCCGCCCGCCGCCGGCCCCGCTCGGACCCCAGCCCGGCCGGGCCTCGGCACCGCCGCATCCCCTCATCCTGGCTTCATTCATAGGGGCACCGCAGCCCGGCCGGCGGTGCGGGGTCGGGGACCCGCGGACAAGACCGACCCGCCAAGGCCGGGGAGGAAAATAAAAAGTTAAGAGAAGAACTTACCTAAAATGGCTCCTGCAGCAGCCAAAATACAAACAGCTATTATTTGGTGAAGTTTAGCTCAGACACCCTGCAAGGACACCCTAACCCGTCTCGGGCCCGCCTTCCCTGCCATGCCATTGGGCTTCGCCGGCCCAAAACACAGAGTCATTGGTCAGCATGGCTGCCGCTCAGACAGAAGCCCATTTCAAGCTTGCTTGCAGGGGCGAGTGATGGGCTCGCTCCATTGTGCTCGTATTTGCATGGATGTGATAGCGGCGCTGATTGGCCGGCGCCGGGGCCGCCCCGCCCCCTGCCTCGCGCCCCCCGCCTTAGAGACGCCGCTGCGCGCGGCCCCGCCCCCCGGGACAGAGCGGCGGGGCCACGGGGGCGGGGCGGGGCCGGGGTCCTGCGGGCCGAGGGGGCGGGGCGGGGTCCTGCAGCCGCAGACAGCGGGCAGGGGGCGGGGACCTGGAGCACGCGCGCGCGGAGCGGGGCGGGGGTTCAGCCAGCAGGTGGAGGTCTCTTAGGTAGCGGGCTAGCCATATGGAACACCCTGGGCTGGCGTCTCCGGGGCTGGGAGAGGTTGTGACTGGGGTGCCGCGACAGAGAGATTCCGCTGGGGCCGAGGTCCTGTTGGTCAGGAAAAGAAGATTCCGAGAAGCCAGGCGAAGAGCCAAGGAGCCCCGAGCTCTGTCTCCAGCCGCATCCCTGCCGCTCCTCCTGGCTCCCGGGCACTCCTGGCACACGGGCTTCTTCCCAAGGACCCCCCGCACACCCGGGGAGTTTTTAGCCCCGGCGGTCTTGCGGCGCCTTGGATATACCTCCGTAAAATCAGGTGTCGAGCTATGGTGTGTTTATGTTCAGGCCTGTCTCCCTCACCATCCTTGTAGCATCCTCAAGGACAGGGCCCAGCATATGGCAGTGATTCAACTAATTGTTTAATATTCTTTAATTCGTTCGTTAGTAGCAAATTTTTGAATGCCCACTAAATGCCAGGCATTGATCTAAGACAGGAGATACAGCGGTCAATAAGACAAAGACCTTGCTGTCGTGGAATGGACCTGCTAAGGAGAAAGAAAGACAATAAACAAATACAGGGGGAGAGGTAGTGATAAATGTTATAAAGAAAATAGATGCAGGCAGAAAGGAATGGGGAGTTGGGCCTGTCTGGCTGAATACTCTGTATGGCATGCATTACTGCCCCCCTCCCAGATGTGGCAGTCACCTCACCACCTTACCCCCTGCTTGCCTCCATCACAGGTGTTTCCTTAACACCCACAAAAAATAAAATGGTTGGCTTCTGACTGTGGAGGCTCATTTTACCTTAATTAAAGTAGAAATGATCTGAGTCCTGATGATTCCAAGAGCTGTTTGTCTGATACTTTTAAGATGAACATGGTTTGACTTTGTCAGAGGTAGCTGTAATGATTTAGCAGAGCCTTACTGCACCCCCAGAGAGAGGATATTTTTAGTGTCTTTGAAACCCCAGCATTCCTATGATTTTCATCCCATGGCCCTAACTCTCTTCCGAGGACCACTTCTTCCCTTCTCGGCAGACACCAGAGATTTCTCCAGTTTGAAAAATACAAAGATAGCAGCCCCCGCCCCCTGCCACCTGTCTACTTCACCTGTGCACATTTCTTTCATTTGACTCAAGACTGGCCAAGATGTATCACGGTCCTTCCCTCCTCCCTCCTCTTTCTTCCTTCCTTACACAAATATTTATTAAGCACCACCTATGTTCCAGGTATTGTTCTAGATATTAAACAAGGCAGATGACATCTCTGACCTCAGGGAGCTTATAGTCTAGCTGAGGACAAGGCAGAGTTTGACACATGGATCCTGAAGAGCTGCTGGTGAGTGAGTATGCAGAGAGCTGCTTGTCCCCGCTGACTCTCCCAATGCAGAGCGGACTTGCTCTCCTGAACCAGCGGCTGCAGGGGCTGAAGCAGGACCAGACAGCTGGTAGCTACAGCCTCTTCAGTCTGACACCAGGATCAAGGGTCTAAAACTGCTCATGGGACTTGGGTTTGTGAACATTAGCTTCTGGAAAGGGGCTGGGAGCAGAGTTATATCAGAGGCAGACTTGGTGAGTCCAACATGGGAGTCGAGTGGCCATCCGTTCACACAATCAAATCCTGTGCCCACAAAAGATGACATAGCACAAATGAGGTGGGGGAGGAATGGGACTCCAGGCAGAGGGAGGAGAGTGTGCATGCCAAAGCATAAAAGCAAGGACACTGTTGTGAGGTGTGGGAGGGGGAGAGGGGAGGGAGGTAGATTTGTCAGTAATTCCTGTTCTTAAACTTGAGAAAAGTCAGTAGCACATAAGAAATTAAACACACGCAAAGACACAAATGTTATATCACTAAACAAGAAATCAATAGGAATGCATGATTGATTCACAAATGAATGGTACAGGTACAAGCAAAGGAAAGATTTGGTAGCTATACTCAGGAGAGGTAGCAGGCTTGACCTTCAAAGAGTCAAGTCTGTAGAACCGACCAAGGTTAGTGGAATCTGACCCTTAAAACACTTCCGCAGTATCCAGGGGCTAGAGGGGAAACACATACAGCTAAGTGTCTTTTAGCTGTACCCATCCATGGGGACATATTAGCCTGGGTTCTCCACAATGCAGAGGCTGATTCTGTAGGGCAGGAGTGAGAGGCAAAAGGAGTAAGGTAGGGGACTTTCTCCTTCTGCCAGTCCAGTGGGTAAGACTCTGTGCTCCCAATGCAGGAGCCTGGGTTTGATCCCTGGTCAGGGAACTAGATCCCACATGCTGCAACTAAAAAGAGCCCCATGCCACAACAAAGATCTCATACATGGCAACGAAGATCCCACGTGCCACAACTAAGACCTGGTGCAGCCAAATAAATAAATAGTTTTTTTAAAAAAAGGAGTAAAGTAGGAAAGAGGGAAGAGCTATTACCAGGATGATTATTCATGTGGCCTCCACTAAGTGTGGCTGATTGCTCCCACTCAAGGGATTATCCTCTGAGAAGCTACATAAAATGAGTCTCAGTACAGCCTGTGGGAGAGGGAAGGGAAGGAAATTTATCCACCAGCTCATCTTGACTGAATTCTTATTCATTCCAGTTTTTCACACATAGGTGCCAAGTGGGGTTCTGTGGTGTCCCAAACTTCAGTGTTAAGGAGTGTGCAGCAGGGCCATAGGGCAAAGGATTATCAGGATGCAGCTTTGTGGAACTGGAGCCCATGCAGAGCTGGATGCCACAGCAGCGGCTGGGACAGAGATGGCTGACGCTAAGAGGCCCTGAAGTTCTGACGTGGGGGTGACATCGGTGATGCATGACTTTCTGTACCACATAGTACATCCATGTTTACAAAGGGCCCCAGAAGAACAATCCTTAGGTGCTCTGAAGGGGAGACATGAGAGGGCTGCCAACAGTTCTGGAACTTTGTGACAGTAAGTCTAAAAACACAAGTTGCATCCTGCCTGACCATGTTCTCTCTTGCCTTCCTGCCTCTGTTCACTTGTCTGTTTCCTCCATTTGACTTTGAGCGTCTATATTGTTCTTGTTTATATATCTCTGGTAGAGGAAAGGCTACTTTCCCCCGCCTATTTCATTTTCCTCCTAGGCTCATAGCAAAACTACATTTCTCAGTAATCAGATAGGTCCTTGTGACCGAACTCTAACGGAATCTGGACAGAAGTGACACAAATATATCCCATGTCTAAGCATCCCCTAAAACTTCCTATGTGATCCTCCAAACTCTTCTCCTATCCTCATCTGCTGGCCAGATGCAAAACTATCCAGTGAGGAATCAAGAGGCCCCAGAAAATGGCAATGGCATGAGTCTGCGTCACCAACTGACCGCACGGAGCAGAACCCGTGTGCTTCCCTGCACTGGACTGTGCTATGAGGGAGAAATAAACTGTCAAAATGTCAAGTCACTGAAATGTGAAGGTTGTTTGTTACGGCCATTAGTACACTCTGACTAATGCAGTTCTTATCTACATTCATTTGATTCTTTGTCCCTCCAGGGCAAGGACTATTTATTTGGCTTTTTAACTCAAGTACTAGTACAATGTCTGGCTACATAGTAGGAATGGCTCAAAGTATGAATGGATATGAATGAGCTGATACCTGAGCCTGGTCTAAAGCATCAAAGGCAGAATGGCAGGTAAGGTGGCAGGTGGAAAGTGTTCCACTCAGGAGACACAGCATGTGCTGCAGAGGCAGAGAGACTGGGGTGAACATATGCAATTCTCAGCAGTACAAATAGTTCATGATTTGAGAGTAAGATGGCTAGGGTGAGGCTAGAGAGAAGACAGGGGCCAGATTACAAAAGGTTTTATTCATTACATGAAGGAGTCTGAACTTTTTCCTACAAGAATCATTCAAACAGGGATGTGATACCATCAAGTTTATGTTTTAGAAAGATCTCTCTAGCAGCCTAGAAGAAGGATGAATTAGAAAGGAAGAGGCCAAGATGTGGATTTCTTTAAAGTAACATTTCCCTTTGCTCTAAATCATTCTTCTCATGAGATGCTCCACTAAAGAGTTTGGGGGTCAGGTTGGTTTGGACATTGTGCATACTTGAGCCCCTCTTGGAAGCTCCCATTGTTCATTAAAAACTCTGAGAAGTCCTGCATTAACGAAATCTGTTAAACTTTAACATAATATTTCTCAAAATTATTTGGCCCTTTTCATTTAATACCTATTTAAAGTAGTATTAGGATTAGAGTTGCCTACATATCACACACACACAAAAGGACAAAGGGCATTAGTAACACTGAAGTTTATTTTTGTCTTGCATAAAAGAAATCTGGGAAGCAGGCAGTGCAAGGGAGGCATGGAGCTCTGTGGTACTGTCAGTAACCCAGGCTTCAGTATTTTTGCTCCACCATCATTGACTTTCATTCCCAAGGTCACTTCATGGTCCAAAGTGGCTGCTGGAACACCAGTCCCTATTTTTTTGGATAGAAAAAAGGAAAGACAGGAAAAAGTGGAGTTGAGTCATGTCCCTTAAACAGCCTTCCTGGAAATACTACACATCACTTCTGCTTACATCTCATTGGCCAGAACTCGGTCACATGGCCACACCAAGCTGCAGAGGAGGCTGGGAAATATGGTTTTAAAAAAATTTTGCTTGGTTATGTGTCAAGTTAAAAATTGAGGTTCTTGGGACTTCCCTGGTGGTCCAGTGGTTAAGACTCTGCGCTCCCAATGCAGACTGCCCAGGTTTGATCCCTGGTCAGGGAACTAGATCCCGCCTGCCGCAACTAAGATCCGGCACAGCCAAATAAATAAATAAATATTTTTAAAAATTGATGTTCTTAAGTTTCCATCAACAGATGAATGGATAAAGAAGATGTGCTATATGTATATATATATATATATATATATATATATATATATATATATATATGTGATGGAATATTACTCAGTCATAAAAAAGAATGAAATATTGTCATTTGTAACAACATGGATGGACCTAGAGATTATCATGCTAAGTGAAGTCAGTCAGACAAAGACAATTATATATTACTTATATGTGTAATCTAAAAAATAATACAAATGAACTTATTTACAAAATAGAAACAGATTCACAGACATAGAAAACAAACTTATGGTTACCAAAGGGGGAAGCAGGGGAAGGGATAAATTAGGAGTACGGGACTAACAGATACACACTACTATCTATAAAATAGATAAACAGCAAGGACCTACTGTATAGCACAGGGAACTATATTCAACATCTTGTAATAACCTATAATGGAAAAGAATCTGAAAAAGTATATATATATATATATATATATATATATATATATATCTGAATCACTTTGCTGTGCTCCTGAAACTAGCACAATATTGCAAATCAACTATAATTCAATTTAAAAAATTGAGATTCTGTCACTAAAGAGTTGAGAGACTCACTTAGCAGTCTCTGGCACAATGTCCCACAGAAATAGTATTCCCAGAACATAAGATGGGATAAAATGACTAAGTAAGGAGACTGATTTTTTAAACATTTTTAACAGTTTTATTGAAGATAATTTGCATACCGTACCCCACACCTACTGCAAGTGTACAGTTTAATGATTTTTAGTAAATTTATACAGTGGTGCGACCTTTACCACAATCCAGTTTTAGAAAATTTCCACCTCCCCCAGGAGCTCCCTTCTTCCTGTCTGCAGTCACTCCCCACTCCCACTCCCAGGGCCAGGCAACCATTGATCTGCTTTCTTCTCTATAGTTTTGCCTTTTCTAGAAATTTCATCCTTACAGAACAGTGCAATAGGCAGTCATTTGTGTCTGGCTTATTTCACTTAATGCAACATCTTTGTGGTTCATCCACGTTGTAGAATATATTATCTGTTTATTCCTTTTTATCACTGCAGAGTCCTCCATTGTATGGATAATGCCGTCTTTTTACAATACTTATCCACTCGCCAACTAATGGACATTTGGATTGTTTCCACTTTGGGGCTATTATGAATAACGGTGCTATGAACATTTACATGCAAGTCTTTGTGTGGACATATGTTTTCATTTATCTTGGGTGGATACCTAAGGAGATCGATGCTTACAATCGAACACATACGTTGAAAGGACATTCACTGATTGCCTGCAACTGGCAAGCACTGTACTGGGTGCTGGGGATACAACGGTGAATAAAATGCAGCACAAACTCAGCCTTCCTGGAGCTTGCAATCTGTGAAGAAGACAGACGTTTAGTCAAATAATCGTGCAAACAAATGTAAAACATAACAGCAGTGGTAAGTGCCATAAAGGAAGGTCACTTGGTGCCATGAGAGCCTGTGCTGGAAGGATCTGCCTTGATCAAGGAGGTCAAGGAAAGCTGCCCATTAGCTGAGATCTGAAGTATACCAGGATGATCACCCCAATGAATTTTGTCCTTCAAAGTAGTATCTTATGAGGCCATACACTTATTTCCAATAATGCTGCCCTTGCAAACAATTCTGAGCCAATTTATAAGCATGTTGGTCCCAGACCTCTTTGTCCTCAGATAAAGTCCTCGTGTTTTAACCTCTCAGAATGTTTTGTTTTCTGATTAGACCGTGACGAATCCAACAAACCACATAAGAAAATCAACTGCATCCCTTTAGAGTCACTCTCACCAATTGCCAAAAATGGAATTCCCTGCTATATCATGGACCTTATCCTCCAAGAGCTGGTGGAGAGGGGTTCATGGCAGTTTGCAAAAATAAACTCACAGAGGGACTTCCCTGGTGGTCCAGTGGCTAAGACGCCGTGTTCCCAATGCAGGGGGCCTGGGTTCGATCCCTGCTCAGGGAACTAGATCCCACATGCCGCAACTAAAAGATCATGCACGTGGCAATGAAGATTCCAGGTGCCGCAACTAAGACCCGGTGCAGCCAAATAAATAAATGTATAAATATTTTTTTAAATAAAAATAAAAAATGAACTCACAGATATCATCTGTAACAGGAGGAGAGTGGGCAGTATCAGCTCTATTCTCCCTTACAGCTCGAAATCATGTGCCTGTGAATTTGCCACTGAGAAAATGCCAGTGACCCATGGTGTGTGGAGGTAACTCCCAAAAAAGAAATAAAAAAACCATGTATAGCCAGTGGCACTGCCCTGGCCTGCCAAAAGCACTTTCCCCAAGACAAAACTGGATAAGAATAGTTAAGCCCACAGGCTTTGGAGACAAAGAGATCTGGTTTCAATTCCAGCTCTACCGCTGGTGACCTTAGGAAAGTCACTTAACTTAGAGTTTTTTGATTTCGATAATAGGGTTGTTGTGTGGATTAAATTATTTGCACAAATTTAGCACATGGTAACTGATGAACAAATTGTTAATTACATCCTTTCCTCTGGCCCCTATTTTCCCAAGTTCTGTGTAGATCTTCCCCCTTCTGTTGACTGGCTTTTTTTTTGCGGTACGCGGGCCTCTCACTGTTGGGGCCTCTCCCGTCGCGGAGCACAGGCTCTGGATGCGCAGGCCCAGGGGCCACGGCCCACGGGCCCAGCCTCTCCGCGGCATGTGGGATCTTCCCGGACCGGGGCACGAACCCGTGTCCCCTGCATCGGCAGGCGGACTCTCAACCACTGCGCCACCAGGGAAGCCCCTGGCTTTTTTTGGAAACATATTAATTCCATTGATTCGACCCAAGTCCATCTCTGTCCTTCTTGCCTTTGGCCTGAGGGACCTTCTGTCTTTTCAAGTGCCTTCTGCTGATATATGACCTCCATCCCTTGTGTATTAATTGGGCTGATTTAACTCTTAAAGTGCTGTAGAGCTCTCTCACCCATGTACGGCACAACTACTATTTTGATTTTCTAAAATCTGAGTTTATATGTATAAATGACTGTGCTCACTTTCGGTAACTATGATTTATAGAAAGTCACACCTCAAATGTTCTTGGACAGGATTTTTTGAAAACACTGGTCACCCTACCCTGAAATAGCTCCATAAATCCTTCGTTCTCACTCAGAAGTGTACTTTCCTGCAGCCACAGACCATTTTAGACATAAAAACTTGCTTAAGCTGAAGCTTTTTACCAAGCCTCAAGTTGCTGTGGAATTCTTTTCCTTATGTACACAATTCTGCCATCAACATTACTGACCAATTTAGAGACATGACTATCTGCAAATTGACTATTAAAAAAAAAAAGCAATGCTGTTTTCACTGTAGGAATAAAGCACTACAGTTTCTTTTTAATTAATTGATTAGTTTCCATGTTTTTGCCAGGGAAAAGTGTGGTAGCCATCCTCCAAGATGGCCCTCAATGGTCTCCACATGCTGAGATTCAAACTCTTATACTGTCCCCACCTATATGGGGTAAGACCAACTAGGAAGGGCTTGCAGTGTAAAACCTATTTGCCATCTCCAGACATTAACTTTGACAGTGACCACAATGATGTAGCCATTTCACCTGTAAAAGGGGGATAATGCCGTCTAGGCAACTTATTAGGGTGCCGTCAGGGTCACATGAGATGCATTTGGCATAAACCCAAGAATTATTACTGAGGATTTCAGGTGTAGTATTTTATACATGAGACATCAGAGTATAAACCCATTCTGTATAATTTGCATGTGTCTTAGTGATGACCAGAGGCCATATTCATAAACCAGTGTCCTCACATGGTTGAAATGTCAGTGCCTCCAAAATCTTTTGACGCAGGGCTGTAGAATCTTCGAACTGCTAAGATGTGACGTCTTCCCAGACCAGACTACTGATCGGTCATAGAGAATTGCCAGGGCACTGTCCCTCTTCATGCATTTCTGAAATATTCTTTTGGATAAAAGCACACTTTTCATTAAATTTTTCTTGAATGGTTTTGAAGAAGTGTAAACAACGCCCTCAAAGGACTGGCCAGTGTTGAGCTCCATGAAGTACCAGCACTTCTGCCTTCTGCTTACCCAACAAGTGAATGGCATTTGCAGGAGAAGAGCTGGGCTACCAAGACTTGCTCAGACAATTTCATTCCAATTTAAACATGTGCCCGTGATGGATTCTTGACCTTAAAACTATACAGGAATCTAGCAGTCATTTAGCCATGGTTCTCAGTGTTAGGTCTTGACATGGCCAGTTATGAAGTATATGGTAATTTGTCACTGATCCTATACAAAGGAGCACAGTCTAAATGATTTACCTTTTAAAAAAATAAATAAATGGGAGCAGATATTCTTATAATAATGTAACTCCTATTCATTTGTATTCTGATGTGCTCTCCTGAGCAACAGAGCAGGGGGTGGCATTTAGCTGAGCACTGGCAATGTCACATAGCCCATGGTGTACCTTGTCTATGGCTCAGCCTGTGGTGAGAGACCATTACCAGTTCTGACAACTATAAATCATGATGGTGTTGGTGAGGGAGTGGTGATTTTATAGTTATTGCCACTATTAATGCTTTTGCTTTAGTAGTAGATGCTTTCTCAACTTATTACTAGTATTTGTTGGGCAAAAGTCTGGGAGAAGAACAAAACTTGTTAAAAATAAAGTTAGCCATATTTTATTAGTTTTTCCTTATATAATGGCAATTTTTGAGATTTTTTGTAATTTTCAAAATGGTTTTATGACCATCACACCATAAATATTTTCACTACTATTTGTCTTAATTCCCTGGGGGAAAAAATCAACCTAGATGGTGAGAAGTATAGTTTTCATCCAAACCTCCTCACTGGAAATGGAAATAAAAACAAAAATAAACAATGGGACTTAATGAAACTTAAAAGTTTTTGCACAGCAAAGGAAAACATAAAGGAGACGAAAAGACAACCCTCAGAATGGGAGAAAATATTTTCAAATGAAGCAACTGACAAAGGATTAGTCTCCAAAATTTACAAGCAGCTCATGCAGTTCAATATCAAAAAAAACCAAACAACCCATTCCAAAAACGGGCAGAAGACCTAAATAGACATTTCTCCAAAGAAGATATACAGATTGCCAACAAACACATGAAAGGATGCTCAACATCACTAATCATTAGAGAAATGCAAATCAAAACTATAATGAAGTATCACCTCACACCGGTCAGAATTGCCATCATCAAAAAATCTACAAACAATAAATCCTGGAGAGCGTGTGGAGAAAAGGGAACCCTCTTGCACTGTTGGTGGGAATGTAAATTGATACAGCCACTATGCAGAACAGTATGGAGGTTCCTTAAAAAATGAAAAATAGAACTACCATATGACCCAGCAATCCCACTACTGGTCATATACCCTGAGAAAACCATAATTCAAAAAGAGTCATGTACCAAAATGTTCACTGCAGCTCTATTTACAATGGCCAGGACATGGAAGAAACTTAAGTGTCCATCAACAGATGAATGGATAAAGAAGATGTGGCACATATATACGATGGAATATTACTCAGCCATAAAAAGAAACAAAATTGAGTTATTTGTAGTGAGATGGATGGACCCAGAGTCTGTCATACAGAGTGAAGTAAGTCAGAAAGAGAAAAACAAATACCGTATGTTAACACATATATATGGAATCTAAAAAAAAGAAGGTTCTGAAGAACCTAGGGGTAGGACAGGAATAAAGACACAGATGTAGAGAATGGACTTGAGGAAACGGGGAGGGGGAAAGGTAAGCTGGGACAAAGTGAGAGAGTGGCATGGACATATATACACTACCAAATGTAAAATAGGTAGCTAGTGGGAAGTAGCTGCATAGCACAGGGAGATCAGCTCAGTGCTTTGTGACCACCTAGAGGAGTGGGATAGGGAGGATGGGAGGGAGACGCAAGAGGGAGGAGATATGGGGATATATGTATATGTATAGCTGATTCACTTTGTTATAAAGCAGAAACTAACACATCACTGTAAAGCACTTATACTCCAATAAAGATGTTTAAAAAAAACAACAAAAAACACAAACCTCCTCATTGGGGTCACAGGGGGTATAGCAGAGAAAACATTGAGACACAGCTCTGATCCAATATCTCCCCTGCACAAATACTCACATATTGCAAGTTTGCTTATTCTCCTTACTCCTGGGCATTAACAAGGGCAAGGGCAAATCAGGGTCACCACAGGCAGAGCTCTGTAAACGAAGTAAAATTCCTGGAAGACCCATTGACATCAAGCAAGTACAAAGTACCACAGGCAAAATGGAGTCAGGATTAGGAGCCAGGAGCTCCAAGTCATTTGGAGTTAGGATCAAAAAAATAGGTGGTTGAAAACAAATGGCAAAGATGCAGGTAGGATGATCTGTTTTGGTAAGTAGGTCCAAATGGTTATCTGTGTGTGTGCGCGTGTGTGTGTGCGTGTGTGTGTGTGTGTGTGTGTGTGTGTGTGTGTGTGTGTAGTCTTGGAAGCATATTGTTTAGTTAATTAAAAGAGACAAGGTAGATAAGGGTAGCTCATGAATGATTAGATGGACGGTTGGATAGTTAAAATGATGCATGGAAAATAATGAAATATCTGTGAAGCAAAGGAAAGCAAAGCACAATAAAGTGAAGAAAAAATGATGCATGAATGATTGGTGGAGGAATGGATGATCAAATGGATAAATGGGAATAATGAAATTAGGATGGATGGCTAATATGACAGATGAATGGGTGGTGGGCAAGTGAATGATTAGTTGGATGAATGGATAAATAAGTGGACAATGGATGGATGAATAGATAGATAGATACATACATACATACATACGTACATGGGTACATAGGTACTAGATGAGTGAATGGATGACCAAACTGATGGATTGGTGGATGAACACAAAGACGGACTAATGAACAGATGGATGAATGAATGCATAAATGGACAGATGGTGTGCTAGAATAATGGCTCTCAAAGATGTCTTAATCCCTGAAATTTGTGAATATTTTCGTTTACATGGCAAAGGGGAATTAAGCTTACTAATCAACTGACCTTGAGATGGGGAGATAATCCTGGATTATCTGGGTTGGCCCAATGTAATCACAAGTACCCTTATAAGAGGAAGGCAGAAGGGACAGATTTAGAGATTTAAAGATGGTAGGCTGCTGGTTTTAAAGTTCAAGGAAGGAGACATGAGATCAGGAATGCAGGTGGGCTCTAGAAGCTGGAAAAGGCAAGGAAACAGATTCTCCCCTAGGACCTCCAGAAGTACTGCTGCTCTACCCACATTTTAATTTTAACCCCTTAAGACCCATTTTGGACTGCTGAACTCTAGAACTGTAAGATAATAAATCTGTGTTGTTTTAAGACACTAAGTATGTGGTAATTTGTCACAGAAGCAATAGAAATGGATGAATGTATCAATGAGTCAATAAGTGGATGGAAAATGGATGAATACTTGGATGATTAAATGGATGAATGATAAATGGATGAATACACTGATAGTTGGGTGGACGAATGGATGGATGGAGGGATGGGTGAATGCATACACGAATAAATTGTTGGTTGGTTGGAGGGGTGGGTAAAAGAAAACTTGTTTCTCCATTCATAACACTTCTGACACCAAATGTGTGGGGTTTTCCCTCGCATTAATCAATTCTGATACTAACTACCTGGAGTTAGCACAGACCCCCACAGGTTAAGGGCTCATCCCCACAAGACTGCTCCCCCAACTTTGAACGCCAGTCACAAGTAGAGTGTTCCCAGGTTACTCACACTTCTATCCAACTTGGCTACAAATCAGGGCTGCCCATGACTCTCTCCTCAGGTTTGATAACTGGCTATAATGGATCACAGAACTCAGGGAAATGCTTTAGTTATGTTTACCAGTTTATTATAAAGAATATTGTAAAGGATACAAATGAACAGGCAGATGAAGAGGTATATAGGGCAAGGTCTGGAAGGGTCCTAAGCACAGGATTTTCTGTCCAGGTGGAGTTTGGTGTGTTCTACCCTCCCACTATCTGGATACATTCACCAACCTGGAACATCTCTGAACCCCATAGCTGGAATTTTTATGGAAATTTCATCACTGTAGGTGTGATTAACTCAATCTCCAGTCCCTCCCCCCTCCCCAGAGGATGAAGGGGTGGGGCTGAAAGTTCAAAACTTCTAATCATGGCTTGATCTTTCTGGTGACCAGCCCCATTCTGAAGCTATACAGGAGCCCACCAAGAGTTGCCTTATGAGAACAAAACATTTTTCTATCCCCCAGGAAATTCCAAGGGATTTAGGAAATCTGTGTCAGGAACCAGGGGTAGAGACCAAACATATTTATTACGTCAGAGAGGGGTAAATGAATATATGGATACATCAATGGATAAACGAATTGATGGACACATGGATAAACGAATGGATGAATAGGTAGGTGGGTGGACAGATAATATATATATAAACAAATGGTGAGATAGAATGTGAGTTGGTGTATAGATGCATGGATAGATGGATGGTTGTCTGGGGAAGGGGTAGATGACACATGGATTGATGATTTGTATGATGGATGATTAAATGGATATATGAATGGGTAATGAATGAATAGATAAATGAATAGACACTTGGTTGGAGACCTGATTGGATGGATAGGTACTTGCATGTATGTATGTATGTATGCATGAATAAATAAAAACCATCTTACGCTCAAAGACAAAAGCACTATCTTTGACCTGAAATGTGGACTTTTTGTCCATTAGGGAAGTTTCCAGTTAGGAAAGGAGAAATCCAGATGGACTGTAAAATGTGTACAAAGTCCTGAACTTGCACTAAGCCTCCATCCTCCAGTATGAACAATTTAAAACAAAAGACTTAGGGAGGGCGGGAGGGAGGGAGACGCAAGAGGGAAGAGATATGGGGATATATGTATATGTATAACTGATTCACTTTGTTATAAAGCAGAAACTAACACACCATTGTAAAGCAATTATACTCCAATAAAGATGTTAAAAAAAAAAGAAAGAGAAAAAAATAAAACAAAAGACTTTTGCACTTGATGGTTTCTCCATTTGGAATGTAATATTCTTCCTTCAAATAATTAACTTCTACTCATTCCCTGCATCATAGCACAAGCATTGCTTTCTCAAGGATGCCTTATTTATTATGCTCTTACAGTATTGCAAAGCCTTCCTTTGAAGCACTTTTAAAATTTCAATTTTACATTTATTTGTATGATCATGTGATTAGTATCTGTCTCCTCCACTAAACTGTAGCTGCAAAGGGCAAGGATCAAATTATTTGGGCATGCCATTTTATCCCCATCTCTTAAGTCATGCCTGGCACATAGAAAAAAAAATGTGGGGTTTTTTGGTAAGTACTTTTTGAATGGATTGAAACCTTCCTGTGGCATTCCTACTCATATCATCAGAAAATATCTTGATGGGTTGCTGGAGCATTATTGATAACATGGTGGCTAAGTCTGGCTTTCCTGATGGAAGCTTTTGACAAGGAATCTAACCCTCCAAAAGGGAGGAGCCAGGCACTGAGTTCAAGTCTTCTTCTGTGCTAGAGAGGACCAGGGCCCTTGTCTCTGCACCAGGCCAACCATGTCTTTACCTTAACTCAGGTCCTCCTCACTCAGCTGTCCTGGAAACAACAGCCTCTCTGACTTGCTGAGGCCCTCTAGCCATCTTCCATCCTGACCTCCATCAGCACCAGCTCCAGCCACCTGCCCCTGCCCTGCTCCAAGCCGGCAGATTCAGAGGCCACACCTCTTCCTAGTGACTAGTAGAACCTCTCCGGTCACTCTGATCATCCTTCTTTTCTTCATCTCCGGTTAGTTTCATTTTGATCTTTTCAGGTCTCTGCTAGGCTTCAGTTTGAATTTTGTGATATTTTCTTCCTTCCTGTGTCCAGGGCACTGAGGGTCTAAGAGAACTGTACTCAAATCACCTCGCTGTATGAACTGGGCAATTTACTTAACTTTTCTGAGCCTGTTTCCTAATCCATGAAATGGATGCAATAAATCTATGTCCCAGGGTGGTTGCAGAGGTTAAACAAGATGATATAAATGAAGTATCTAGCGCAGTGACTGGCAACGGTAAGTGATCATCAATTATTAATTTTCCTTCTTTTCCCAAGGTTTTTCTCTCTTGTTTCTTCCTGAGGCACAATGTACTCTCCTTTTCTATTTCCCAGTTTTCTGTCTACAGAACGTTTTCTAGTCTTCATAAAAATAGCACTTCATAAAACAAAATTGCAAAGTATTTTTATATTTTTCAAATAACTTAATTCAATTATAGACTGGTCAATTTTAGTTATTTGAGCATTACTAAAACCATCTGAAGCTGATAAATAAAGTTCTATATTCACATTCAGAAAATAAAGAGCTAAAGCAATACTTTGGAAAACGGTAAGGAAAAGACATATTCCTTGAGGCCTAAGATCTCATATGGAACATGTCAGCCTATTGCTGCTTCTTCTGGCTCGGAGACAGTGCACAAGGAACTCTTTATATTTTAAATTTCACTTCACACAGCAGCCATGAAGCTAGTGGAAGAATGGAAGCCCACATTTTCTGGGAAGAAGGATTTGGCAGGTGGTACCTGTGAGTTACCCACAAGGTGCCCACGTGCGTGATTTCGTGCTAGAGATCTGAAAATTCACAAGGAAATTAAGAAATTAGTGAGAAAGAGGTTATCAACTTATTTTTGGAATAGTGGAATAATTATGGTGAAGATCTCGAAGCTAAAGGAAGAATTCAAGACAGGGTCATAATTAACTATTACCAACATAAGCACAGAGGAAAACAGATGGTTCAGGGCTCAAATACTGACAGCACCACTTTCTGACTTAGTAACTTTGGTCAAGTTACTTACTCCATTTCTCTGGGCCCCATTTTCTTCATCTGTAAATTAGAAACTAATATTGTTGACATCATAGAAATGTTGTGGTTATTAATTAGTGCATTAAACAGTGCCAGACACCTAAAAAGTGCTTATTTAGGGGGTAAGTGTGATTATTAATTATTATTAGTTATGGGGTTTCTATTCTTCTTCACCACCTATTATTGAGAAAGGTACTTGCATAGCAGTGGAAATGTTGGGGATCATCTCCAAGAAAAGGTGGTAAGACTGACCTGTCTCAAAAAGGTCTGGATGAATTAACTCAACTCAGACCCTGATTCTCAGACTTACAGCTCAGAAACCTGATTTTGCCAGTACTGAGAACAGCTTCATCTCTAGGGCAGACTCACAGTTACCAAACTCTTTAGACCTATAAACCAGATCGTAGTCAATTAATTTTCAATGAGAAACACAGCTTTTGAGAGGACTAGCATACTCAGGTCTGTGTGATCAGAGCATTTTCTCCCTGGGCTCACACCTATGTGGGAAGCCAAGTCTTCATAAGAAGACTTCACCGTGGGCTTCCCTGGTGGCGCAGTGGTTGAGAGTCTGCCTGTCGATGCAGGGGACACGGGTTTGTGCCCCGGTCCAGGAGGATCCCATATGCTGCGGAGCGGCTGGGCCCGTGAACAATGGCCGTTAAGGCTGCACGTCCGGAGCCTGTGCTCCGCAACGGGAGAGGCCACAACAGTGAGAGGCCCACATACCGCAAAAAAAAAAAAAAAAAGAAGACTTCATCGTAAGAAACTTAGAGTCAGAGACTAGGAGTGAGACTAGGAAGATCTATATAAAGTAGTCTCAGTCCATGCTACCCCAAGCCAGCAGTCTCATGTTAGGAATAGCCTTTCCTCTGCTGTGTATTGTGAAACTTTATCCTCTTTGCCAAGCCAAAAAGGAAAACATTCACTGGTGATTTGGACTGCATAAAAAAATTCAAACTTCTGTACAACCAAAATACCAGAAATGAAGGCAAAAGACAAATGATAAACTGGAAAAATATTTGTAACACATATGGCCATCAAAAGGTTAAAATCTAATCTATATAAAGAGCTCTTACGAACCAATAAGAAAAGAGCAACACTCCATCACAAAAACTGGCAAAAGATACAAATAGGTAGTTCACAGAAAAAGAGTACTAATGCTTTATAAATTGTGAAAGGGATCACACTGTGCTTATGACTAAATGCTTTATAAACTTTGTCAAGCTGTTATTTTATCATTGCTATAACTTACCTTTTTTGTTAATGAAATATATATATCAATATATATGGCTGTATATTTGTATGTATCTGGTATTATATTTATATATGATTAATAGCCATTAAAATGTATTCTTCTACTAATTACTTCTATCTGTTGCCTATTTTTCTTTTGAAGTATTATTTCTCTTATTGATTTAAAAAGCTATGTATCCAACTATTACCCTTTATACACATTGAATAAAGTCATGGGGGAGAAGCAGAAGAGAATCCCCTTTAACCAAATATCCACTGTGTGCCAGATTCTTTCACATAAATTATCTCATTTATCCTCAAAACAATCCTAGGAAACAGGTGCTCTAATCTCCATTTCACAGCTGAGGACCCCGTGGCTCAGAGACTGGGTACTTGCTCAAGGACACACAGCTAGCAAGGACTATCTGAACTCTGAAGTAAAAGCTGTGCTCTTCTCTCTCAGTCATGCAAGTGCCGTCCCAGAAGGCTCCCAGCTCTCCTGACCGTCACGTAATCTCTACCCTGCTAT
Organism: Delphinus delphis; assembly: GCF_949987515.2. Classification (NCBI taxonomy): domain Eukaryota; kingdom Metazoa; phylum Chordata; class Mammalia; order Artiodactyla; family Delphinidae; genus Delphinus; species Delphinus delphis. The sequence goes on along the minus strand of NC_082697.1, from coordinate 18,105,761 downwards.
AACATCTGGGAACCCAGACGCAGGGTCAGCCCCAGCTCATTCTTGAACCAACGCCAACCGGGGAGAAGTAATGGGTAGTCTAACATTAATCATACTGTCCTTGTTCCAGCACCTTGTGAGTTTGGGGTTGAGTCCTGGACACCTGAGTACCCACTGAGTTGCAATTTCCCCTCCTCACCCTGAGGCCAGGCCAAGTCAGATGCCTACACTTAAAAGAAAAAAGGAACTCATACTAAAGAGGAGTAAGCTATCACTCATCTTCTCTCCTTAAGAGGAAGAGTTGTAATTTGATCAGGTCAGATGCAAGGGCAAGGGGGTCAGGACCACTAAAGTCATAACCAGGAGTACAGCCCTTTCTTCTGCCTCCCATCCACATCTGCTACATTTGCAGCCACATTTTCATACGCACCCAATGCATCAGTTCCATCTGATTGCCTGCAGTGCCCCAAGCAGGCTTTGCCGTAACGTACCTCCATGCCAGTACACAGGCTTCTCTCTTCCACCTAGTAAATGCTTTTACATCCTTCAATTACCAACTCGCCTCTACTGTGAAGGACCCTCAGTCCTTCCCCGCCACTATAAAGGACTCCCAGAGCCCCCCTCCGTTAGGAAGGACCTCTAGACCCTCTTTCCGAAAAAGCAGAGGCAGAGCCTCATTCTCTATGCTCCGCAGCCCCTGTGCTGACTTCTGCCATAGCCTTAACCGACTTTTACTGTGTCTGGGTTCGCCACCCAGCTCAAACAGGGATTTTCTCCAGGGCTTCAGTCACCTCAGCGCCTCCAGCGCCCAGCACAGAGTGATGAATGGACGATGGTCCTTCGGAGCCTAAGGTCTCTCCTCCCCCCCAGGGTGTGCCCAGACTCACGGGGCTGATTTCTGTTTTAGATCTCACTCTAATTTGTTTCTTTGAGTAATTTGCTTCCTTCCCAACTTTCATGAAGACTGGTTCCTGTCTCAATCTTGATATAAGGGCCTGATATACCTCTTGCTTTGTATCACCTGCCAGCTGGACTCCCACCACTAATTCTGGCTGCTTGCTGGGAGAGTCCTAGAGCCTGGGCTTTAGTGTGAACCCTGCAACTTTTTAAATCCTTCCTGAGCCAGCAGAGTTTCCCCAGCTCCTGCCATACTCCTGGGGTAAATTCAGGACCAGGTCCTAACCCTTCTGGCCCTCTCCATGGTCTTATGGGCGTGAGAAGAGGCCTCCTCATGACCATAAGACTCCAACTTTGGTTGCAACTTGATCCCCTACCATTCCGCCTCCCTCCTACACCACTTCAAGCATGTCAGAAGGCAAATCAGCTGAGTCATTCCTGAGCCCAGCAACATCACAAGCGAAATCAACAGAGCAAAAGGAAATTAGCTCATTGCACAGAGAGGCACTTAGACCAGGCAGGCAGTCCCAAAGCCCCAGGCAGGCCAGGAAAAGGACCACCTAGATTGTCACTGTGTTGTCCTCTCAGCTGTTGCCACTCTACGGAGAGACTTGCTCTCGGGACTTAGCCTGCAGACCCATTCACACCTGAGCAGTCTCTGGCATAGGGGAAGGACCATGGGACCCTACTCAGCTGTCTCCAGGACCCTCATTTTTACACACCTCTTCAAGATGAGCTGCTGGACCAGGGGACGGAGGGGGTGATGTATCCTGAACTCTAGGGGAAAGATCTTTGAGGGTCATCGCCGAGTTGGTCTTTAGATACTGATATCCACTCTGGACCAGGCCCAAAGATTAATAAATCATCATTTCTGCCCTGGAGGTCCATGGTACAGCAGATGAAGATGTTCAAGCACTCCAGACTGGGCTCTCGTAGAGAAAAGGAAATACAAGTTGAGACAGAAGTCCAAACAAAGCTCCCTTGTGTGGAGTGTGGTTGAAAGGAGAGAGCACTGGCTAGAGGGTGGGGAGAGCTGATTTGATTTTAAGAAGTACGTATTGAGAAGTTCAGATGGTTGTGATACAGAGGGAGCAAAGAGAGATGAAGCTGGAGAGGTAAGGTATAGGAGAGGACTTCCTTTTGAAGACCAGATCTCTACGGCAGAATGTTCGCTGTGCTCAGGAGAAGGAACAGACCTGGAAGTGAAGATGACAGGCTTAGGTTGGTACACGTTAAGTCTGAAATGCTGGATTGGAATGGAATCCATTTGCTCTGTGTGTTTGACACTTCTTTAGCCTTTCTGAACGAAGTGGCCATAAACCATAGGCCTTGTGCAGGACTCTCTGGATGAGCAGTGATCACAGACTAATCACACTATCTTTTGGGAAGTTTGCATCTATAGGATCAACTTACGTAGCAGAGTGGCCTGCAGAAGCAGTGAGGCAGGAAAGTCACCGGGCAGAAGAGACTGTGGGGTTGACAGAAGGAGCCTGGCGAGAAGCTATGACCCAGTGAGAGCAAATAGTTGGTAGGGGTAAGAGAAATCAATACACCCACCAGAGGGAGAAGCCAGGAGATGGAAGTAGAGATAGAAAGGCGATAAATCATGAGCATGGTGAAGTAACAAAGGCAGGGAGCAATGGTGCCAATTTATCAGGGAACAACGGAATGTCTGGAAAAATAACAAACATTTTCTATTCATCCACAACTACTGGACTCCAGGGAGAGGTCCAGCTCCTCTCTCCCTGGCTTTGCCTCCAAGCAGGAGGCATGCCAATATGCATGGGCCACAGGCCAGGATACTAACTGGGCCACAGGGCCAAGGGTGAATCTCCCTCCTTTACAATTAGCTCTTTTTTGAAATACAACCTCTGGTCCTCCCATGTGGCTGAGAAGATAAATGGCCTGGATTTGTTCCCATTTAAGATCTGTGTTTCCAACCCATCAATGAAAGCCTGAGATGGGTGGGTAAGTCAAGACCTGCTGTGGAACTATCCTGCTCAAGGATGAATATGTCATCCTTGGGGTTGACATTTCGTGTCATTGGAGTGTGGACTGGGGATTGGCCCCATGGTGGGGATAAGACAGAAAGGATATTGTACCATTCAGGTTGTCTGGTTTCCAACAATAGAAACCACATCCAGTTGATGGAAGAAATTTTCACATGCTGAGGTATGGGGAAGTCATTCTGGTTCATACACGATTTGGCTTGAACTTTACGCTAACTAGAACAGCCCGTCCTATGTCCTGTCAGATATGCATTTTACATCTGCTTTAAGCATTAAAGAATGCATTTAAAAATAAAAATGGAGTGTCTCTGGTTCAGGCATCCAAAATGGGGCTGGGTGGCTATCGTGGATGTGGTCTCAGACACGTTTCCTGCATCGCTGAGAACTTGAGTTTTCTGAACTGTATCAAACTCAAGGACACCACCAGCCATTCTCAAAACAGCGTCTACTAGCAGCTGCCAGCTCCAACTTCTGGTCTCAAAGTCTCCCCCGTGTAACTGTGTGACCATTTTGACTCCCAACCTATCCTTGCTTAATAAGCATCCTTACTTCTTGGCAGCTCCAGTCCTAATTCTTGACAAACAACTGTATGTAATTTTTAAATTTTTGCCTATACTGTATAAGCCACTTCCATTCTGGAGTCTGGAGGAACACAATTCAAGCAATTCTTGAGTCTGTGTCTCCCGGGCTATAGTCTTCAGTTTGGCTCAAATAAAACTTTTCTATTCCTACTTGTTTATTATTTCTGTTGACATAGTGGTCCTAAATAGAGACAGTGACTCATTGGAAGAATATCAAGTAGCTCGTAGAACTGACAAAAGGGCTGGAAAACTGGCCTCAGAAAAGCCAGCTGAGATTCTATTGCAGGCACAGTCCAGTTAGGTCATTCCCGCCAGTGCTGCTGCCACTAGACAAACACCGCCAACGTGCTGGGCTCTGGCCTCCTCCAAATAGAATGGGTACTCAGGTGCTCAAATGGTGAATGTCCTTTTCTGAGGTCAGTTAGGTCTCCCTCCAGCCCAGGTCAAAAAAATCCACATTGTTCAATCCAGTGCAAGAGGCCAGAACCTCAGAAAAATGCACACAAAAGTGTGCATTTATCTGGCCTTGTTCTCTAGGCACAGATTTCTTTCAAAGACTTGGGGAGAAGGAATGAGCAGAAGTGGTTGGGACAGGATGGGTTTCAGGTCTCAGAGAATCCTGCACCTCCTCCAAATTCCATTATCCCCATCATGACTTAACACAGTTGGCAATCCTGGCCAAGAGAGCTCTGAGCCCAGACCTGAAGGGTGAGTAGCAATTAGCAAGGCAAAGTGATGAGGGGAGGGACCTTCCAAGATATGCAAAGGCTTGGTGCATTTAAGCCACTGAAATTGAGGGACTTCCCTGGTGGTGCGGTGTTAAGAATCCGCCTGCCAATGCAGGGGACACGGGTTTGAACCCTGGCCTGGGAAGATCCCACATGCCGTGTAGCAACTAAGCCCATGAGCCACAACTGCTGAGCCTGCGTGCCACAACTACTGAAGCCCACACGCCTGGAGCCCTGCTCCACAACAAGAGAAGCCACGGCATTGAGAAGCCTGTGCACTGCAATGAAGAGTAGTAGGTCCCGCTCGCCACAACTTGAGAATGCCTGCGTGCAGCAACAAAGACCCAACGCAGCCAAAAATAAACAAATAAGTAAATACATTTATAGGTCACTGAAATTGTTTCCATATGACTGGGAAGATAAGCAAAGGGGATAGTGGGATGAGATGAGCTAGAGAGGAAGAATATAGTAGAGAGTTTGGATTTTATGCTGATGGCAATGGGATGCCATTGATATAAGTTGGGGACAGACATGATGATATTTGTGCTTTAGGAAAGACAACTGACTCCTGTAAGGATGTTAGTTCCACGAGGACAAGGACTTTGTTTTGCTTTCCACTGTATCACCAGCACCTAACACACAGTAGGAGCTCGATTCATTTCACAATTGTGAAATGAATGAATGAATAAATGACCACTCTATGAAAAATGTAGCCAGATCATCAGTTGAAAGGTGACACGGAGTCCAAATATTAAATAACAGGTGTTCTGAACTATAGTGATGGAGAGAAGTGGCCAGATTCATGCCATGTTTGGGAGATAGAATAAATTAGATGTTGGTAGGCGTGTAATGATGCTGGTAGGGGGAATAAGGTAGCCAGGATGATACCCTGGTTTCTAACTTAGATAAAGGAATGGCCAGGGTACCATTACCTAAGATATGAAAGACTGGGGTAGAGATGAACAAATTCATGTGTCAGAACATTGTTTTAGGTGTCTATGAGACAGCCAGGTGGCAACTTCCCTTGGGAAGTTTATTACAAGAGAGGTCCCTGGGAAAGCACACCTACACCCAGATAGACGACAGGTGGAGATGTAGCAGTTCATCTGGAGAGCAATGCTAGGGTTTGTGGCAGCTGGGACACATGAGCCCAGGATACTGAGACCCTGGGAAGTTCCACAGCCCAGATTCCAGTGCTGTCTCTGCCCTTGACTCCGCCATTAAAGATTTATGTAATAAATGTTTAAATAAACATCGAGGGCTTATTCTGTGCCGGGTCCTGATGTCTTCTCTTCCCCCTCTCGTTCCCAGGCTCACCATTCTGTTACAACTGCAGGAGGACAGCCAGCCCTGATTTTTTTGGGAGACTGAGCCTAAACACTGCACCAGAACCTCTTTCTCAGAATTATGTAAGCTAGGACAGAATGCTGGAGCCTCGATTTAATACAACACAGACTGATAAAATTGAGTGCTCAAATCACATACTTGCATTACTTTTAGAGTTAAAATTGCAAAATGAAATTAAAACAAATCGTCTAACAAAATGTTTGTTTATACACATTTTAATGACTCCTTATGTAAGAAAGAGAACCCTGCTTTGTCACTGTGTTGTGGTCACATCACTCCCATTTCTCTGTGCTCTCTTGTGAGGCCAGCCTGTCTTGTAGTTGGCAGCTGGGAAATAAGCCAGGAGAAGGCAGGAGGGTAGGGGAGGAATTGAGTAATTTGCGTTACTAAGTTGCCAAATAGTAACTGCCCTGTTTTTTGGCTTCTGCAGGGTCTGGAGGTGTGGGGATACTGGGGCACTACTTCTGCTTCCAAAACTGCTCTTGGTCATGGTGGTGGGGATTACTGCATCCCTTCACTCTACAAAAGTATGAGTCAAAGAGAACAGTAAAGACAGGAACAGGTTTGTCAATTATGTTGAGACCATGGTCAAGAGACAGCTGTTGCCAGTAGAGAACACTTTTCTATTTTGCTTGGTGTGATAATGTCTGTACTTAAGAAGGAATGAAAATAATGCATGCATTTTGAACCTTGACATACACTTATTAAGTGCTATTTAAATGCTAAATTCATTTAGTTTGAAAATGAAATCATACTCTCATAAAAGTCACTGAAATAACGAAGCATGTGCTGTACAAGGTCTTTCTGCTCTCAGATCCCTTCCTTGTCTTCTCCCTGCTTTGCTCTGTCACAGCAGGGCTGACCCCGTAGCCTTCTTTCCCAGCCTCCTCTGTCAGTTGGGTGACAGTTGGGTTGAGCATGGGAGGCACTGGTAGAAGACTGGAGAGCAGGAGGAAAGGAGAACCCACGGTGTTTATCCCCAGCTCTACCACGGGCGGCATCCTCAGCAGTAGTTGTGCCTTCTCTGTCCCTCCAGCCTAGGTGTGGTAGTGGCTTCCTGTCATTGTTAAGCTCTGAGTTGCTCTGCAGTCCTCCGTTTGGCTTATCAGTTCTTCCATCATTTATGTAACCAATTCTTTGCCTTGAATTCTCTCTCCTTTAAATATTCGGAGTGGTTCTGTTTTCCTGGTTGAGCCCTGTCTGATATGGGTAATATCGATGGAGAGGGATCACGGATGGGAGCTTTTTGTTTTTTAAACTGAGGATGGCCACTTTCTGAAAGAAGGTAACAAAGAATCAGAAGCTGTAGTTTGCCTGGGAGTTGTGGGCATGTGGCAGGGGGATGAGCCTGAACTTTCCTGCCCCTGAAATGAACCCAGGCGACAGAGCGTGGTGGAGAAAGGGCTATCCCTATGGAATCGGGTAGGGCTCTTAGTGGCAAGCAACAGATACAGACTTGGGCTAACTTAAGGTTAAAAAGGATTTATTGGAAGACTATAGGAAAAGTCACACAATTGTCAAGAAATCAGAACAGTCAGCTTTCGGAAAGATCGGGAACAAGGGGAGCTCCAGGATCTAGGCAGCAGGAATTAGCAGCCTCTTTAGGAAGCTGGGTTGGAGTAGCTCTACTGCACAGGAATCACTTTTGTCCTTGGATCATTCTGCTCCAGATTCAAAATCCAGGGAGGAAGGGAGAGGGTCCAATTAGCATGAATTGAGTGCCTACGATGGTCCAGGGAGAGGAGTACCCCAAGGCCAAGTGCAATGTAGGCAAGGAGTTTCCCCCCAAAGAGAGCAGGTGGAGAGCTGTGTTGTTTGCACCGTGGGCCCACAGTAAAAATAAAGAGTAAGGCAGGAAGAGGTGGCCCCAGAAGGAAACAGGAGTGTTCCCTTCTCTAGCCAAGAAACTGAGCGAGAACCCAAATGAAGGCCAATCTGAGGGCGGCATGGCTGTAGCTGGAGATACTGGCTGGGGATTGGATGATCCATAAGGACTTGCTTCCACCTTTGAGCCAAAGACAGCTGCCTGCTTCCATGTAACTTGGGGCCTGACAGGGGAATCCTCAAACCAATCAATTATGGGGGTGGATGAGATTGGGGGGGATGGGGGATCGAGTCCCAGACCGGAGGCCAAAGCACAGGGCAGGGATAAGTCTTACTTACTTTGTTTCTCCAATATATTAGTACAGCTCTTGTTTGTACTCAGAGCTCATTAGGACAGAGTTATTTAGCATATTGTATCATTGTTCCTGGAAGCCAAGCTCCAAAAAAGCACTCAAGGGCTCTGGTTAATAGAAGGATCATATTTTCACTCTTTAAGGTGGAATTGGTAGGTGAAGGCAGAGGCTCATGAAAGAGACTGGAAGAGATTTACAGGGATCAGGAGGGTAGCAGGGTTGCCAGCCTAGTCTAAGCTGTGTCCACGTGTGGGGTGTAGAAGTGTCTGGTTATATCTCCATAGAACTAATGGGCTTGCCAACCAGATGTCTATTGGCATGAGGCTATAAGGGGCTTCATGGGAGAAAAATCACCCTAAACAAAGAGGGAACCAGAGAACAAGATGACCTAGTGAGTAAGGCCTTCGTCCTGGGCAATTCTGAGTTCAGAGAGGGGGCTCCCACTTAGATTTGTGTCCAATGGACATCATACCTGAATCTTAGGGTGGAGTGGAGAGAGAGAGAGACTGAACTCGAAGAACTGAAAACAGACTGTAATATGAATTACAAATAATCTGAATAATCTGTTCCTGAGATTCTCCCCTGGAAGTGGAAGTTTTACGTGTGAAGCTGGGGGTAAGAGCCATCAAAATACAGGTTACTGGTTGAAGAACATTCCAAACAGGGCATGGTGACAATGATAACATGAATAGCTGCATCTTCCAGGACTAGCCCAGTTGCTATCTTTTAAAAAATGTCTAGTCATCTTCAGCTTGGTAGTGCCTCTGCAGTGGAAAAACCTTGCCTGGTACACGCATTTATGATAAAGAAGCCTTGTTTCTTAAAGGCTGAGTGCAGGGTTCAGCCTGGGGGCAGGGGGTGAGGGGGTACCCTCCCTCCCTCCCTCTCTCCCTCACCCCTTCTTTTTCTCCCTCCCTCCCTCTATAGCTCCTTCTCTCCCTCTCTCCATGCTTATCTCCCTCCGTCTGTCTCTATCTTTCTCTTTCTTTCCCTCTTCAGTCTTTTCCTCAACAATTTCAAGACCCTGCAGCAGTTACTTTCACAAAACCTGGTGGCTTATGCCTTCCAAGAGGGGAAGTTTGCAAATTGCAACAGAGTGTTGTTTTGTTTTGTTTTTCTTTGTTTTAAAGCTGAGCAGCACGATCACAGAACCTGCAGGTTTGCTGCCTACTCAGCAGGACAAACAGAGCAGAGCTTGGAAGATGAAAGCCAAGCCTACCAAAGGAAAGGAAACATGAAGGAAGCTCATTGAAAGGGGGAGGAGACTTTGCTTAAGCCATTGGAATGGGAGAGGGACACTGCCCCAAGCATGTGCTGTTTCCCTCGTCCAGATGGTGTCATTTGCCCTGCAAAACAAGTAAGAGACAACATGACTTGGATGCTCAGAAATAAATGTGTGAGTAAGTCATGTGGGAAATGATGCCCACAGCCATTGTACTTAAACAGAAGAGATTCAACCATATTTGAAAACAACTGCCCTGCATTGCTAGCCTCCAGTTCATTTGAATACTCTGTGTACATTGTATGTTTACCAGCCATATTTGCACAACAAGAATTTCCACCTGCTTCTTGTTTACTTAGGGCACATACTGTATTTACATGGTATAGACCAGAGTGGGAAAACTAGTCATACCAGTTTGGGACTGGAAAGAGTGGAAGCTCACATGATATGTTCATCTTGGTTTCCCCAGACTCATTCCCCCTGCCACAGGTGTTAGCACATGGTAAACACTACATTTTCATCATCATCATCACCATCATCATCATCATCACCATCTTCTCATCTCATCTCATCATCTCAGGTAGAATGGTTTACTATGGGCTAGGCACTATTCTTAGAGCTCACAACGTTCAAGGGAAGTATATACTGTTACCAACCAGGGTTCTCGGCCTTCCCCAATCAATAGAAATGGACTAGAGGACAGACAAGAAATTCAGGCAAGGCTTTACTGGGGCTCTGGTGACTGCAGGAGGGAGTGAAAACAAGTAACAGGTTCCCTTGTGCACTCTCTGAGTTGGGGGCAAGCTGGTTCGTTATATGGGGTGAGGCTAGGGGGTGTGTCCAGGGGTCAGGCCAGAGGGCTGGCTTACGTGTTTTGCTCACGCCTTTGGTGGTGTTGAGTGCAGGAAGCATGCACAGTACCCTGCTTTTGCTCCCGACACCATTTTTGCTCTCTGCTCTTCAGAAGTGGCTGTTGGTTTTTTGGGTCTTTTTGTATCTTTTTGTCCATAATTTGCCCCAACTGCAGCATGCACACAGTTATTTTTAGTCCCTTATAGTTTCTTTGTATTTTGTAGCTCAAGGAGACATTTGTCCAGGTGCAAGCATGGCAGCACTGCAGCAAAGGGTCCCAGGTCCCAGGCCTGTCTCAGTACCACTATTATCTCCATTATACAGATGAGAAAACTGAGGCAGAGTTTCTGAAACTTGCCTATGGTTAAGTAGCCAGTACATGCTACAGCCAGGATGCTAAAGCCAGCATTCAAATCCAGGCAGTCTGGGGCTTCCCTGGTGGCGCAGTGGTTGGGAGTCCGCCTGCCGATGCGGGGGATGCGGGTTCGTGCTCCGGTCTGGGAGGATCCCGCATGCCGCGAAGCGGCTGGGCCCGTGAGCCATGGCCACTGGGCCTGCGCGTCCGGAGCCTGTGCTCCGCGGCGGGAGAGGGCGCAGCAGTGAGAGGCCCCGTACCGCAAAAAAACAAAACAAAACAAACAAATCCAGGCAGTCTGGACGCATGTGTTTAGTGCTGGTTGTTATTCAAGACTTTCTATTCAAGATAGCAAATTGAACAAGTGTAACTGATTACTAACCTTCTTCCCCCAAATCCTATTAAATAATCCTACTAAAGTAATAATAGTGCAGGAGTTTTTTAAAGGTTTAAATCTACAAAGATGAAGAGGGTGGGAGAGGGGATAATGTACCCAAGCAGGAATAAAATTTTAGAAGCTGGAGAGCAGATGAACGAATGCGGGTTGACTTAGGAGACCCAGAAAGCTATCTTAAACTGGCCGTGGGAAAAGCCAAGAATCAGAGACTTGTTTTCACAACAGAATTCCCCCCCTCCAAAAAAAAAGCTCGGTGATTGGTAGCACCGCCAGATGGGGCTAGAACAGGAAGATTGGTTTAAAGTCTAAAATGTGGACCCCCAGTTCTCCTCCACAGCCCCAGCAGATTATTCAGAGAAGGTAAAATTGGACTTCTATATTTGGGGATGCCAGGTACAACTGAGGCCAGGGGTGTCCCCTGCTGAAAACAATGTTTTCAGACTGAATGTTGAAACTCCCACTCATTTCTTCTTTCAAAGCTGCTAGGATGCCAGGATCATACCCTCCAGGCAGGATTGTGGCCAACCCTCCTCTCTGAGGAATCTGCCCAGCCTAAGAAGGGTCTAACAAATGGATCCTGGGGGTCACCTCACAGTGAAGTTCTCAAACCACATGCCCAAGCCAAGTGCAAGGAGCTTCTGATTAGCTTTTTGGTGCTTTCCTCTTATGTGTTATCAGGTAACCTAAACTTCTAAACCTAAATCTAATCTAATCATCCAAACAACCACTAAACATCCCCAAACATCTGAGAAAAGCTCCAACGTGAAAGACAGAGATCCAAACTAACAGGTGCAATTTGAAGGAATTCAAGATGATAGACAGGAGATAAGATTAGACACTGCACCCATGAAAAAAGAACAGGGTGTTATAAAAGGGGGATGCATCACATCAAGAAAGAAGTCTTGGAAATAAAAGCAGCTATAATGGAAAGGATGAAATCATTTTCCTTGGATGTTTAGTGGATGTTGCTGCATGGTCTTCGTCTTCCACTTGCAAAGTCCGACACCATTATGATTTTGATATTTTCTATGAAAATCGTTTGAACTCCCTAGAAGCTTTTGGGATGTTCTGTCACCAGTGATCTGATATTCCTCAAAGGTGTGATTTGGGAGTAGAAATATTTTCAGTGTTGGTTTTGGCTATTCTTTAGAATCTTTGTATCTGAAAACTCACATTTTCTGGGATATTTCAAGTATTTTCAATATTTTTCTACTACTTATTGGATAATTTCCTTCCATCTGTTCTCTCTGTTCTTTATTTTTAGAACTTCTATTACTCAATTGTTGTACCTCCTCATTGGTGCCCAAATCCTCTCATATTTCCTTTCTTATTGCCCATCTCTTTATCATTTTGTCTTTCAGAGAGATTTCCTCATTTCCACCTCATTTCTGGGCCAGTCCTGTCTAGGGAACCCCAGGAAGTCTGGATTGGAGAATCCAGGGAGGCAAGCCCTCCAGGGAGATTGTGACATCCTCTGATGTGGCATCCATCTTCCTATAGTGTTTGAGCTGTAGGTGTGTGGGATGGTATTGGGAGCAAACCCCTGTCTGGCTCTCTTGATGCTGTAGTACTGAGACCTTGCTATGACCCTCTTGTCCATAGCCCCTCAGCTTTCCCAGTCTCCAATCCAAATCATTTTCATTCTGCCCCTAGAGCGGAAGCTATAGATAGAAGTGGGGGAATTGGGAATGTAAGATTGTCTTCTGAGTCTTGGTATATTAAAACATCCCTTTAAAGCCACTCTTGCTACTGACCATCCCAAAGAACTGGATTCTATGAATGCCCAAGAAATGACCAAGACTCCAGTTTAGGTACTCCCTTCAAAGAGCCAATGCCTGGGTAAAAGGCAGGGGTCAATCTGATAGTCTCCTATAGCAGTTTAGAGACTCACAACTCGTCAGAACATGGGACAGGAAGATTTTTGTTAGACCTCAGGTAACACACCGTTGCCTAGGCCTTGCTGCGTCCTGGGATGCCAGAGGACTTGTTTCCTTAGCAATGATAATCATGTGACAGGAACACAAAGAGATCCAGAGATGTTGCTTAGCAACTAGGCTGCACCTGCTGGGGCTCTAGGCCGGCAGCTTGGGCTGGGGAGCTTGGCTTTGAACTTGGAATCTCCCATCAGGGCTGGCAAAAGGGGGAAGACCTAATTTTGGCACATTCAGTTTTGGCCCTGGGCTTTTGCAGGGATGGCTGTGGTACAAATGGGGAAATGGAGGCAGAGGGGACTGGCTTTCCCACAGTAATGGGATGTGGGAAGTAGTGGCAGATGTGGGAAGGGCAGGGCTAGACAGGAGAAGTGACTGTTGGGCTGATGTGGGGAGCAGTTCTCTGTCTGACTCACCCTGGAGAAAACTCTGACATCTCAGATGATGGGTCTCCAGAACCTGAGGACAGATGTGTCTGGCTCAGGACCCAACTCCACAGGGCTTTTCAGGAAGTCTAATCAAGCCAGAGCATTTGGGCCCTCAGTATCAGTCCAAGGAGAATTTCCTTCTGCAAGAAATCAGAGCTCTTCACAATGGGCAGATATTGGTGGTGGTCAGGAGGTACAAGCAACCAGCCTCAGGAACCTGGCTCTTCAAGCACAGGGCCACAGGGAGCTGTCCATGGTTTGGGTGTCCTCCCCACCTGCTCTCCCTCTGACCTCTGCCAGGGCACAGTTGGCTGGAGGGAGGCTGTGGAGTTAAACTGCTCGGATTTTGAATTCAGCTTCTTTTTCCAAGGGCAAGGGATTAAATTTTGTGTTTCTGATTCTCTATCTGTACACGGCAATGATAAGAATGACCACCTCCTGGATCATCGTTAGGATTAAATGAGTTAAAGCATGAGAAAGTGATTATCACACTTCTTGGCATATAGTATAAGTACTCAGCATACTCCCAGCCCAACCCTCTGCCCCCAGCAACTGGCCCAAGAGACAGATTCACCAGGTTTTCTCTCATCTCTCTTGATGCTCCCAAAGCCCCCTTCCCCTGAGGAGCTCGCTGAAGGTCTGAACATCCTTGATCAGGACTTTGTTTACTGAGCCAATGCTTCTCCAAACTTTGTTGCCCCAAACACCCCCATTCTTTACGCTGGTGGTGCTAGAAAATTGCATGCGTAGCATGTTGCTTTAAGAGCTCATTATTAGAGAAATGCAATTCAAAACTATAAGGAGGGGGTTTCCCTGCTGGTCCAGTGGTTAAGACTCCACGCTTCCACTGCAGGGGGCATGGGTTCAATCCCTGGTTGGGGAACTAAGATCCCTCATGCCATGTGGCGTGGCCAAAAAATTAAACAAACAAACAAAAACACTACAATGAGGTACCACCTCACACCAGTCAAAATGGCCATCATCAAAAAAATCTACGAACAATAAATGCTGGAGAGGGTGTGGAGAAAAGGGAACCCTCCTACACTGCTGGTGAGAATGTAAATTGTTTCAGCCGCTATGGAAAAGAGTAGGAGGTTCCTCAAAAAACCAAAAATAGAACTATCATATGATCCAACAATCCCACTCCTGGGCATATATCCGGACAAAACCACAATTCGAAAAGATACATGCATCTCAATGTTCACTGCAGCACTATTTACAATAGCCAAGACACGGAAGCAACCTAAATGTCCATTGACAGATGAATGGATAAAGAAGATGTGGTATATATACACAATGGAATATTACTCAGCCATAAGGAATGAAATAATGCCATTTGCAGCAACATGGATGGACATAGAGATTATCATACTAAGTAAGCCAGACAGAGAAAGACAAATATCATGTAATATCACTTATATGTGGAATCTAAAAAAAAAATGATACAAATGAACTTATATACAAAACAGAAATAGACCCACAGACATAGAAAACAAACTTATGGTTCCCAAAGGGGAAAGCAGGGGAGGGATAAATTAGGAGTTTGCAATTAACATATACACACTACTATTTGTAAAATAGATAACCAACAAGGACCTACTGTATAGCACAGGGAACCATACTCAGTACTTTGTAATAATCTATAATGGAAAAGAATCTGAAAAAAAAATAGATATATAGTACATCCCTTCTCCGAGCCTCAGTGTTCTCATCTGTAGTACAGGAAGTGACAGCACCTAACCTCCTCTGTATGCGATAGGACCGACTTTTGATAAATGTTAGCAATGTTGGCGTGTGTTGATAGAGGCAGGACCTAAGATTTCTCTCTTTCTGTGGATGACACCTTTGTGAGCTGGCTCCAAATGAGACTGTGAGGCCGAAGGGGATGACTGATTCCCGCGTGTCCCTCAAAGTGAGAGAGGAAACAGTTAAAGCAGCTAGTGATTGACGTGCCCCCATCTCTACCCTGAGCGGATGCTGGCAGCTGCAATAGCAGCTCTGCCCTCCAGGACCCAAGACCCTGACTTTGCTGCTCTCTGGTACCGAGGGAATCCCGGCCAGCCTGCCTCAGGTCTTCTCCCTGCCCTTCACTCCAGCCAGCCCTGGGGCCCCCCAGCTTGCCCCCTCTCCCTCCAAGCGGAGGCTGGTGCCTGCTCTCTTCCTTCTTTCTCAGCTGGGCTTGTTCCCCAGATGACCCTACAGCTGCATCTTTCCAAAATTAGCTGGATCCTGCATTTGACTCTGGTAATAAATTAGCCAAATGGAGAAAATTGAGTAGTTAACTGGTTCACAGGAAGATAATTAGATTTGCTGAGTCCCTGTTATAGGCAAATAAAGAGGAGGATTGTTTCTCAATCGCCTTCATTAAAGGGAGTTGCTCTCATCCAGGGGCCCTGCCCTGGAGGTCATCAGGGCCCTGTAGGGTTCCCTAGCGCTCCTGGTGCTTCATTCCCAAATAGAGAGTCAGGTGATACAGCGTAGCCAGTGCAGGCTTCCAACTCTAAAAGCCTGGGCTTGAAGCCCCAGCTCCACCACTTACCACCTTTGTGACCTTGGGCATCTGATACAACCTCTCTGAGCCTCACTTTCCTCATCTGAAAATGGGAATAGTGCTGTGTGCCTCACAGGGGTATTAGAAGAATTGAATGACATAATGTAAAAAAAATACATGGTTCTTCACTCATTGATAAATTTTTCATTGATAAAGTTCATGAAGTTCACTGTTCGTTGATGAAGTGTTCATTGGTTGGGAGCTAGTTTACCACAGTATCATCATTACTGTGGCCACCACAGCACCACGCCTCCCTATCATGAGAACAGAACAGATTCTCTCAGCCAGTGCAACATACATGGAACCAGGGGAACGTTAAGTCAACATTAAATCAAGCATTATATGCTGATTGATGCAAAGCTTACACAGGATGGGGAAGACGTGAGGGTCTCTTCCAGCCTATTCAGCTCGTCCCTGTCTTCCTGATATTGGCTCTGCCTTTTGGTCCTAGGCTCTCTGGGTCACCATGTGGCCACCCATCTCTCAGCAGCAAGTTCCCAGAAAGCCCCTCCTAAACACAGCATCTCATACCCACCTATGAGCCCCAGCCCCTTGACCTTTTAAAATTTCATTTACTCCTCTCAAGCCCAGCACCCTCTAGGGTTTATCACTCTGACACTTCTGGTAGGTATAGATCTACATGTAGAAGTCAAGGGAGTTCTCTGGTGGCCTAGTGGTTAGGATTCCAGGCTTTCACTGCCATAGCCCAGGTTCAATCCCTGGTCGGGGAACTGAGATCCCTGAAGCCCCTCGGCATGGGAAAAAAAAAAAAAAAAAAGGAAGTCAAAAGCCAGCCCTTTGACTGGCAGTTCTGGAGCCAGACTGCTTGAGTTTGAATTCAGTGTGGGTATCTGTTGTGCCTTTCTAAAATGGGGTTGATAACAGTAGTACCCACGTCATAGAGTTATTATGACTAAATACATGTGTGGTGATTAGAGCAGTGCTTGGAATTTGTAAGTGCTCAAAAAGTGTTATCTATTATTACCATCTAGTTCTGATGTTGGATTAGGGCAAGGAGAGGTCTATAGATAGAATGGAGAAAGGCAGGGCCAGAGGGCTTCACCTGGGTGTGGACTCAGAGTGGAATATCTTAGAGACACTTGGACCATCTCCACTGGGAAGATTAACTTCTGGGTATAACTTCTCATATCCTCTTAGGTAACTATGTTGTATTGTCTTGTTTCTGCTCGAACCCTTGACAGTTAATCCTCCGGACTCACTCTCAGCAGATAATTTTGCTTTTTGTTTCACTGAGAACATACAAGTGATTGGAAAAGAACTTTGACAAGCACACATTTACTCCCCACCTGGACTCTGTCCATATATCCTGCTTTTCTTTCTGTCACTACAGATGAACTGCCTGTGTTCTTTCCCAAGGCCAACCTTTGCCCTATCACTAGATCCCATCTTTTCTTTCTTACTCAAGGACATCACTCCAGCAATTTACTCTCTCTTTCCTGAAGCATCATTTTTTTTTCTACTGGAAGATCCTATCAGCATAAAAATATGCTTTATTTCTTCATTATAAAAAACAAAGCAAGGGAGTTCCCTGGTGGTATAGTGGTTAGGATTCAGCACTGTCACTGTTGTGGCCCAGGTTCAATCCCTGGTCGGGGAACTGAGATCCTGCAAGCTGAGTGGTAAGGCCAAAAAAAAAAGGAGCAAAACCCTCTTGATCTCACAACCTTTTCAGCTATTACCTCACTGCTTGGCTTCCCTGTACAGCAAAACTTGTTGAAAGTAGTTGTTGATAATTGCTGTGTCCAAATTCTTCTCCTCCCATTCTCTCTTGAATCCACTCCACTTAGGTTTTCACAGCCACCACTCTACCAAGACTGGATTATTGTAATCACTAATGGCCTCCATATTGCTAAATCCAGTGGTCAATGGACAGTTATTATCTTGCTTGACCATGAGTTGGAGAGGGGTTATCTGGCCACCAAATCTCTCTTTCTTCCTAACTGGACCATATCTCCTAAACTTATCTGTAGTTACATATGGCCACATGACTGGGTTCTGGCCAATGGAATGTGGGTGGAAGGGAGTTATGCAACTTCCAAGCCTGACTCATAGAAACGTCTTGTACTGGATACTTGCTCCTCCAGATCCACTCCTCACCTTCCTCATGCTGTTATGTGCCTCGGGAGCCTAACCGCTGGGGACTTTTATCAATGAGCCTTCTGGTTTCTGGTTGGGTTGAGTCAATGGGAGGTACCTGCAGGAGACTGAAGGGAGGGAACAGAGTGGGGTCAGGGTATTTGTTCCCCTGGCTCTCTCCTGTGGGGTTGAGTTGGCTGTTTTCCTCTGATTCAAATCAAAGCTTCAGTCTGGCATCTCTCCTCATGTAGTTCTTTCTCTCCCCCATTTCCACTACCATTTACTTTCTCTTGTCTCTTCAGACCTGGGGTGGTAATAGCTCCCACTATCAACCATATCAGAGTTACAGGAATCCTATAATAGTTTTCCTGCCCCTGCTCACAGCTTTTTTTTTTCTTTCTTTTTTTTTACTTTTTGGCCATACTGCACAGCATGTGGGACCTTTGTCCCCTGACCAGGGATGGAACCCGTGTTCTGTACATTGGGAGTGCAGAGTCTTAACCCCTGGACCACCAGGGAAGTCCTACTCACACCTTTATAGGTAGTCTCTTTGTTAAACCCTTCTCAAATTACCCAACTTGAATGTGTCCTGTTTCTTGCCAGACTCTTACCAATACATTTCCCGTGCACCATCCTCAACTGCCACCCCCATTTACTGGCTGACACCGGCACCCTTAGTGACCTTGAAAACCACAAGGTGAGGGACTTCCTTGGTGGCGCAGTGGTTAAGAATCTGCCTGCTAATGCAGGGGAAAAGGGTTTGAACCCTGGTCTGGGAAGATCCCACATGCCGCGGAGCAACTAAGCCCGTGTGCCACTACTGAGCCTGTGCTCTAGAGCCTGCGAGCCACAACTACTGAGCCTATGTGACACAACTACTGAAGCCTGCATGCCTAGAGCCCATGCTCCACAACAAGAGAAGCCTCCACAATGAGAAGCCCACACACCGCAATGACGAGTAGTCCCCACTCGCTGCAACTAGAGAAAGCCTGCACACAGCAGCAAAGACCCAATGCAGCCAAAAATAAATAAATAAATAAATAAATAAAATTGAAAAAGAAAACCACAAGCTGAAGATGACTCAGCCTCTGGCATCATGGGACCCTGATTATCATCATGGAGCAGAGAACCGCTTCTCCTCTCCTTTTATCCTTCCCCTCTGCTGCTGAATATACTGTATACGAGTGAGAAATAAACATATTGCCTATGCCACTGAGACATGGGGATGTCTCTATCACGGCAGCTTAGTTCTGCTGGGACTAATATAACCTACCTGCAGTATTTGGCACAGTTGATGATTCTCTGTTCTTGGAAACACTTCCTGTGCTTACCTTCCATGACGGTGCATTCTTCTAGTTTTCCTTCTACTTCAATAACTACTCTTTCTTAGTCTTCTCTGTTGCTTCTTCCTCAACTCTCCAACTAAACTGGATTTCCCCAGACTCAGTCCTTGATGCTCTTCTTTATCTCTACTTCCTGGTGACCTCATCCAGTCTCAAATTTGTATCTCCAACCCTGACTTCTCTCAAGAACTCTTGGCTTGCATATCCAACTACTTGCTTGATATCCTTCTTTAGATGTCTAATAGCATCTCAGACATAACACGTCCAAAATTAAATTTCAGACCTGTTCGAAACTTGCTCATCCTATAGCACCACCATGTCAGGAAACAGCAACTCCATGCTTCCAATGGCTTAGCCCCAAAACCTTGGTCTATCTCTTTTTCTCTTATCCTATGTTCAATTTGTCAGCAAATCCTATCAGCTCTATCTTCAAAATATATTCAGAATCTAACCGTTTTACCACCTGTGCTATCTTGGCCTCAGGAGGTACCAGGATTTGAGACGGGAACCAGTCCTGCCACACCACTGTCAGCATCATCTATTCCTGAATCCTAGCCTTGAACTGGTTTGATTGTGGATTCTTCCAAGAACTCTTTCCTAAACCCCATCACATCTTCCTGGTTCTCTCCTCAGACACAGACCTACAGACTGGACTGTTTCCAGAGAACTCATTCCCCCATCCCAGCAGACACAGGGCATCAAGACCTCCTATAAGGAACATTCAGCAGAGGAATGGGATAAGCACCATTAACAGCTTTTAGCACAATTTGAACTGGCTCTGGGGTGGGAGAATAAATAGTTTTGAGGAGATCTTCACCCCCAAAACCTCAAAGAATGGTCACTGGATCCTCATTGAGCTCTGTTTCCCTAGCGTAGAAACTGACCTTCTCCTTAGGATTCCAAAGATATTTATCTGGATCATTCCCCAGATAAATATAGGTAAGTATAAAAGCTAGCTCATTCCTATCAACCAAAGGATGGATGTTGACACAGTCAGGAGCTCACCTGGGAAGTCTGGATCCCATAGAAGCCAGAGTGATGCTTTACTGACTCCCAATAATGTATTTTTTTTTTTTTTTGGCGGTACGTGGGCCTCCCACTGCCGCACCCCCCCCCCCCCCCCCCCCGCCCACCCGCCGCGGAGCACAGGCTCCGGACGCGCAGGCCCAGCGGCCATGGCTCACAGGCCCAGCCGCTCCGCGGCACGCGGCAGCCTCCCGGACCAGGGCACGAACCTGCGTCCCCCGCATTGGCAGGCGGACCCCCAACCACCGCGCCACCAGGGAAGCCCCCAATAATGTATTTTAAGCAGAAGAATGGCATGACTAGATTTGTAACCTAGAAAAGGTTTACTCTGAAAAACAAAACAACAAAAACAAAATAAAGGGATTACCTTGGAGGCTGATGTGAAAAATGAAATGACGAGGGACAAGAACGTATGGAGAGAGACCAGGAAGGTGTGGCAGCAATCCATACGTTGAGAGGAGATGAGTGGGGTGATCTGAGGAAAGGCGATGCAAATAAGGATGGAGGGAAATGGCTGAATTCAAGAAACAGTATTCTCTTTTCTTTAGAAGGAGTGATCTTCCTAAAAAGCACCTCGAATAGCATGACTCTCTAAAGTTCTTCCATAGCTGCCCAGGGCCTCCAAGCTGGAGCTCAAAGTCCTCAGCATGGCTCATCTCAGCTCTGTGTACACCACAGGCTCTGCCATCCTGAGATGCTGTCAGTGCCCCGTAAGCACGAGGGGAGCTCAGGCACCCAAAGGTTTGCACAAAAAGTTCTTTCATGCCTCATGTGCCTTATTCCCAAAATTTCTGTCCTGTGGCTTCTGTCCCAACCACTAAAATACTAACACCAAGTTCATCAATGACTTTCTTCTTGTTAAATCTAAAATACATTTTGAATTCTTATCTTATTTGATCTCAGTGAACTCAACATTTGGCTACTTCTGCTTCTTCAAATATATATATATTTCCCATTTTTATAGTATGTGCTCAGCCCTATTCCGGGTGCAAGGGATAGAGTGTTGGGAAAAGCAGCCATTATTCTCGGCCTCGAATAAGTTGTGAAGTGGTCCAACCAAGGATAGAAGTGGAGGGGGCACTTCCCTGGTGGCGCAGTGGATGAGACTCCATGCTCCCAATGCAAGGGGCCCAGGTTCGATTCCTGGTCAGGGAACTAGATCCCACATGCATGCTGCAACTAAGAGTTTGCATGCCACAACTAAGGAGCCTGCCTGCTGCAACTAAGACCCGGTGCAACCAAATAAATAAATATTAAAAAAAAAAAAGGATAGGAGTGGAGGAACACTAGCAATTGAAGGAGAGGAATAAAAAGCCAAGCAACTTGGCCTGTTATTATTTATCATGGTTTTGGAGGTTCTAGAAAATGCCAAAAGAGAAAATGAAATAACTAACATAAGCATTGGAAATAAAAAGCTAAAAAAAATCTTATTTTCCTTTTTTTTTAAATTTATTTATTTATTTACTTATGGTTGCATTGGGTCTTTGTTGCTGCGCACAGGCTTTTCTCTAGTTGCAGCAAGCAGGGGCTACTCTTCGTTGCGGTGCATGGGCTTATCATTGCAGTGGCTTCTTTTGTTACAGAGCACAGGCTCTAGGTGCGCAGGCTTCAGTAGTTGTGGCTCATGGGCTCTGGAGTGCAGGCTCAGTAGTTGTGGCACATGGGCTTAGTTGCTCTGTGGCATGTGGGATCTTCCTGGACCAGGGATCGAACCCACGTCCCCTGCATTGGCAGGTGAATTCTTAACCACTGCACCACCAGGGAAGTCCCTAAAAGTATCTTATTTTCTAATGTTATTGTTTAATAACAAAATGCAAGAGGTTCCACTAAAAAAAATATATATGAGTAAGATAATTTGATAAGGCGGATTCTTACAAGATAAATATATAAAAAATCCATAGCATTTCTCTCATTTTACTAATAAATACCTAGAAATGGAAATGGGGAAATATTCTATTAATAATAACTTCAAAACATCAAGAATATTTAAGGATGCATTTAATAAGAAAGCCATAGGAGGGAACCCCCGTCTGTCCAGTGGTTAGGACTCATTGCTCTCACTGCCGAGGGCCTGGGTTCAATTCCTGGTTGGGGGACTAAGATCCCACAAGCCACTCGGCACGGCCAAAAATAATTACATTAAATTAAAAAGTCAAAAACTTAAGAACTAATTATAAAAAAGGAAAGGCATAGGAAAAGCTGTATACAAACTATACAGTTTATTGGAAGACATAAAGAAATCAATAAAAAGTGGAGGGAAAGCTTAATATAAAAATGTTAATTTTCTCCAAATTTATATGTCAATTTATTGGAATTCCATTTAGATTATCATAGGGTTTTGTTTGAATTGGATAAAGTGACCTCGTAGGAAAGAACAAATGCCTGAAAACTAAGAAGAGTCTTATATTATCAGATATTAATTAATAGAGAAAAGCAAATTGAGGTAACAAGATTTTACATCCACTAGACTGCTAAAGAATAAAAAGGAACTATTGCTGGTGAAGATGTGGAGAAATGGTGCTCTCATACATTGCTGATGGAAATGTAAATGATGCAGGGAATTCCCTGGCAGTCCAGTGGTTAGTACTCCACGCTTTCACTGCTGAGGGCCCAGTTTCAATCCCTGGCTGGGGAACTAAGATCCGACAAGCCACGGGGCAGAGCCCAAAAATAAAGAAATGTAAATGATGCAGGCTTTCTGGAAATCAATCTAGTAACATCTATTAAAATTTAAAATACATACACCCTAAGAAAAAAAGTACATATACCCTTCATCCTTCATCCAGCTAGCCTACTTTTAGGATTCTATCCCTCAGAAACAACAGCAACAGTACACAAGAACATATGTTTACTACTTCATTGTGTTAATAGTGAGAGAAAAATTGGAAACAAAGCAAATGTCCAATAATGGGAGGATTGGGGAATCAGGTCTGGTACTTGTTTGAAGTCACCAAAAAATATGAATTAGAGCTATACTAATTGACATGGATAGAATTTCACAAGGTTGTATTTACTGAAGAAAACAAGATGAAGAAAGTATTTTTTCCCTCCCTGAAAATAATGAAAAAATCCTATACAGTAAGTCCCCTACATATGAACCTTCCAGTTGCGAACTTTCAAAGATATGAACATGCGTTCACATGTCCAGTCACATAAGTTAGTTCACGTGTCTGGGGTACATTGTCATGTGCGTGCATCCTCTACAAGTGTTTGTGCTTTTGTGTTCTTTACTGTACAGTACTGTATAGAGTACAGTAGTACAGTATCTTTATTTCAAGCCCAGGATATCCAGAAGCAAGTGTAAAAGCAGTGGTGATACAGCTGGTATTGCTAAAAGCGCAAAGAGAGACAAGAGGAAGAAGGAGTAACTGAAGAACCGAAGAGATTCATGACACAGGCACTGGCAAGGGGATTTTCTTTATTTGAGGAGGCACTGTTAATTTTTGAAGCACAGGATCCAAATGTAGAACAGTACACGAAGGTCGCAGCAGCCATTCAGAACGCAATCCAGTGCTACCTTTATCT
The DNA here is from genome assembly GCF_949987515.2 of Delphinus delphis. Classification (NCBI taxonomy): domain Eukaryota; kingdom Metazoa; phylum Chordata; class Mammalia; order Artiodactyla; family Delphinidae; genus Delphinus; species Delphinus delphis. Next base: position 18,082,316 of record NC_082697.1, on the reverse strand, counting down.
ATGACGAGAAAAAAAGAGCTACTACCCAGACATCACTGGATTATTTTTTCAAGAGGGTAGATAGAATTGAATCCAGCAAGGAACCAGAACCTAAGCCATCAACGTCAGGCGTGAGTGAAATTACAGCTTGCCCTCCATCTCCTATTGTTGACGATCCTTCAGCTCTACCATCTCCCACCTCCTCTCCCTCCTCCAATCAGTAACTCTTCTTGCCTGTTCACTCGATGCCAACCTCTGTATGCCATCTGTTGTACTGTACTACTGTACTTTTCAAGGTAATGTACTGTAAGATTAAAAATGTTTTATTTTTGGGTTTTTTAAAAAATGTATTATTTATGTAAAAAGTATTATAAACCTATTACAGTACAGTTCTATATAGCCGATTGTGTTAGTTGGGTTTGTAAGCTAACTTTGCTGGACTTACGAACAAATCGGACTTATGAATGCACTCTTGGAACGGAACTCGTTCGTATGTACGGGACTTACTGTATAATACTTGTGTATGTGTCTTAAATAAGTCTGAATATAATTATATAAGCATGAGGGGAATATGAAAGTTTATTAAGATAGGATTAGATTCACCTGTAAACGAACAAAACCCAAAGTAACAATGGCTTAAATAAGATAGTCCCAGGGGCTTCCCTGGTGGCGCAGTGGTTGAGAGTCCGCCTGCCGATGCAGGGGACACGAGTTCGTGTCCCGGTCCGGGAAGATCCCACATGCCGCGGAGCGGCTGGGCCCGTGAGCCATGGCCGCTGAGCCTGCGCGTCCGGAGCCTGTGCTCCGCAACGGGAGGGGCCACAACAGTGACAGGCCCGCGTACCGCCAAAAAAAAAAAAAAAAAAAGATAGTCCCATTCTTCCCTCATGTTAAGGTCCAGATGTAGGCAATCTTGAGCTGATGTGGTTTTTCTCTTTCATAAAATCCTCTGGAACCCAGGCTCCTTCCAGCTTTCTGCTCTGCCGTAACTAGCATGTGAACTTCATCCTCAAAGTCCAGTCTACCCAGACTTATCCTCAGACTTCACGTCCCAAGCAGCAGGAAAGACAAAGTGGTTAGAGAAGGGGAAAGGATGCATGTAAGCAGTCTCTTGAGGAAGATTTCTGGATGTAGCCAAAAAAAAACACGCTCATTGGTCAAAACTTAGTCACATGAACACATCTAGCTGCAAGGGAGAATGGGAAATGTAGTCTTGAGAATATCTTTTTTTTTTTTTTTTGCGGTACGCGGGCCTCTCACTGTATTTCTTATACTGAACCACTTTATTGACTTCTCTTATTAGTTTCAGTAATATTTTCAGTTGGATTTCATGGATTTCCTAAAATGAAAAGAGTATAGTCTGGACATAAAGATAATTTGCTATTTATTTTAATATCGATCTCTTTTATTTCTTTTTCTTAACGAATGACATTGTTCTGAGACTTCAGAAACATTTTGATTAGCAGCAATAATAGTTAGCACCTCATTTAATGGAAACAATGTTTGATGTTTTACCATTAAGTTTGCTGCTGTGGCTTCTGATTTAAAAAAAAAAAATGTGTATTCTTGGCCCTCCCGTTCTTTGCTTACTAAGATATTTACTGCCATTGTTGCCATTATTGTCATTATCATGATCTGAAATAGATGTCACATCTTAATTAATGCATTTTTGGCATATACTGAGATGACCATAGGCTTTTTTCCTTTCACCATCTAATGTATTACAGAATGCTTGATTCAACACACATTATTTAATGTTGAACCAATCATTCTTCCTGGAATAAACACTATGTGATCCTGATGCACAATTCTTTTAATATACTGCTGGGTATAACTTACTAATATTTTATTTAAGACTTTCATGTCTATAAATGCCTATTTAGACTTTTGTATTAGAAAACACACTGCATTTTTGTATTATAAATTACATCTTTTCCTGTGCTAGTTTAAATATCTAGTTAAAATGACATAGAAATAGTATTTTAAAATAAGATTTCCTAGAACTCATTCATAAAACCATCTGGGTGCTGTTGCTTGTGAGCTTAGATTATTTACAACCTTTTCTATTTTATCAAGGGGTTTTGGTTCTTTAGAATCAATTTTAGGAACTTATATTTTCACGAAAGCCATTTCAGATAAATTTTTAGACATATAACATAAATTTCAACATTTGGCATTGTGGGTTTTTTTTTGTTTTATCCCCTATTTTGTTGCTCATGCTTGATAGTTCTAACTTTTTCTTCTTCTGTTTTACCGCTTCCTTTTTAAAAGAGCCAGCTCTTAGGTTTATCAACTCTATTTTTTTTTTTGCTTTCTAAATTATTGATTTCCATTTCTATCTTTAATAAGTCCTCTTTCTTAAAATATCTGTGTTCTACTCTCACATTTGTTGATGACTCTGCTGGGAGAATTCCAGTTCAAAAAATATGTTTTTTTCACAAAGACATAAAAATGCCACTATTCCATTATAATAACAATGAAATAAAACTGTTTACATTAGCTATGTGTGTAATACCCAGTGATGTCAAGTATGTGAGGGAAAGCTACTTTCAGACATCAATGATAGGAATGCATGCTGATACAGCCATTCTGGCAGGCAACTTGGCAATATGTATGAAAAGTTTAAGTGGGTATGCATTTCAACAAACTATTCTACTTCTAGCAATTTATGCTTAGACAAATAACTAGTCCAGTAGGTATATATATATATACATATGTGTATATATATATATATATATATACATATGTGTATATATATATATATATATATATATATATTTTTTTTTTTTTTTTGCAACACGTGGGCCTCTCACTGTTGTGGCCCCTCCCGCTGCGGAGCACAGGCTCCCGACGCGCAGGCTCAGCGGCCATGGCTCACGGGCCCAGCCGCTCCGCGTTATGTGGGATCCTCCCGGACCGGGGCACGAACCCGCGTCCCCTGCATCGGCAGGTGGACTCCCAACCACTGCGCCACCAGGGAAGCCCGTAGATATATATTTAAAAGTATATTTTTCAGAATATAATTTCTAGCAGTGAAAATTAAGAGATTGAATAAATGATGTTATAGCCATATAATAAAAGACAATGCAGCCATTAAACAGGATGTGATAGGTTTATGTTTTGAGTTGATATAAAAAAAGCTGGTTAAAGATAACAATATATGATTCTAGTTATGTAATTACATTGCATGTAATCTGAAAGGCTATTGATTCAAGTGTGAGGGTGGATATTTCTGCCAACAGGCTATGCATCTTTCCTATTCACGATTTGTGCCATTCTTTCAATAAGTATGCCTTAATAGAAAAAAGTAATTTTGAAAAAAGAATTCCCAGTTGTTCACATATTCTGGGGTATATATAATAAACATTTACTAGATGCTATGCTGGGCATGGGAGGTGATGAGGAAAAGGAGAATTAATGAAGTTCTTTACTTGGATGGTGAAGAGAAGGTAATATTGGTTGCCTAGAGAGCACAGAGGATTAGTGGAAGGATCCCCCCATCCAGGAAGTAGGGACTTCAAAAGACAGAGCAGGAACCCCTGAAAATCCAAAAGGGAGGGCAGGCATCTTCTCTTGCCCCAGTCTATCCAGATCTTTTAGGTTTCCTCCAACCCTGAGATACTGGCTCCTGTCTCCCTCTGTTGACTTAGCTTCCTACACATACTCAACATCTCTCACAAGTGCCCTGGGCTTCTGTCCTTCAAAACACCCACAATTCCCAAAATGTCTCACACATCCTTGTGTCCCCCTGTCTTTCCTGATGTGGTTCCTCTCTAGTCGTTCCTATTACTTTTCCCTAGAACAACATCCCTTGGTTCTATAAGATCCTGCTTGTGGTAGATTAGATGATTATTCAGCAGATATTCATTGCTTCTCACTACACCTCCATGGGAAGAATGTATTTCCTTGCACCTTGATTGTCAGCTTTGCCATATGACCTACTTTGGCCAATGGGATATTAGTACACATGAGGTCCAGAATGCACGGAATAGACCTGAACCAAATCCATGGCTTAGAGCCACGCTCATGTAAGCCCAGACAAGATCAAGGTCAATGCCCAGCAAACCTCCAGTCACCTGAGTGAGAAATTTACTAATACTATATGTATTGTTGCTTGACACTGAGATAATTTCAGTGTTTTTTAGGCAGCAGTGGCTGACTGATACACAGTTAATAAGGTCTTTCGCCCTTGCTTGTTGTGTTTTGGACTTAACCTCTGGGTTCCCCCTCAAATCCTACCTCCCATATAGTACAACTTCAGAAAAGCTTTTATCCTACTGTATTGTGATTATCTGATTAACATGCACTGTTAAGCTTCTAAGTGCATCTCAACCTTCTGGGAGATCTGTAGTTGAATTCCTCTTTGGAAACCTAAAAACATCCATTGACACTCACTGAATAGCTAAAATTTGTGATTAGTGAGCAAGTTACACCAAAATCTATGAATCTGTGATCATGTGAGCACAGGTTGCAACAAGTTGAATACATAATGCTTGATATTTTCATGTACCCGTTGGATAAGAGAGAGAGGCTGGCCATTGAACCTACCTCAGAAAAGGGAGAATAACATGGATGGGGATCACGATCCATGAATTCTACCCTAGGGGAGGAAATAAAGGGGGCAAAACACCTCCCTTCTTTGAAGCAGTGTCTCAGTCTGTTTGGGCCGCCATAACAAATTACCATAGAGGAGGTGGTTTGCAAACAACATATATTTATTTCTCACAGTTCTGGAGGCTGGGAAGTCCAAGATCAAGGTACTTGGTAGATTTGGTGTTCGGTGAGGGTCTGTTTCCTGGTTCATAGATAACCTTCTTTTACTTGTGTCCTCACATGGAGGAAGGGGTGAGGGAACTCTCTGGGGTCTCCTTTATTATTTATTTATGTTATCATTTTTAATTTTGGCCACGCCACATGGTTTGTGTGATCTTAGTTCCCCAACCAGGAACTGAACCCGGGCCCTCAGCAGTTAAAGTGTGGAGTCCTAACCACTGGACCGCCAGAGAATTCCCTGGGGTCTCTTTTATAAGGACACTAATCACATTGGTAAAGGCTCCACCTTCATGACTTAATCACCTCCCAAAGGCCCCACCCTCCTCATACCGTCATATTGGGGATTAGGTTTCAACACATGAATTTGGGGAGGGACACAAACATTCAGCCTATAGCAAGCAGTGATTAAAAATTATAGGACAGGGCTTCCCTGGTGGCGCAGTGGTTGAGAGTCCACCTCCCGATGCAGGGGACACGGGTTCGTGCCCTGGTCTGGGAGGATCCCACATGCCGCGGAGCGGCTGGGCCCGTGAGCCATGGCCGCTGAGCCTGTGCGTACAGAGCCTGTGCTCCGCAACGGGAGAGGCCACTACAGTGAGAGGCCAGCGTACCGCAAAAAAAAAAAAAAAATTATAGGACATCAAAGCTGTTTTGATGTTTGAAAAAAGGAGAAGCCTTGACCAATAAAGTCTGAAGGCAGTGTGGGTGAGAACTGAATGTTGTTTATGATTGTCTGGGTAGGAAAATAATGGCTGGTCAAATGATCTTTGATCACGCTCTGTCTCGCATTGTAAGAAAATTCTCATTGTTGATTTAAAAAATACCAAATGCCAGAATTGTGCCTAGTCTGAAGGAAGGAGTCACCCATGATTCTGGCAAAACTCTCAATCACCAAAGTCTAGGGGACTTCCCTGGCGGTCCAGTGGTTAAGACTTTGAGCTTCCACTGCAGGAGGCATGGGTTTGATCCCTTCTCGGGGAACTAAGATCCCACATGCCATGCTGTGTAGCCAAAAAGAATCACCAAAGTCTAGTCCAGGGTCATTACTAGCACATGGCACATGCTTGATATAAGTGTGTGCTGAACAGATCAACAAATGAATATTTAAGTGTGCAGAAAGGGGACTGGGCATGTCCTCTGCAAACCAACCAATCCACAGAGATATTCCAGAACATGAGTGTCTTCAAGGACCCTGGAGAAACATGTGTGACCCCATCTCAAATCTGAGGTTGGTATGAACTTAAAGAAGTCCAGTTACATGTGCAATATTCCTGAAAAAGCAATTTTCCAATTATATCACAAGCCTTAAAAATGCCTGTACCCTTTGACCTAAAAATACTCTTCCTAGGGAGCGCTCTTGAAGGAATTAATCAGAGACATAGATAAAGATCTAAAATCACATTTGTTACACGGTTATTCCTAATAATAACAACAACAAAAATAAGGACTTGTTACCACAAACTGCTTTGTGACTTGTCAGTTACTGTGGGCACTGTCAAATTTGCTGTGTCATCTGTCTTCAGAGATTCAGGACAATTTAATTCAAAGGGGCCAGGACTGGGAGAAGGGATAGAGAGAGGGAAGGGGAGAAAGGTAGAGAGAGAAAGAGAGGAAAGGAGGAAAAAAAGAGTCAGGAATGGAGTCAGGGAGAGAGAGTAAAAAAGAAACAGGAACAGGGATGGAGACAGAACAAAGACAGCAGTTCCTGGTGAGTTGCATGTGGTGAATAAATGTTTGTGGAATAAAGACTTAAAAGGGGAAAGAGTCAGAGATGGGAGTGGATTGAGAGGCGGATTCCCAGCTCCCGACCACATTAGACCTCATTCACCCTGGAACACCCGCCGCTGAGACCCTGGCACACAGGGAGAGGAAGCTGGCAGCAGGGTGGAGAAGAGGGAGGCAGGGAAGGGGCAGGGCTCTTGGCACTGCTGCTGAGACCCTGGGTGAGCAGGGCAGAGGGAGGAGGGCTGCCTGACTCTGTCATGGGCTGGGCTTGCAGGGAAAGAGCTCAGGTCACGTGGGGTGGTGGTGCCATGTTGTAAGACCCTTGTGGTGGGTTTGGATGACGCTGCCTCCCCCACCTTCCATGAACTCCTGTTTGCTGTGGGAGTCACCGTATCGATTTTCACTGGGAACTGCTGTTGGTATGCTGTAGCTGCCTTTGGATATTCTTGCAATGACTTTAGAACTTATCCTTCAGTTATTTCAAGTTTGTCCTTTTCATGCATAACTCAGATCTCAGAGGAGGAATCTTATCCCTTTCCCCTCTTGGTAGACGTGTGTGTGTGTGTGTGTGTGTGTGTGTGTGTGTGTGTGTGTGTGTGTGTGTGTGTGTGTGTGTGTGTGTGTGTGTGTGTGTGTGTGTGTGTGTGTGTGTGTGTGTGTGTGTGTGTGTGTGTGTGTGTGTGTAGTGCACGTGTGGTGCATTATATTTTCTCTGGCTCAGAATCCCTGCTTCCACTGAATGAGCTCAGTTTCAGGACCGTCTTCCCTTCTCATCCTGCCCTTCTGGTGCGCACTGCAGCATCGCATCCCAAGCAGCCTTACCCCAAACATCACGCCCACACAGTGTCTGTATGAGTAGCAGTCCTTACTGAAGGTCTGGTGCAACAGAGACATTTTATACTGCCCTGTGGCTCATCCCCTTCTCCACCTCAAACTCCCAGCTTTTGCCTCTTCTTACCCCTCCAGGTTTCCTTCAGAAGCCCAATTCTCTCCCTTTGATTTGAAACAACAATTTAAGTCTCCACCCTTTCCTCATCTCAGGGTCTACCTTTCACATCTGCAGCATGTTTACAGTGCTTTATAAACAAAGGGCTGCCCACTCTGTCCCACTTTGCAGTAGCCAAGAACCAGCAAGGACTCTGAAAGATGAGGCTGTCTTAGATTGAGTTTCCAGAAGCAGAGACTTGAAGAAGAGGATTCATGTAAAAATTATTTATTTAAGAAGTGTTCCCAGAGGGCTTCCCTGGTGGTGCAGTGGTTAAGAATCTGCCTTCCAGTGCACAGGACACGGGTTCAATCCCTGGTCCGGGAAGATCCCACACGTCACGGAGCAATTAAGCCCGTGCGCCACAACTACTGAAGTCTGCATGCCTAGAGCCTGTGCTCCGCAACATGAGAAGCCACCGCAGTGAGAAGCCTACGCACTGCAATGAAGAGTAGCCCCTGCGCACAGCAACGAAGACCTAATGCAACCAAAAATAAATATAAATAAAATAAAATAAAATTTAAAAAAAAGAAGTGTTCCCAGAAAAAAAACTGGTTGGGCAGTGAGTGGGGAAGTGAGACCTGGGAAGAAAGGAGGCTAAGGAAACAGAGAGAGCAAGCAGTGTCCCAAGGCGGGGCAGGCCTGAAGCAATCTCTCATGGGAACTCTGGAGACATTTTAAAATTAACCCCACAGGGACTTCCCTGGTGGTCCAGTGGTTAAGACTGCGCTCCCAATGCAGGGGGCCCGGGTTCAATCCCTAGGTCAGGGAACTAGATCCCGCATATACACCGCAAATAAAGATCCTGCACGTGGCAACTAAGATCCCCGAGTGCCGCAACTAAGACCCGGTGCAGCCAAATAAATAAATAAGTAAATAACAAAGGAGCAAGAAAGCTGGAGGGCTATACCCCCATGTTTTCAGTCATTTGTTAAGGGCTAATCCTGAAACCGGGCAAGACCCTGTGGGGCTTCTGGGCACAAAAGCCTTTCTGTGTCCCCTTCTCTGAGTTCCAAAGGGCAGGTTCAAACAGTTGCTAATCAGGGAAAGGAGGGGATATGGAGATTAGGGAGGAGCAGTCAAGAAACAATACTGCAGCCCTGGGGTAGGGTTCTGCTTCCTCCTCAAGAGATATACATAATATCTTTGAGCCCTTCTGCAGAACTAAACCCCCCACCAAACGGAAGATGTTCCTGAGAGAAGGTCACAGTTCAATAACCTCGAGAACCACAGATCACGAGACCACCTGATGCCAGAAGATCTCTAGACTGAAGGAATGCAGGTCCTGCCTGCACCTGGATCCTTATCAGCAACCCCTCCCCTTGACTAAAACTCCTCACAACCCTCCCCCCACCCCAACCCCCGGGTTGGGACACACAGTTTTGAGGGCATTAGCCCGCTGTGAGCCCCTTTGCCTGGCAAAGCAATAAAGCTATTCTTTTCTAGTTCACCCAAATCTCTATCTCTGAGATTTAGTTTGGTGTTGGGGTACAGAGGCCAGATTCGGCGTCAGTCCTGGCGGGGGGTGGGTGGGACACACATTCCTAGGTTCTCTACCAAGAGATCAGGTGCAGGCTTCTGGGAGCGACATCACAAGGAGACCTAGTGTGCATAAAAACAGTCCAGGAGTCCTGGGGGCTCTGGGCACAGCACCAATAGTATCTGCTTCGGGGCCTTTCCCTTCCCCTCCCTTCCCCATCTCTGCGAGGGAAAGGTTGCCGTGTGGAGGATGATTTCCTCACTGATGGGAGTCATGCCACCCCTTAGCAGAAGCAGCTGTCACTGAGGATATGGTGTTGGCACGTGTGGTATAATGAGAAATATACTTGGTTTCCATCCCTGGTCCCGGGAGCCGAGCTCCTAAAATCCCCGTACTTTCCTAAGGGATAGGAGTATCTTTTGTTATTCACAACAAGCCCTCTCTAGGACATCTGAGTTTATGCTAATGAGATGACCTGGGGGAGGGGGCCCTGCATAGCCTCAGGAAGGGGCTGGTCACTAGAAAGACTGAGTGATTCACAAGATTGGAACTTTCAGTCCCACCCCCTGATCTAAGGGAAGGGGTTGGGGGCTGCAGATCAAGTTCCATAAAAACTCTTGCGCAAGGAGATTTGATGAGCTTCTGGGTTGGTGAACACATCCACTTGCTGGGAGGGCAGAGCACCCTAGACCCACAGACAGAAGAAGCTCCTGAGCTCAGGAGGCTTCCTGACTTCACCTCCGTGGACCTCTTCCGTGGGCTGCTCATCTGTATCCTTTGTGATATCCTTTTTAATAAACTGGTAAATGTAAGTAAATGTTTCCCTGAGCTTTGTGAGCTGTTCTAACCAATCTATAGCCGGTCGGTCAGAAGCAGAGGTGACAACCTGGACTTACACCTGAAACCGAAAAGGAACCTGTGGGGCTCCTGGGCACAAAAGCAGAATTTGACAAAAGACAATACCCATTCATGATAAAATCTCATAGCCAACTAAGAATAAAAGGGACCTTCCTTTTCCTGATAAAGAATATCTACAAGTGAAAAACACTACAGCATACATTATGCTTACTGGTAAGTTATTGAACACATTCTCTGTGGAATCAGGAAAGGGACAAGGATACGCTGTATCAACACTTCCAATTTATCATTGCATTGGAGGCTTGCCAGTAAAAATAAAATAAAATAAAGATTGAAGAAGAAAAAAAAAAGCCTTTCTGTGTCCCTCGAGTTTTGTTTGTATGAAATAGGCTTCATTCAGCCTCCATTACCTTCCCTGAGCTCTAAAGGACAGGTTCAAACAGTCCCTAATCAGGGAAGGGAAGGGATGTGGAGACAAGGGAGGAGCAGTCAAAAAACATAGTGCAGCCTTGGGGCAGGGTCCTGGTTCTCCCTCAAGGGATACACATAACAATATTTTTGAGCTGTTTTGCAGAGACTAAAAGCCCCACCAGGTGAAAGAAGTTAACAGTATGCTGCCCACAAGCATGTAGACTCCAGACCAGCTGGAACCAGAAGGTTGATGATGATGATGATGGCTCCCAATTACCTCACCACCAACCAATTAGAAGAATGTCCGTGAGCTGATCATGCCCTCCTCTTTGAACCATTATGATAAAACTCCTCACTACCCTCTCCAGGTCGGAGCACACAGTTTTGAGGGTATTAGCCCACTGTGGCCCCCTTTGCCTGACAAAGCAATAAAGCTATTCTTTTCTACTTCACTCAAAACTGTCTCCGAGATTGAACTCAGTACTGGTGTACAGAGGCCGAATTTTGGCATCACATCTGAATTTGGGGCAGTCTTGCAGAACTGAGCCCTTAAACTGTGGCCTCTGGTGCTAACTCTAGGTAGACAGTCAGAATTGAGTTCAACTGTTGGACACCCAGTCGGTATCTGCTAAGAGCTGGAAGACTTGCTTGGTGGTATTGAAAATACCCCAGAGCATACTTCTTCCTTCTCCCATTTTCCAGCCTCTCTCAGGCATGGGTTAGCATCTCAGGAGGGCTGCAGGGTGCTCACGGTCGGAAAGGAAGGGTGAGCACTCACACCAAGTCCTGGGATCAGCCCCTCAGAACCTGCACGTGGAACTACTCAGCTCCCCTCCTAGAGGGGGAAATAAAGTCCCCACCCCAGGTCATGGAGCCCTGGCTGCACAGGCGACTACTGCTCTGTTCCCTTTCAGAACCCGCCCCACCTGACTTTGGTTTGCTAGATGCCAAGGGCAAGTTAGCATCATGTTTGAGACACAGCTCTCCTGTCTGTGGCTATCTACCCCATGCTGGAAGCAAAGTAGCCGGTGTTGTTGTTGCCCAAGTCCTGGCTTTTGGGGATGGCCCTCTGACAGAGGATGAGAAATCTGCTGTTTTCCCCACTTCATGAAGTTACCCTCAGGGACTGGAGTCATAGCCACATGGACCCCTTGAGTCTGAGGGGCTGCTGGTGACCTCTGCGACCCTGGGCTGTCCCTCAAGAGTGTGCAACGGTGCCTCCCCTGGGATTAACTCTCCTAACGGGGGGAATGGGATGGGTGAGATACAGCTGGATCTTGGCCATCAATGCTTTTCCAGTAGACTTGCGCTTGCTCCAGCCAAGCCTGACTCTCTTTCCTCATTTCAACAGCACCCTCCTCTGCTGTTCTCCGCACAAGTGTCACTGTTCTGAACACACGCGCAGAGAACTCCTCTCTGCTCACCACAGAACTGGATACCATGTCAGGCATCTGGCCAGCCATGGCAAGGCTCTGAGAACCGGAGGCTGCTGCAGACTTCCTGCAGTTTCCTCTGCTCCTCCTCTCGGGTATTTTCCACATTCCAACGCCTGTGCATTGTGGAGGCAGTGACACTGAAAACACGTGCATTTCTTTCCACCTTGTCCCCAAAGCCTCAGAATGAGAGTAGAGAAATTAACAGGGAAAAAGCATGTATCCACAAGGACCAAGAGGGCTGGAGAGGATGCAGGAACAGAAGACAGATGACAAGAAAAGCTGAAAAGTCAGTGGTAACTGATTTAGGAGAGCAGAGAAGGCTGAAATCTAACCCTGAGAAGGGAGGTCGTGCACAGTAAGAGGAGCAGGTGGACTCCTTGCCACAGGACTCCAACTGGAACAGCCCTGAAGATGGGGATGAGGGGTAGGACTGAAAACAGGAAGGGAGTGTTGGCTGTGCATCTGTTTGAGGCACAGGGAGACCCCCAGACCTCCCCTCCCACCCCACACAACCAGACGACTGCCCTCCCCTGCAGTGGAAGACGATGGGTAAGTCAAACTAAGAGACTCGGAGACACGAGGCACAGTTGAGAACAGGGCTAAAAATGGGCATTCAGTGAAAGCCTACCTGGAGGTGGGTGGCGAACGCCTCACTCACTTTCCCTGCCCAGCAGCCAGAATGATGGTAGATCAGCTTACATCCTCTGGGAGGAAGAATGGAAGATTCCTCTCTTGGAAATCGACTAGGCCAAGAGAAAAGACCTATTAGCATCTGGTGTTTCCCTGGTGAAATAGCCGAGTGCCCAACTGATCAGCCTACTGTAAAGCCCACGTGCAGGCAAGCCCCACCGATGTACCCAGGACTCGGCATTGTGGTGCCTTTACTCATGTCAGAGACAACAGCTAAGCATCCCTTGACATGAGAGGGGAGTTTCTAACATGAAAGAGAGAGACCTAAATGCATTAATCACCCAACCAACCACCCTAGGAGGAAACAGGGAATGCAGAAAGCGAAAGAAAATTGCAAGAAAATTCTAAACCTTGTTTGTTTTGGGACCCAGGGCAGGCTGCCTCAAAATATGTCTCCATGGCATATTGATTATTTTCAATTAAGGTTACTTGAGAAACAGCTGGTAAAAAAATGATTTACATAGAAAACCGCACTCTAACTCCCTGAAAAGCGGGAAATAATTCTCCCATATGAAAGTACCCTTCCAAACCAGGAGGAAAGCAACCTTATCACCAGAATTAGGGAACTCAAGGCTAAGAAAGCTATAAACAAACTTCATTACTTATTCTTTAGTCTGTTACCTTAAGCACAAGCCCCGCTGATTTATGAAATCCTCACAAATAATTATGTATTTCTTTGTCTAAAAATGATATATAAACAGTCTGCTTTGGTCACTTAGAGGGTCCTACTTCTATGAGACCTCTGTGATCACAAATTAATTTTTTTTCTCCTGTTAATCTGTCTTGTGTCAATTTAACTATTAGAGCAGCCAAAAGAACTCAAGAGGGGAAAGGGGGAAATTTCCCCTTCCATGATATTTGTATCTACGAAAACTACAAACAGGAGTAACAGAAGAAAAGGAACTTAGAGAGAATAAGAGCTTTAAAAAATTCAAAACATCTTAGCAGAAATTAAAAAAAGCCAATAGATGATTTAGAGCATAATTTGAGAAATTCTGAGAGTAGAAAAAAACTACAAAGAAAGAGCAAACAGGACAGAAGAGCTAATAGAATTCAAGGCTTATCCCAGAAGATTCAACAATTGACTGATGTAAGTTTCAGAGAAGAGAGAAAATGAGGGAAGGAAATGACCGGACTAGTAGACATGATAGGGGGAAAAAAAAGGAAATAACTTAATTCTCCTTTGGAGAATAGTTAAATAAATTGTACTATCTCCATACAATGGAATGCTACACTGCAATGAAACGATACTAAACTATAGGTATGTGCATATATGACTCTAGGAACAATGTGGAAGGAGATGCAAGCCACAGAAGAGTGCTGTTTCTGTGTGTGATGCCATTTCTACGATGTTCAGAAGCAAGCAACAGTCAGCAAGGTACAGTTTAGCGACACACACATGAATAGTAAAACAATAAAGAAAAGCAAGTGAATTAGGAGAAAAGTCATGAGAGTGGTTATGTGGCTGGTGGAGTGTTAGGGCATGAGGGGTGGCCCTGGAAGGCAGGGCATGGGATCAGAAAAGAGCACATGGGGGACTTCCCTGGTGATCCAGTGGTTAAGAATCGCCTTCCAATGCAGGGGATGCGGGTTCGAGCCCTGGTTAGGGAACTAAGATCCCACATGATGCAGGTCAACTAAGCCCGTGCGCCACAACTCCTGAGCACGTGGGCTACAACCAGAGAGCCCACACGCCACAACTACAGAGCCCACATGCTCTGGAGCCCACTCGCCACAACTAGAGAGAAGTCTGTGCACCACAACGAGGAGCCCGCGCGCCACAGCAGAGGATCCCATGTGCCGCAACGAAGATCCTGCATGCCACAACTAAGACCCAACGCAGCCATAAATATTAAAAAAAAAAAAAAAAAAAGAGCACATAGTGAAGTTCCAGGTATTGATAATATCCTACTTCCTAAGTTGGGTGGTGGGTTCATGGGTGTTTATTTTACTATGATGCTTCATAACTGATATTATTCATATTCTTATATATTGGGTTGGCTAAAAAGTTCATTCGGGTTTTCTGTAAGATGTTAACAGAAAACCTGAACGAACTTTTTTTTTTTTTTTGGCAGTACGCGGGCCTCTCACTGTTTTGGTCTCTCCCATTGCGGAGCACAGGCTCCGGACGCACAGGCTCAGCGGCCATGGCTCACGGGCCCAGCCGCTCTGCAGCCTGTGGGATCTTCCCAGACTGGGGCACGAACCCATGTCCCCTGCACCGGCAGGCGGACTCTCAACCACTGCGCCACCAGGGAAGCCCCTGAACGAACTTTGGTCAACCCAGTACATGTCAAATGTTTCCCTTTCTCTTTCTCTGACTGTCTCTCTCTCTCTCACACAAACACTATAAGAAAATTTCTCTGAATTGGGGATATGAGTTTCTAGATTAATAGAGCCTTAGAGTCCAATGCAATGAGGGGGAAAAAACCCTACACCAAAGTACATCTTTACGAAATTTCAGAACATCAGAGATATCATACAAGCAATAAGAGAGGAAAGACAACTCATATTAAAAAACTGAGAATCAAAACAGTTGGTCCTCTCATCAGTAAGACTGAAATTAGAAGACGACAAACCTAGATTCTGAAGGAACAAGATTCCTATCTAGAATTCTAGGCCCCTTGAAAGTAGCAAATGAGAGAACAGAATTAAGATAAACTCAAACAAGTAAGGCCTTAAAATTTTTATTTTCTGTGTATCCCTTCTCAAAAGGAGAGAATTGTGCTCCACCAAAAATGAGCCCGGAAATCAAGAAAGAGGAAATCATGGGAACCAGGACACGGGGATTCCAAGACAGAAAAGAGGCAAAAGGAATAAAAAGGATGCTAGCTGAGGGAAATTTCCCCAAAGCAGCAGGAAGCAGGCACAGCACAATCTAGTTTGGAGCAAGGGAACAAGAAAACTCCAGGAGAGATTTCTCCATGAAAAACATACAGCTGACCGTTGCCTAATACTTAAATGAATGGAGAGGAGATTTACAGTTTTGTGCAACAGCTTCAGGAAGAATGACTGATCGGCACATAGAAAACTAAGCCAAAACCAACCAACCAAGATCCCACTTATATACTCCAAGGAAAACCAAAAGTTGTATAGGAAAGGGTATGTAAATGTAATATACAATGTGGCTCATGAGTATATAATATTTACATAATCCTGAATATTGATGGAACCAAAAATTACAAAACAACTACATAGGAAGAATGAAGGCATTGAAAGTATGTTTGTGGGTAAGAGTGCGTGGAATTTAAGAGAATCAAATCTGTATCTTCTGTAGTTGTAAGTAAATGCTTAAGTTCTAAAATGAAAAGAATCGACCGAAATAGTAGGATAGGGAACACTCCCCAACTCAGTTTGTGAGGCTATCAAACCCTGAACCAAAACACGAGTAGGACAGCCGAAGATAGGAATTTATAGCCCGGTTGACTCATAAACATAGACGTGAAATTTTGAATTAATATTCAGCAAGGTGAATACAGCAGAAGCAAGCTGTTCTTACCTCATTAATGCAAAGTTTGTCCAACTTAAAAAAAAGTATTACTATAAATCATCACAACAATAGCTTAAAGGAGAAAATCTACATGATTATCTTGATAGGCACAGAAAAGGCATCTGATTAAATTCAGCACTCATTTATGCTAAAAATAATCTTAGCCAACTAGGAGAAGAAAGAAATTTCTTTAACTTGATGAAAATTTTCTACCTATAATTTATACATATAAAATACTTAAATGGTGAAGTATTAGACACATTCCCTTTAAAATCAGGAAGGTGATTTATCAAATCAACACATTGTACATCTTAAACTTATACAATATTATATGTCAAATACATTTGAATTAAAAAATCAGGATATAATCTTAAAAAAAAATCAGGAAGATAACAAGGGTGTCCTATAAAATCTTTCTATTCAACATTGCATTTGGACAGTCTGGCCAGTACAGTAAGACAAGAAAAAGAAATGATATAAAGATCATAAAGGGAGAAAAAAAACGTATCTTGTTCTGAGGCAACAAGATTCCAGCCTGGAATTCTAGAGCCAAACTCAAAAATTAGAGAGAAGAATTAAGACAAGTTCAGACAAGTATCAAAAAGTGTATCTTCCACGCATCCTGTGTTAGTTTCTTATTGCTGCTATAACAAATTATCACAAATTTAGTGGTTTAAAACAACACAAATTTATTCTCTTACACTTCTGGAGGTCTGAAGTTAGTCTTATGGGACTGAGGTGTCAGCAGGGCTTGTTCCTTCTAGAGGCTCTTGGGAAGGATCTGTTTTATATTTTCTGGCTTCTAAAGACGGCTTGTGTTCCTTGGCTTGTGGCCTCTTCTGCCATCACCAAAGCATATCACTCCAACCCTTGCTTCCATCATCACATCATCTCTCTCTGCCTCTGTCATCACATAGCCTTCACTGTCTATGACAAATTCTGTCTGCCTCTTAAAAGGAACTTTGTGATAATCCAGAAAAATCTCCCCATCTCAAGACCCTTAATTTTGTCACATCTACAAAGTCCATTTTGTCACGTAAGATAACATAGTCACAGGTTTAGGAGACTGTGATGCAGGCATCTAGGATGTGGGTACTCAGTCTACTGCACATCATTCTCATGCAGTCATTCACAGGTTACATGATTGTCTACATAGAAAAGGCCAAGATAATTTACAAACAGATTATTAGAAAAACTATGAGAGTTTAGCAAGGTGATTCAATTGTTCTCCTATAATTCAGACACAAAGATGTGGAAAATATAATTTTAAAAAGATGTTATTTACAGCATTAAAAAATTGTAAAGGACTTTTTGATAAATCTAACAAAAGATGTTTAAAACCTTTATTAAGAATTATTTTTAAAAAGACAGAAAAATCTTAAAGATGACCTAAATAAAGAGAAAAACATATTGTGAACCTGGACAGAAACAGTATCATAAAGATTCCCCAAGGGAATATATAGATTTTATTGCAATTACAATAAAAATCCTGACATGTTTCTTCGGCAACTCAACAAGCCAATTCTAAAATGTAAATGGCAATGTACAAAAACAGGTAAGACACACATGAGAAAGAAGCAGAGGATGATGGACTCACTCTAGCACACAACAAGACTTATTTTATAATAAATATTTTATAATAAATAATTACCATAAAGTATGGTAATTAAGACATTGTGACAATGGATCAGGGGTAGATATCTACACCACTGGAACAGAATACAGAGCCCAGAAACACAGCCATAGAGGGACATCTGACATCTTTAACAAAATGGCTTTGCAGATCAGTGGAGAAGGGACAGATTTTTCCAAAAATGAAGATGAGTAATTGGTTATTCATATAGGAAAGAATAAAACTGAAACACTTTCTTGGACCAAATACAAAAATCCAAGTGGAATTTAAGAACCCAGGAAGAAGAGAAAACTTTTAGAAGAAAATAGGAGAGCATGTATTATGATCTTTGTTTAGAGCAAAGATTTAATAAATTACAAAAAGCACAACCCATAAAGAAAAAAGCTGATAGTCAACATCATTAAAATAAAAAAATGCCTGAGTATCAAACGACATCACTAAAAATACGAAAGGACAAACTGCAGACTGTGAAAAAATATTTGCAACATACATCATTGACCAAAGATTCAAATCCATAATATATAAATAACTTATAAATCAAAAATTAAGAACACTCAATAAAAAAATAAATAAAAGGGCATCCCTGGTGGCGCAGTGGTTGAGAGTCCGCCTGCCGATGCAGGGGGACACGGGTTCGTGCCCCGGTCCGGGAAAATCCCACATGCCGTGGAGCGGCTGGGCACGTGAGCCATGGCCGCTGGCCGCTAAGCCTGCGCGTCCGGAGCCTGTGCTCCGCAACGGGCGAGGCCACAACAATGAGAGGCCCTCGTACTGCAAAAAAAAAAAAAAAAAAAAAAGAAAAGAATAAAAGATAAAGAGGTAAATCATAGAAAAAGAGGCCAGAATGGCTAATAAATGTATGAAAAGATGCTCAACCTCATTATTAACTATGGAAATGCAAACTAAACCATATGAAGTACTATTTCATATCCAGCAGGTTGGGATAATTAAAAAGTCTGAGAATTTTAAATGTTTGTGATCAAACGAAGACTTGGGAACTCTTCCACACTGCTGAAGTAAACGTAAATTGGTACAAGCACTTTGGAGACCAAGTAGGCAATATCTAAAAGTGAAAATGCATACATCGTTCAACCCAGCAATTTCACTCATGGGTCTATGAATCACATAGGATAACATGAGTTTATACCCTAGGTTCTTACACTTGTGCACGAGGAGGCATTTACAAAAATGTTCATTCCAACATTGTTTGTAATAATAAAAAATGGGAAACAATTCAAATGTCTGTCAACAGGACAATGGGTAAATAAATTGTGGTATATTCATATACTGACAATAAAAGTCAGTCTTATAAAAATAATGGAAGTTTGAGCCAAAGAATGATATGCTTTTGAAAGATCTCCATTTTTAGATGCTTTATCTTAGTGCTATATGAAATATAGTCCTTGGACAAGGGGGGTTGATTATCTGGCTTCCATGAATTAAATATAGAATTGAGACTGTTTCAAAACTTTTATAGCAATATTTCTCTTTCTGTTTTTTTTTTTTTTTTTTGCTGCACCACATGGCTTGTGGGATGTGGAATCTTAGATCCCCGACCACGGATTGCACCCAGGCCCTTGGCCGTGACAGCGTGGAGTCCTAACCACTGGACCGCCAGGGAATTCCCTTATAGCAACTTTAGAGTGATTTTATGTATGTTGACTCTAATCATTAAAAAATGGGGTCACTATTTTGTATTTTATAATTCATTATAATTTCATTTTTTCTAGAAATAAACTCTTACTTACAAAAGTATTGGTGTGCAAAGAATTGAAAACAACCAACCAAACTGGTCCTGAACAATCTGAGATGAATCGCTCTACCTTAAGGAAAATTGATATCTATGTGATTTCTTTTTCTACAACGTGTAGGTTTTCTTGTTTATTGAAGATCTTGTGCTCTACTCCTAAAATATTAATGTCCAGCCTGGGATTCCAGAATTGTTTTCTTTGGTTTCGGATATTTGCTTTGCATATAAAGATGTGGTTATTCTCTGCAGGCATTTCCCCCACAGACATATGTAAATGTAGCTGTAATTTCCTGTTGGTAAACAGCAAGTATTTATTTACTGATTTTTAAAAAATTTTATTTATTTATTATTTTGGCTGCGCCGGGTCTCAGTTGCGGCATGCAGGATCTTTAGTTGCGGCATGCGGACTTCTTAGTTGCGGCATGTGGACTCCTAGTTGAGGCATGCAACTAAGGGATCTAGTTCCCCCACCACGGATCGAACCCAGGCCCCCTGCACTGGGAGCGTGGAGCCTTACCCACTGGACCACCAGGGAAGTTCTTAACAGAAGTATTTAAATTTAGAATCGGGTGGCAAGGTTGATATACAGATGTGTAATAAATTGGATTGTTTTCAAAGCAATACCCTTTCCAGTTAACTGTTAACAGACAAGTTTGCTGCTTTTCTTTATCAAATACCATGTGGTATGTGAAAACACTAGATAGGGTTTAAGGTACTTCATGGATTTTTTACACAACAAATGGACCCTATGCTATAGAGGAACAGAAAGATATAAGTTAATAACACATAATCATTGTGAGAGAACAAAATCAAACTAAATCTCCTCTCCAGTGCTTGACAGCACACTTCCTGAGAAGTTTCAGGCCGTGTGTGGTCTCCCCCTGGGGCTCCAAAGCCTGCTTAATGGCCTTTGTGACAGCAGGAGCCCAGCCTACTTGGGATTCTGCTCCTAAGATACAACACAGTAGGGGCCTCTGATATGTCCAGACATATTTGTTTTGGATCTCCGTTTCCCCTCATGAAAAACCTCCTTTTTCAAAATTATATTTTTGAAGCCAGGTTACTTACTGATTTCCAGGATCCTCTTACACCTGCCACTTCTCAAAGGAATTTTTGGGTATAATCTTTTAATCTTTCTGGAAGGCTGGCCATCAGAAACACGCAATCCCTTTCCATCATAATGCTTTTTAAAGGACTTTATCTTGCTCTCTGAGTTTATTTAAAACTTTTAACTACACCGATTTAGCATCTTTGCATGCTTTCTTGCTATTTCTCATTTCATTCTTCATGTTACTTAACATTTGTCTGAGTCTCTACAGGATCTTCTATTGATACTTTCTCACCAACGTGCCATTCTAGAATATTCTCATCACTAATATTTTGCTTTGCTCTACATTTCATTCTCAGGCTCTAATAGGACAAACATGAGGTGGGATGCGACAAAAATGGCCCTTGCAAAGCCTTGTACTCCCACCAGAGGTCTCAGCAGCAAACTCTCCGCCTCTATTTTTTTGGCCTCCCAGTGCTGTCCCAATCCCACGGAGCTTAGTTTAGCTGACAGCTGAGATCTTGATCCCAGTGGCACCAATCTGTTAAGTTGGTGTTGTATCTTTCCCCCTCCAGAAGCACCTAGCGACCCCAAAGCAGGCGATTGTATTAATCGACGGTCTGGGGTTGTTACAGAAGCACATGAGGCAGGACAGGATTCTGAGGATTTAGGCTGGGTAGGGAAAGAAATGAAACTAGAGGCGGCCGATAACGAGATATAGACGGGTCCCAGGACTTAAATTTCGGAGGCGACAAGGTCATGGGTGAAGACACAGTGGCCGAATCAGAACACAGAGTAGAAAAGGTCCCCAAAGATGAGGCGAACCCAACAGGTGACGAATGGTTTTATCCAATAAAGCTTTGAAGCAACTCCAGTGCCTCAGTTTGGCTGCTGCACAGGCCAAGGCAGGAGATGAGCACTGCAAGGTCCTCCAGCGCCAAGTTCAAATATATGCACATATGCGGTCAGCGCTGTGATTGGCCAGCGGGGACGGCTCAGGGGCTGAGGAGGCCAGACCAGGCGGCGGCAGTAGCTTTGCCCACAGCTCCGGACGCCCCCTCCCGCAGCCAAGCCAAGGCCCCAAAGCAGCTGACAGCGCGAGTCACGTGACAAGCCCCGAGCCCGGCTCTTAATTGGCTGGCAAACCTCGCTGCCTCCCTCCGTTTCCCAGAAATATTTTTGGAAACTACCTTTCCTAGAGTGTCTTGCTGCGCTTATTTCTTCACGGCTGATTAGATGGGGGCTGTTCCGGGTGCGTGGGGACCTTGGCGAGCGCCAGGAAAGCGACACCTCTGTGATTAAAACATCCCGCAGTGTGGAGGCGGGGGAAGCGAGCCGCTGCCCGGCCCCTCTCTTTGCGCAGAGGCCTCTGGGAAGTGTAGTAACTTGAAGGTCTCCGGGTCCTGCCGGGGCTGGCGTCTCTCCTGGGCCCTGGGGGTCGCGGGTGAGGAGGGAAGTAGTGGGTACACTGTAGTCCTGAGAATTCTCCAGGCTATTCTATTCTCCAGGCTATTCTATTAAGCAAATGTTTGTGAGATCTTCTGAGAAATGAGGGGCTCTACTTCAAAAGAAACAGAGGATAACGGCCCTAAATTAGCCCCAGCCCTTGCTGCTCACCGGACACTTTACAAGGGTGCAAAGAATCATGGCGCTGCGCATGTAGGGGGATCTATTTTTTGTTGGGACTTGCATCTGGCAGTGACCTTCGCCCTCAGGGAGCTCCGCTGTTCTTCCCGCTTTTCTCAGCGGTAGCTGGTTCTTGTTTGGGCCACCAGGACTCTCCCCTAGGCTTACTGTTTCTGCACTTGAGGATATTCATTCTGCCCAGCTGCAGGGTATTTGCATTTTACGGAGGGGAAATCTGAGGGTGTGGTGGATAAAGGTTGTTGACCTGCCCAGACTATACAGCTAGTAGTGTAGTCAGAACTCAGTACAATTGGAACTACAATAAATCTACTGCATACGAACCTTCAAGTTGCAAACTTTCAGAGATGTGAACCTGCATTCGCGCGTCCAATCACATAAGTTAGTCACGTGTCTGGCGTACGTTGTCACATGCGTGCATCCTCTACAAGTGGTTGTGCTTTTGTGTACTTCACTGTACAGTACTGTATAGAGTACAGTAGTACAATATCTTTATTTCAAGCCCGGGATGTCCGGAAGCAAGCGTAAAAGCAGCGGTGATGTAGCTGGTACTGTACTGTACTTTTCAAGATACTGTACTGTAAGATTAAAAACGTTTTTTATTTTTCTTTGTTTTTTATGTATTATTTGTGTGAAAAGTATGATAAACCTATTACAGGACAGTACTATATAGCCGATTGTGTTAGATGGGTACCTAGGCTAACTTTGTTGGACTTAGAAACAAATTGGACTTACGAACGCCCTCTCAGAATGGAACTCGTTCGTATGTATGGGACTTACTGTAATTCTAATTCTTGTCTCAAACCTGAGAGGATAGGAACCTAGGTCTTTCTGACCTCAAAAGTTGAGGCCCCCTAATACTCCCTCTACTCCCCAGCACCTATTTTGGCATCTTTTATGGGCATAGAAGTCTGAAAAGTTTAAAGAGCTGACCTCCAAGTGCCCTCTGTCTCAGATGGGTCATTTGTACCTCTGAGGATATCAGATCTGGAACAGCCATGGAGCTCTGCCCCTTGCAGAAACCAGTGACTCATATCACTCTCTTGCTTATGTCAGTATCTGAAGGGCCTGGAAGAACTGGTAAGATGCAGAAAATCCAGGAAAGGGTGCTCTTGGCCAGTGCTGTCCAGTAGAACTCTCTGAGATGACGAAACTCTTCTATATCTACACTGTCTGATATGGTAATGTCTCAAGTTCTGCCTAGATAGTAGCTTCCATCCTCCCCGTGGTCCCCTGACTCTAGGCTGTTTCCAAGACAGCTCAGCCTCAGACTACGGACCCCTGGGCTAAGTCTTCAGGGGCCCTCCAGATCCAAGCTATCCCTTAGCTGCAGCTCAAGCCATGCCCAGGAACACACATCGGGGTACAGACAAAGAGAATGTGTATGGCTCCTGGATATGGCCAGTGCCTTGCTGATTTTGCTACCTCAGCATCCTGCCTGGAGCCTGGTGCAGAGAGGATGCTGGGTTAACACTGTGGCTGAATGAACTTACCTTCTCTTCCCCAGGCTGGAGCTCTCTCAGCTACCACGACTGGCTCCTAGAATCCCTCCCCGTCATTGTGGACTAGTGGCATGAGCCGTCTAGTGAAGGTTGGTGAAGCCAGTGTTTCATAACCACCTTCATCCTGACCCTCTGTGGGTGTGCCGCGGGGCAGCTGCAAAACAAGTGAGTAATAATTCCTTGGAAACCTGCTGGATCCAGCAATTTTTGGTGACAGTCCAATTTTTTATTTTAAAATCCTGTGTGCAAAAGGAAAGCCCAAATGAACACCTGTTACATATGATTAAAAGCAGTGTGGTACTGGGAAAAGAGGACTGGTCTCAGGGTCATCCTGGACCTGTGAGTAACAGGCTGTATGACCTTGGACAAGGTGTTCCGTGCCTCTGGGTCCCAGTTTTCTCCTGAGTAAAACGAAATTAGACTCTAAGCTTCTTCCTATGGTTAACATGAATGCTTAAAAAATGGCTGGTCACATCTGCAGTCAACCCACATTAAGTACCTTTCAAGTGATCTTCTGCCTGCATCAGGTCTATTTTCATTGTTCAGTTTTTCTAACACCTTTCACTTAACACTTCCACCGCCAGTGCCTTCCTCATTTGCTGGATCTTCGCTATTTTTTTGCTTCTTTAGATTCCAATAAATCATGTCCGATTCTACCCATTGAATCACCTGCTCCTTTGCCCTGCCTGTAGTCTCTTTAATCCCCAGCACAGTCTCAATTCCCTGACAAAGCACAGAGAGCGGTTCTGGTCTCCCTCCTGTTCCACACTCCCACACCACCACTTCCCAGAAAAAACAAATCTGAAAAATCAGGGAGGTTTCTATTCTGGCAGTTATCACTGTCACCACTAGATGGCACACCTGTGCAAGTCATCAGCGTTTGGACACGAACTTTATCAGTGTATTTATACTCCAATCCACAAAAGCTTTGAGAGGAATTATAAAAGTCCAAAACATACAAAAGGATAAAATGAAAAGTTGAAGGGTTTGGAAGGAACTCCTTGGTGGTCCAGTGGTTAGGACTCAGCGCTTTCACTGCCAGGGCCATGTTCAATCCCTGGTCAGGGAACTAAGATCCTGCAAGCCACGTGACATGGCAAAAAAAAAGAGAAGGGATTGGAGGGGATATAGAACAAGTAGAAGAGGTAATTCCAGGGTGACATTAGCTCAAGGAGATGGACACCAGCAGAGGCTTACACGGTTGGCTCCAAGCTTCCCAATAGCCAAAGTAAAGAGGGAGACGTGAGTGGTAACAAAATCCCACATTTTACATGAGAAAAACAAAGTAGTTATTCAGGAGAAGCACAACTTTTCCTGACCCTGAGACCAGAGAGGTATTTTTCCTGTGGGTCCTCAGAGGGAGGACACTAACAGTGAAACAGACACGGATGACTTAATTGGAGCTGCTTCTATGATGTCCAGGCCTATGGTGTGGTGCTGAAGTAGGATTGAGGAAAGGCAGTTCTCTGGGGTTCAAATACTGAGTTTCCAGGACAGAGTGAATTTACTGCTGTGTGCCTTTGTGTTTTCACACAGTGGAATTTGCACGCACACCCTCTCCCCCACTGGAGTTTGGGTGGAGTTTGGGGAGAGGAAGCTCTCCTTGAAGGCTGTGGTAACTAGTCTCCAAGAGGGCCTCCAGTGACCCCTGCTCCTTGTTCCCAGACCCTGTGGAGTCCCTGCCAACATTGTACCAGAGGGGTGGTCTATGTGACCAACAGAGTACAGGAAAAGTGATGGTTTGTCACTTCTGAGATTAGGTTATAAAAGACATTGCAGCTTCTTTCTTGGTCTCTCTGTGTCTGTCTTTCTATCAGATCATTTGCTCTGGGGAAAGCTAGCTGCCGTGTCAGGAGGAGCCCTATGTAAAGACCCGTGTAGCAAAGAACTGAGGTCCCCTGGCAACAGTCAGCATCAGCTTGTTAGCCTTGTGTGTGAGTCACCTTGGAAACAGATTCTCCAGCCCCAGTCAAGCCTTCAGATGATGGTAGCCCCAACTGACACTTTGACCAAAACCTTATGGAAGACCCTGAGCTGGACCGCTGAGCTAAGTCAGTCCTTATCTCTCTAAGATAATGAATGTTTGTTATTTTAAGCTGCTAATTTGGGGGTTAATTTGTTACACAGCAATAGATAACTAATACAAAGTTATTTAACAGAAATCCAAGGTGGCATCATGGATCATTTTACATGGGTGTGTCAACTTGGTTTTAAAGACAAAGAAAATATTTTAGAAGAAATGTATAGGCTTTGGGGACTTCCCTGGTGGTCCAGTGGTTAAGACTCCATGCTCCCAATGCAGGGGACCTGGGTTAGATCCCTGGTCAGGGAACTAGATCCTGCATGCCACAACTAAGAGCCTGCATACTGCAACTAAAAGATCCCCCATGCCATAACAAAGAGTCCTGCATGCTGCAACTAAGACCTGGAGCAGCTAAATAAATAAATACATATTTTTAAAAATGTATAGGCTTTAATCTGTTAGACATGGTCACCAATTCAGGCAGTGTTTATGGAAAGACAGAGGTAGAGGGACCCACATAAAGTGTCTGCAAAGGAGATTTCTCTGCAGAAGGATGGTAAGGACACGGATCTCAACTGTCTTGTTCACTGTGGCACCCTCAGGGCCTAGCACAGGGCCTGGCACATAGTAGGCTTTCTACAAATCTTTCTTCAACATGTGAATGAATGACGAGCTATAACCTTGAGTGAGCCATTCAGTTACCTGGGCGACCATCATTCACTGAGCTTCTACCATGTGCTGAGTACATGATGTCGATTAGGTTCCCAGGAACTTTTTTTTTTTTTTTTTTTTTTTTTTGTGGTACGCGGGCCTCTCACTGTTGTGGCCTCTCCCATTGCGGAGCACAGGCTCCAGATGCGCAGGCTCAGCGGCCATGGCTCACGGGCCCAGCTGCTCCACGGCATGTGGGATCTTCACGGAGCGGGGCACGAACCCGCGTCCCCTGCATCGGCAGGCGGACTCTCAACCACTGCACCACCAGGGAAGCCCCTCCCAGGAACTTTTGTGTCCTATACAGATTACATCCACATTTCCCCCCATTGCGCCTTCCCTCACTGTCTTATCTCCTTGAATTCTTCATTATTTTTGTAGAGACTTGCATGTGCTTTAACTTTTATGCTGAAAACTTTCTTATGGGAATAGTGTTCTTAGGTCATTACAACAAGTAATTTCTGGTTACCATTTTTCCATATGAGGACCAGAGTTGTTCAGGACATTGGGTTTATTTTGTGCAGTTTTGTCTTGGGGCCTGCCCTACTTCTTTCTTCTTCTTTTTTCCCCGTTCTTTTTTGTTGAAAAATGACTTGAAATGGCTGATGCTAAGTAATAACAGTTCAGTCTCCCCAAGATGACAACTATGTAGGATCTATTTTGCCCCTTTCCTACTGACTTTGGTATTGATTTTAACCAGATTTTACTGTAATAGAAATATTGTGGGGGTGGAAGAGAATCAAACAGCGTGATTTGCTTCAGACTCTTGTCCCACCAATCTATAAACACTCCTTTCTCCATGGCTGGCTCTGTACTTCCTCCTTCTCCCCCCTCTCCTCCCCTTCTCCCTTGTCTCCCTCCTCCTCCACTACTACCAGCATTATCACACAGCCATTATTTATTGAGTGCCTGCTACATGCTCATCCCTGAGTTATGCAGCTTCTATATGCATTATTTAAATAAATCTATGCTAGAGACTGTGAATTGCCTTGCCAATTTTGTCAGTCCAGGTCCTTCAAGAAGCAGACACCAAGCTGGGATTAACCGTGCAAGGATTTTACTAGGGGGAAATGCCTGTGTGAAAGGAAATAGGGTGCGATCTAGAGAAGGCCAGGAAGGCCATCAGACCCCAAGTGAAGGAGAGAGGGAGAGAAGGTGGGAGCAAGTGTCCCAGACTGCCCTGCAGATTAAGGAAGATTCAGTCTAACGAAGGTTTGGCAAAGCTCTCAGGGAGTCCTTGAGCCAAAGTTAGCCAATAAAGGAATCCCTTGTCTCTCAGGACTGGGTCTGACTTCGTACGCCATCAAACTCAGCCATGGGTGGGGTGCACCTCCTGGGAGCCATGGCCAATAGATTTCAAAGCATAGCAGCAGGTGTCCTCAGCTCCCAGCAGTAGGAAGTTTGTGGAAGAATATCTTTGTGGCTGCACCACACTGCTTGTGAATCTTAGTTTCCCGACCAGAGATCGAACTCAGGCCCACAGCAGTGAAAACACCTAGTCCCAACCACTGAACTGCCAGGGAATTCCCTTGTGGCTGCCAAATTTTATTAAACTTCTTCTTCTTCTTCTTTTTTTTTTTTAATGTAACAGAAGCCTGATTTATTTAGGGGTGGCAAAGATCTGATTCTGAACTAAAAGATTTTAGTTCTCAGGCTTCCATGCAACTAGGTGTGGCTCTGTGACTATATTGCATGACTCTTGGTCATTCAACATAAACAGGAGTGTTATGAAGACCTGCCAGAAATACTCCTTAAGGGGATCTTGAGTAGAAGCTGCATCCCTTCTTCCCTTCCCTCTTGGTGGGACTATGGAAAAAATGGCTGCAGCCTCAGCAGCCATTTTGTGCCAAGAGGCAATATGCTACTAATGAATGAGGATTGAATGAAATCCTCATTGAAATCCTGTTCAATGACAGGGCAGATGGAAAGACAGACAGCAAGAGTCTGTGTCCCTAATGATTAGAGACCTCATATCAGTTCTGGATTGCCTAGCTCCAACTTTTACCTGAGAGAAAAATAAACCCTTTTGTTTAAGCCATTATTACTTTATGTTATACACAGGTAAGTCTAATCCTAATTGGTACAGTATCTCATTGTCACCCCAGCTCTACCAGGTGGGCATACTTATGCCCACTTTATAGACAAGGAAAATGAATCTTGGAATAATTAAGTGTTAGAACCTAAATTAGAGTCTGGGGTAGTGCTTACAATACTTTCAGCTGCAAATAACAGAACAATATTTCTCAGTCTTCTCTGAAGATACGAATTACCTGGGGAACTTGCTAAATACACAGACGGCCAGTCCTCTCCCCTGGAAATCCTCATTCAATAGGCCCAAGTTAAAGCCTGAGAAATTATTTTATCTCAAACAAGCAGTCCAGGCTGTCTTTAACCTCAGGGAAGAGTGTAAATCCCAATGTGGATGACAACCAATGACAGGCAGCTCGCACAGTAAGGAGGTAAAATTCTTCACATAAGAAGACTTCTGTGAGCATGAGAAGCTCTGATTCTGGGCTCCACTTTCACAGATTGGGAGTCAGTAGATCTTTTGTGGAACCTGGGGATTTGCATGTTTCCAGTGCTCCCCAGGTGACGCTGATGCC
Source organism: Delphinus delphis (assembly GCF_949987515.2). NCBI lineage: Eukaryota > Metazoa > Chordata > Mammalia > Artiodactyla > Delphinidae > Delphinus > Delphinus delphis. The sequence continues at coordinate 18,053,575 of NC_082697.1, read as the reverse complement.
TGTGATTCATAGAGTCCAGATTGAGGGACCCCACCTTCATGTTTAGGAGCACTGTTGGGAGAGAACGGACCTGGGTTTGAATCCTGATGCTGCCGTTTCTTGGCTGGATGACCTGTAGCAGGCTAATGAAGCTCTCTGCATCTCAGGTTTCATCATTTTCAAATTGGAGGAAATAATAAGGCCTACCTCACAGAGTTGTTGTGAGGATTAAATGAGGTAATTTGCATAAAGTTCTTAGCTCTGCATAAATAAGCTCTCCATAAATGGTGACTATTGTTCTTATCATACCCCATGCATAGGTCTTGCAAACAGGCTGGGCACTGAGTTCTGTTACTATGGATAATTTATACCAATCCCCAGGGAACCATGATTCCGCTGAGGCTGGTACAGGAAGCTGGGGCTCCCGCTTTCTCCCTCCAGCTACTTATGGCCTTGGGTGTGAGTAAACTGCCCACGTAGATGCAGAAGTGGAGCGAAGGTCTTCTGGGACATGCTCCTTGGTTCCCACAGCTGCCTCCTCCCCCCACCCCTCCCACCTTCCCAATCAGTCATCGGTACATCTATACTCAATGGCCCCATTTCCTCACTTCCCATTCCCTCCTGAAGCCACTGCAATCTGGATTCTGCTGTCACTGCTTTACTGAAGTGACTCTCAGCCAGGTCATCAGTGGCTTCCATGTTGCCAAATCCAATGTTATTTGAAAGTTTTCATCTCACTTGAACCCCTGCAGCTTTTGATACAGCTGTCTCCTTATTCCTTCTGGGAACTTGGCTCTTTCGGCTTCCAAGCCTCCGTGGCTCTTTTCCTTTTTCTAAATCTGTGGTGACTCCCTCTAGCCTTTACTGAAACTCTCCCTCTGTCATAGTCTTACACAGCTTTGTTTTCTGCCCTTTTAACCTTTCATTTGCCTCGAATTCCTTTTCACTCTTCCATTTCTTCCTCTGACCACAACCCACTATCACAGGTGAATTATCTGCCTTCGTAGGATATCCTGGGCTAATGTAACCTCTTCCTTCCTCCCTCCACGAGATGGATTCAATCAGGCCCAAGCAGTGTGCTCCAAAGTCTTCCTAAGAGGCCTAGCAACACCCGTGAAAACAGGACCTGGATACCCTGCCAATCAGGCCCCAGGGTGACCCTGAGACACCCTTAATTGTCCCATGTTATACTGATATCAGAGACAGTCACTCTGTCCCTGGACGTGTCCCTGGGACTGTTCCCCAGTCCCCTTAGCTCAGACTCTAAGGCCTCATGTCCAGTTTGTTGCTCCACTGATACCCAGTGCCTTTTAGAGGAGTTGGGCCATTCCTACTTCTGCCACTGACTTGTCTGACTTTGGAGCTTGCTTTTACCTTTCCGGCTTCAGTTTTCTCCCCAATGAAACGTAAGAGTTGGACTAGTTATCTCTGGGGTCACTTCTAACCTCTGCCACCATCCTGATCAGCATTCTCATCCACTGCACAACCCTTGATCCCACTCCCAGGAACCTCTCCCATAGAAATATTCTCTCAGGTGCATAAGATGTATGCTCACTTGTAGGAACCTCAGTGCCAATCACGAGGGGATTGGTCAAATAACTTACAGTGTGCATACTCTAGGGCTATTCTGGGGCTGCTTGAAGTAGACATTCGCTCGTGTGTTGCTGGTCTGCTAGGAGATAAGGAATTGGAGCCAGAATGTAAAGCAGCGACTTTAACAACAAAATCTCACTGACAAAAGTATACGTCTGTCTCACCTGAAGGAAAGCGTGTATTTAGAGACGGAGTTGATTTGCATTCTGGTGCAAGCTCTCCATTAGGTTTTCTCAGAGTGGAACACACATTTCCTGGCCTAACACCGGTGCCCAGACCACACTTTGAGTAGCATTGCTAAAGCTTAAGAAAAGTGAGATAGCTCTGTGTGTGCAGATGTAGAATGATGTCTAAGGTACATGATTAAAAGAAAAAAGCGTGTTATAGAACAGAATAGTGTCTTCAAAAACAGGAAAAAACAAAAAAACCCAAAAAAAACAACCAAAAAAACAGGGATCTCTCCAAAAAGGGGTGCATAGGCACATAGATATGCTGGTAGAGGCACAAAACATTTCTGGAACAAGTCCGAAGAAATGGACAGTGGTTCCCCGTGGGGAGTGCAAGTGGGATTCTGGGGTGCTGGATATCCAGACCCTTGGGTTGTACATAGAGACTGCTCTTCAGTGGGTCCTACTCCGTACAATGGCTGGAATCTATTCTGATGGGTCTGTGCCTTTCTTGCTGTTGTAAAATATTTTGAATGTAATTCCTGTTATATCCTTTTGCTGACTGAACTTAAAAAAAAAAAAACAACTATGGGCATGTATCACTTTCATATTTAGGCGCTGGGATCAAGGAGAAGTTCCCCAGGATCGAACCCGGATCCTTAGCAGTGAGAGCGTGGAGTTGTAGCCACTGGACCACCAGGGAATTCCCTCACTTTCATATTTAAAAACAAACTAGTTACAGAGAGAATACTGATGCTTCTAGAGCCTCTATTTGCTGGATAACAAGCCTCCTCTTTTCATTTTTCATGGACATTTCTTCCCTCTATTCTCTGAACAAGGCAGTTCCCTCTGTCCTGTACCTTGAAGCCTTCTCCTGCAGATACATTCACCCTAAGTCATTTTGGTTCACAGCCTAGTGATGAGGACAGTCCAGGGGCCACAGGGCTGATGACAGTTCTAATTTACAATGACGCAGTGATTTTTCACAGGCTCGTGGAACCCTGACTTCCTCCCTGATTGACTTGGAGAGTTAGAATGTTCTGATTTGGCTGAAGTAGTATAGGTTGTGCTTATCATAAGAACTTGGCATATTAAATTGAATTGGGAAGTATTGGGCAACAAATGTAAATGACTTTCTTCCATTCCTTTACGCCTACACAGCTGCGTATTTCCTGTTTGCAGCTGACCCTGTGCAGAAAAGTGAAATGACTTATCCTGATGCCTTTAAATTGAGAACTGTGTGACATCTAAGTGGCCTCTTTAAACTTAAGATGCAAACAGACTGTGCCGTTAGAGGCTGCATGAACCTGAGACAGGGTTGCTGGAGTCTGGTAGTTTTTGATTCAAATGCTCTAGGTCCACTTGTGTTTTTTTGTTTGTTCTGTTTTGTTTTTTGAAGTACAGTTCATTTACAATGTTGGGTTAGTTTCAGGTATACAACACAGTGATTCACTTTTTTAAGTGTGTGTGTATGTGTGTATACATATATATACTTTTTCAGATTCTTTTCCCTCATAGGTTATTACAAAATACTGAGCATAGTTCCCTGTGCTATACAGTAGGTCTTTGTTGGTTATCTATTTTACATATAGTAGTGTGTATATGTTAATCCCAACCTCCTAATTTGTCCCTTCCCCCAACCCCTTTCCCCTTTGGTAACCATAAGTTTGTTTTCTATGTCTATGGGTCTATTTCTGTTTTGTAAATAAGTTCATTTGTATCTTTTTTTTTTTTTTTTTTGCGGTACGCGGGCCTCTCATTGTTGTGGCCTCTCCCGTTGCGGAGCACAGGCTCCGGACGCGCAGGCTCAGCAGCCATGGCTCACGGACCCAGCCGCTCCGCGGCATGTGGGATCTTCCCGGACCGGGGCACGAACCCGTGTCCCCTGCATCAGCAGGTGGACTCTCAACCACTGCGCCACCAGGGAAGCCCTTTTTTTTTTTTTTTTTAAATTCCACATGTAAGTGATATCATATGATATTTGCCTTTGGCTTACTTCACTTAGTGTGATAATCTCTAGGTCCATCCATGTTGCTGCAAATTACATTATTTCATTCTTTTTTATGGCTAATATTCCCATTTATAGATATACCACATCTTCTTTATCCATTCACCTGTCAATGGACACTTAGGTTGCTTCCATGTCTTGGCTATTGCAAATAGTGCTGCAGTGAACACTGAGGTGCATGTATCTTTTCAACTTATAGTTTTTTCTATATATATGCCCAGGAGTGGGGTTGCAGGATCATATGGTAACTCTATTTTTGGTTTTTTAAGGAACCTCCATACTGTTCTCCATAGTGGCTGTACCAATTTACATTCCTATCATCAGTGTAGGAGGGTTCCCTTTTCTCCACACCCTCTCCAGCATTTATTATTTGTAGACTTTTTGATGATGGTCATTCTGACTGGAGTGAGGTGATATCTCATTGTAGTTTTGATTTGCATTTCTCTAATAATTAGAGATATTGAACATCTTTTCATGTGCTTGTTGGCCATCTGTATGTCTTCTTTGGAGAAATGTCTATTTAGGTCTTCTGCCCACCACTTCTGTTTTGATGCAAGTTTTTTTTTTTTTTTTAATTTTTGTTGTGAAATATATTTTGTCTTATTTCTGTGTAATAAAGAGGTTGGCTGGCCCTAGTCCCTGTTTCCTGGGGATAACCTCTAAATCCTTGGAATTTCCTGAGTGACAGGAATGTCTTTGTTACTCATGGTGGGCCATGAAGGGTTTATATAATGAGATGACCTAGGATGGAGACAGGCCATGCCGGAAAGACCAATGGTGTGTTTAGAGGGTTGGGGCTTTGAGCCATGTGTTATCAGCTCGAGCTCTTGGGAGGGGAGAGGGGCATAGCCAAGGACTCGATCAATCATAGTTATGTAATGAAACCCCAATCAAACTCTGGACGCCAAAGTTTGGGTGAACTTCCCTGGTTGGCCATACTCTGTGTACTGTCACACATCGAGAGTGTAGCATGTCCTGACTCCAGAGGCAGAGAACAATGAAAATTCTGCTTTTAGGACACTCCCAGACCTTGCCGTGTTTGGCTAGTTCTGCTTATTCTTTTGCTGTATAAAACTAATCGTAAGTATAGCACTTTCTTGAGTTGTGTCTGGTGAATTACCAAATCTGAGGGGGTAGTGGGCACTCCCAAATTCACAGCCAGCTTATCAGACGTGAGGGTGGCCTGAGGACCCCCAAACTTGTGGCTACTGTCTGAAGTGAAGGCAGTCTTCTGTGGGGCTGGACCTTTAACTTGTGAAGTTTGCCCTAACTCTGGGTGGTTGGTCTCAGAAGTCATTGCAATTTCCCTATTTAAGAAATTTAAGACTTAAAAAAAATTTCCAAGAACAGTGCAATAAATATTTATGTACCTTCACTTAAAGTCTCCAATTTGTTACCATATTCCAGTGTTTGCTTTATTTCTCTCTCTTTCTTTCTCTTTCTTTCTTCTTGAACTAGTTGAAAGTTGCCGACATATCATCCCTAAACACTTCAGCATATACTTCCTGAGAACCAGGACATTCTCCTACATAACACTAATATCATGATCACATCCAAGGCATTTAGCATTGATACAATAAATATTCTCTAATATATCATATTTAAGTTTCCCCTATTGTCCCTATAGGGGAGCAAAATTTGCCACCCCAAAATGTATGTCTTTGGTTTGAGGATTAATTTAGACAAGTTATTTTTAAGAAACGGAAGACTCAGGAGATTTCTCTGTTTACCTCCCCCTTAGCTGCCCAGAGAATTTAGGTGAAGGGTCTGTTCCCCAATAGAGCTACCACCAGAGGTATCTGCAAAGAATATGGCCTAGGTGTGGTGGTGGGAAACATGGCAGGGCTTGGAGATCAGAGTCCATTCTGTGTCCTGTTGTCTCTGCAGCACCCAGAGACATTTGCTTTTCTATCTCCAAGTGAATTGCCTCCTTCCCCTTTGAAGTCCCCAACCACTACCCCCAACATCCTCTTTTGTCTTTAGCTGAAGATGGTATTTAAGGTGAGGGCTTGGCCATTTCGGCGAGTTACTCTGTTTCCCTGGGTCTCTCCCAAGTATACATGTTATTAGACTTTGATTTTCTCCTGTTAATCTGTCTCATGTCAATTTAATTCTTAGTTCAGCCAGAAGAACCTAGAAGGGTAGAGGAAAATTTCTTCCTCCCCAACATCCCCCAAATATCCTTTATATTTTTTTTCCTTTTGACTTATGATCTAATCCAGGAGCACAGATTGCATTTGATTGTCATGTTTTTCTCATCATCTTTAATCTAGATTCTAGAACTGTCCCCTTGATTTATTTTATCTGATTTTTTTTTTTGTCTTTCGTGACATTGACACTTTTGAAGGGGCCAGGCTGCTTGTCTTGTATATTGTCCCATGATCTGCATTTGTCTGTTTCCTCATGATTAGATTCAGGTCATACATCCTTGGCAAGAATACAAACTGCAGAGATGATGTTTTGATGATAAGTTTGGATTGGAAAAGGGAAAAAGTACACTAGGAATGAGGTACAAATATGCTACCCATGGCACATGGAAGAAGTTCCTGGGCGAAGGGCCAAAGCACATAGAAGAGACAGTTTTACAGAGCAGGAATCTTGGAGTTGCCTAAAGCTTCTCTTATCTTCTCACTCTTGTGACATCATTTCATCCAAGCCCAACCCAAGGCTTAGTGGGCTCTCCTATGTCCATCTCCAGCCCAGACTGCTTCCCCAGTCTTTATTTCATCTCAAAGCTGTCTCAAGTGTCCCTCATATTCAATGTGTTCAACACTGAATTCGTGAGTCCCCACACCAGCCCCTCCCCAAGTGTGGTCCTTCTCTGGTGTCCCTTGTCTCCATGAATGGTACCACCACCCATTCAGTTACATGAGCCAGGAACTTGGGCATCATACTTCATACCGGCTTCTCTTTCCCCTCCTCCTATAGCCAGCCCATCACCAACTCCTGTTGTTTTGATCTCCTAAGTATCTGTCAATCCCATCTGTTTTCTCTATCCCCAGCTTAATTCAAGCTGCTATTGTATTATAGCCTCATAGCTGGTCTTCAGGATTCCATACGAGCTCCCTTCTGAATCTGCTCTCCACAGAGCAGCCATGTATCTTTTTTTTTTTTTTTTTTTTTTTCCCGATACGCGGGCCTTTCATGGTTGTGGCCTCTCCCATTGCGGAGCACAGGCTACGGACGCACAGGCTCAGCGGCCATGGCTCATGGGCCCAGTTGCTCCACGGCATGTGGGGTCTTCCCGGGCCGGGGCACGAACCCATGTCGCCTGCATCAGCAGGCGGACTCTCAACCACTGTGCCACCAGGGAAGCCCCCAACATATCTTTAAACATTTAAATTTGATCACACCATCCTCCCACTTAGAAACTTTCAATGGATATTCATTGCTCTTCCAAAAAAGACCAAAATCTCTACAAAGTCCCCTGGCCTCTATCCACCTCATTTTTATGCACCATTCTTCCCCTTGGTCTCAGCTCTGCAGCCACACTCTCCCCCTTTCAGTCTCTTAAACTTCAAACAACTCCTCTCCTGTTCCCCAAGATGCATGCACATGTGTTCTCCTTATGTGTGTTTTTTCTTTACATCTTTGCTTGTTAGTCCCTTCCCTCAAGGGAAGCCCCCCTGTTACAAGATCTTAGAGAACTCTATTTTTAACTCTTAGCCCTCATTACAGATTATATTTCTGCAGTTGTTCGATGTTTCCTTAAGATTTATTTCCCAGACTGCCAAGCTCCGAAGGACAATGACCATATCTGTTTTCTTCTCCTTGGTAGCACATGTAGCACAGTGCCTGGGGTGGGGGAGGAAGAAGCTTTTCTACCCTTCTAGGTTCTTCTGGCTGGTCTAAGAATTAAACTGACATGAGACAGGAGAGAATCAAATAAAGTTTAAAAACATGTATACATAGGAGAGACCCAGGAAAACAGAGTAACTCACCAAAGTGACCAAAGCCCTCACCCTAAATATCATCTCCAGCTAAAGGCAAAAGAGGATGTTGGGGGTAGTGGTTTGGGACTTCAAAGGGGAGGAAGGCAATTCACATGGAGAAAGAAAAACAAATATTTGGTAGACATCTGTTTGCTGGGCCCTGCAGATACAGTGGGATACAGAGTGAACTCTGATCTATAGGCGCTTCCCAGTTTTCCCCCACCACACCTAGCCTTTATTTTTCACAGATGTCTCTGGTCTATTCCAGGAAGAGGCCCTCTATCTGAATCCTTTTAGGCAGTTAGAGGGAAGGTCAAAAGTTCTTCCTGAGTCTTTTGGGCCTGCCTTATCTACAGGCCAAAGAGACATTTTGCAGAGGCAAATTTTGCTCCCCTACAGTCCTGCCTTTAAAACTGCTCCAAGAAGTTTCACAGTCTAGAAGTTGAGTTTATAGATTGCCTTATATCTCATTGAACCCGCATCTTAGTCCTGACAATAGGTCAGTTCGGTTACTTGTTTTAGGAGGTGGTGATGCAGGTGAGCTCTCAAAGTTGAGCCTATAAGGTGCAAGCAATCAGGTATTGAATAAGAGACATTGCAATAAAGACAAAGGGAAAACAAAGGTTAATTGTTGGAGCAAACTATAAACCCAGTGTCTTGAGACCTGAGAGCTGCAATTGAGAAGATTTTTAGATGTCAGGGTCAAAGCATCTTTTGCAGTTTGCAATGTCTCTGATGATGTCATCAGGTGATTAGGTAAACTTTTTGAGTGGCTTACACAGCAACAGGCATGAAGTTGGTCTAAACATGGGCTATTGTGGTGATCTCTCTTAAGTTTATATCAAGTTGTTCAGCTTCAGTTTGCAGGACTTCAGGAAAAGGGCAGCTTTAGTTCTCAATGATTCTGAATCAGAAGTGGGAGAAAAATTGGAAATGTTAGTTTGGAGAGTTGTAGCCAAACATTTGAGGAAAGAAGAATTCAGGATCCAGTCCAGTTTATAGGGGGGAGAACAAAAGCAACTAAGCAAGATACCAGGCAGTTTTTCCAAGGGGCTTAATGCTCTGTAAAGTCAATCTTAGTTCCTTAAAGCTGTCTGCTCATATCTGATTCTATGCACGTTCTCAAATATGACATTCCATTCAAAACCTTGGTAATATAATCAATGCTTCCAATTGTATCCTGTTACAAGGAGAGCAGATTCTTAGTGAACTTATGTAAATAACTATATTGCCATGAAAATAAGAATCCTCACTAAGAGTTTCTGAATTCTGGAGGGATTAGGTAGGGAGAAAAAAGATAAATGTTTCAATTCTGCTTACAAAGGCATTATTTACCAAATTGCTGTAAGTAATAGTTAGCATAAGAGAAAAGGCTTCCTTATAACTGGAAAACAAAGATCAAAAAGCCAGTAATATTTCACACAAAAAGTCATAAAAATTATAATCATATTCATTAGTTCACTCAGTCCCATGTAATTAATTCTTATTAATCTTGATCTTTCATTAGCAGTGTTATGAAGCCATCAGATTTTCCATTAGAGTTCTATAATTTCTTACCCAGTTCAGTGGTATGATCTGAAGGTTATCAGAAATCTGTACTTGTCAAAAAGTCCTTTCTATGAATCTTCTTGAATATGAAGCATTTTTGTAAAAGCATCAGAGTAAAACAATAACTGTCTAAAAATGACAAGACTTAAAATGACATGGTTAAAAATCTGATTCATAATAATGCAATTGACAGGGAAACTTGGTTATTTCTGTGATGCATAACATTTTAAGGTAATAACTAGAATTATGACTGATAACATTATACCAAGACATCAGATTTTTAGGAATTTCATTTAATTTTTAGAACAAATATTAATAACATTCCTCCATGCAATAACCTAAGAAGGTTTATCAACACTTATTTGACAATGCTTCCCATGTAATTTAATATGCTAAATAAGCCTAATTAGTTTAATATCTCTCTTTGAGATATTTCAGGGGGCCTGTGAAAAATCCCCAAGTAAGCTAGAGGTCAAAAGGACTTTATTTGATTTGGGGAAGTTTGTCAAAGATATAAAAGGTTTTAAAACACTTGGTCAAGGAGGATCATAGGTCACTGTGAAGTAATACTTAGCTACCACTTAACCAAAGTGACAAAAGATTTCAAAGGCAAATACAGAATGTTACAACAGATTACTTGAAAGATAAAGAAAATGTTACAGTATGTTATCAAAAGCAGATCAATAGTTCATGAAAACTTTGTCTCAGAGCTTACTTCTGATAGTAAAATTCATTCACTCAATTAAATTCATTCTTTACTGAAATTTTATTTTTTAAATTGAAGTAGAGTTGATTGACAGTGCTGTGCCAATCTCTGCTGTACAGAAAAGTGACTCAGTTACACACATAGAGACATTTTTTTAAAATATTCTTTTCCACTATGGTTTATCACAGGATATTGAATATAGTTCCTTGTGCCATACACTAGGACCTTGTTGTTTATCCATCCTATATATAAGCGTTTACATCTGCTAATCCCAAACTCCCAGTCCTTCCTTCCCCCACCCCCTCCCCCCTGTCAACCACAAGTCTGTTCTCCATGTCTGTGAATCTGTTTCTGTTTTGTAGATAAGTTCATTTGTACCATATTTTAGATTCCACAAATATATGGTATTTGTCTTTCTCTTTCTGACTTACTTCACTTAGTATGATAATTTCTAGTTGCATCCATGTTGCTGCAAATGGTATTATTTCATTCTTTTTTATGGCTGAGTAGTATTCCATTGTGTATATGTACCACATCTTTATCCATTCATCTGTCAATGGACATTTAGGTCGTTTCCATGTTTTGGCTATTGTGAATAGTGCTGCTGTGACCATAGTGGTGCATGTATCTCTTTGAATTATAGTTTTGTCTGGGTATATGCCCAGGAGTAGGATTGCTGGATCATATGGTAATTCTATTTTTAGTTTTCTGAGGAAACTCCACACTGTTTTCCATAGTGACTGCACCAATTTACATTCCCACCAACAGTGTAGGAGGGTTCCCTTTTCTCCACACCCTCTCCAGCATTTATTATTTGTAGACTTTTTAATGATGGCCATTCTGACTGATGTGAGATGTAAATTCATTCTAATTTTAGCCCATCCTGACTGCACACAATAGTCTTTTCTCAGGATTCCTTTCCATAAACCTTCTATAACTCCCTCTTTTACATTCGGATTTTGTCCTATGCTTTCTCTTTTTTTTAAAAGCCCCCTTTTTTAGGACAATATTACTTTCTTTTCCTTTAACAAAATGCTTTTCCATTTTTTATATACATTAAAAAATTTTCCTTACATATGAAGATGTTTTCCTTATTAAGTTTAGTAGTTTTAATTATATATCTTAATTAGAATTCTTAACCCTCAGAAACCTTAATTTCTAGTGAAAACTAAGAAGAAGTTGTGAACTGTTCGTTCTACCAGTACTTTTTGATAGGCAAACTTATAGATACATTTCATAATTTCTAGAAACATACATTTCCTCATAGCATAAATTTTTTCCAGTGTGATACAAAGTAATGTTTACTAATAAATCTAACATCCTTAGATTTTCTGTAATAAGACAAAAGTAAGTAAACTTAGACTTTTTTAGCAATTAATGTTTAAGTATTTTATCTTATTTGGAAATGATCTAGACATCCAATGAATTCCCATCACTGAGCTTAACTTAGCAAAACTCTAAAGTTTCAAGTTACCAGAAAGATTTGGAGAAGGTATTTTTAAGTATATGTACCATAATTATTACTAAGGTGTTCACCTTTAAACTTTTGGCCCATTTACATCATTTAAATCATTTGTTCTCAACAGTTATGTTTAGATTACCCATGAAAACTTCATGAGACTAAAGGCAGCCCTCTGAGCTGTTTTTCTTGCTGACAAGTTTTGTAACAGAGGTAATATAAACTTATTTGAACTTTGGTACACCCAAGTAGAATAAAAGTTTTATTTTTAACGCTGATAACTCTACAGACATGACTATTTTACGTAAACCAATAACTTAAATTTTGCTTCTATTTACTAAAGATTAATCCTAGATCATGTGAATTTGAAAACATTTGGGTTAGTTTCTACTATATTTTTGAGAGTTTTTCATAAGCACTTGTTTGTTTTAAAACCAATTAAATAGAGCTCTTTTTATAAATTAATTTTGACAATAAATCTAAATTTGACAATAAATCCAGAGGTAGAAAAATGCTATATCTATAATGTACATACATCAACATCTATACACACAGATACAGACAGAGATCTCATAGTTTTCATTTTAAAACTTTTGTGATGAATTAGGTACAATATAAAACTTGCTAGTTTATAAATAGTAGTTTCTAAACAGTTGGAATAAAGTAAGTTTATCTGCTCAGATGGCTAAGGCTTTTTATTATTTTTGAAAAGACTTTTAAGATTTGTGTAGTTGACCCTTGAACAACATGGGTTTGAACTTCATGGATCCACTTATATGTGGATTTTTTCAATAAGTATATTGGAAAATATTTTGGAGATTTGCGGCACTTTGAGAAAACTTGCAGATGAACTGCATAGTTTAGAAATATTAAAAAAAAAAAACTAGGAAAAAGGTATGTCACCAATGCTTAAAATATATCTAGATACTAGTCCATTTTATTATTTACTACCATAAAAATACACAAATCTATTATAAAAAGTTAAAATTTATCAAAACATGCACACAATCACTTATAGACTATACACGGTGCCATTCACAGTTCAGAGAAATGGAAACAAACATAAAGATGCTGTATTAAATCATAACTGCATAAAAGTAACTGTAGGGCTTCCCTGGTGGCGCAGTGGTTGAGAGTCCGCCTGCCGATGCGGGGAACACGGGTTCGTGCCCCCGTCCGGGAAGGTCCCACGTGCCGCGGAGCGGCTGGGCCCGTGAGCCATGGCCGCTGAGCCTGCGCGTCCGGAGCCTGTGCTCCGCAACGGGAGAGGCCACAACAGTGAGAGGCCCGCGTACGGCAAAAAAAAAAAAAAAGTAACTGTAGTACATACTGTACTATTGTAATTTTGTCGTCACCTCCTGTTGCTATTGCAGTGAGCGTAAGTTTTGTGAGTGTCCACTTAAAATGCTGTGTGATGATAATCATCTCCACGTGAGCAGTTTTCTCTGTAGTAAATGGCATATCACAGTAAAAAGTGATTTCTCGTGGTTCTCACATATTTTTCATTGTATTTAGTGTAATACCATTAACCTTGAATAACGTCAGGGGACCCATAGAAAGTACCACTAGTGATGCTAAAAGTGCCTCCACAATGCAGAGAAAAGTCATGACATTACAAGAAAAAATTCTTGATACATTCCATAGACTGAGGTCTGCAGCTGTAGTTGCCTGCCATCTCAAGATAAATGAATCCAGTGTAAGGACCATTTGCAGCTCTATTTACAATAGCCAGGACATGGAAGCAACCTAAGTGTCCATCAACAGATGAATGGATAAAGATGTGATACATATATACAATGGAATATTACTCAGCCATAAATAGAAACGAAATTGAGTTATTTGTAGTGAGGTGGATGGACCTAGAGTCTGTCATACAGAGTGACGTAAGTCAGAAAGAGAAAAACAAATACCGTATGCTAACATATATATGGAATCTAAAAAAAAAAAAAGGTCATGAAGAACCCAGGGGCAAGACAGGAATAAAGATGCAGACCTACTAGAGAATGGACTTGAGGATATGGGGAGGGGGAAGGGTAAGCTGGGACAAAGTGAGAGAGTGGCATGGACATATATACACTACCAAACGTAAAATAGATAGCTAGTGGGAAGCAGCCGCATAGCACAGGGAGATCAGCTCGGTGCTTTGTGACCACCTAGAGGGGTGGGATAGGGATGGGAGGGAGGGAGACGCAAGAGGGAAGAGATATGAGAACATATGTATATGTATAACTGATTTACTTTGTTATAAAGCAGAAACTAACACACCATTGTAAAGCAATTATACTCTAATAAAGATGTTAAAAAAAAAAAGCAAAGGGAATTTGTAAATCTGTCACTACAGCTACTCTATCAGGCATGAAAACCTTGCACTTTTTGCAAAATACCTTTTAATTTTGCATCAAAAATGCAGCTTTTATGTGGATGTAGGATTGCTGTAAGAAAGGCATACCTATAGATTCTAACAATTCAAGAAAAAGCAAAGTCATTGTATGACAACTTAAAGCAAAAGGGAGGTGAAGGATCTAAAGCTGGAGAATTTAATGCCAGCAAAGGATGGTTTGATAGTTTTAGAAAGAGGTTTGGCTTAAAAAAATATCAAGATAATGGGAGAAGCAGCTTCTGCCAACCAAGAGGCAGCAGACAAGTTCCCAGAAGCCATTAAGAAAATCATTGAGGATAAAGGATGTCTGCCTGAACAGGTTTTTAATGCAGATGAAAGTGCCTAATTCTGGAAAAAAAATGCCTGGAAAAAAGGACATTTATTAGTAAGGGAGAAGTGAGTACAGGATTTAAGGCAGGAAGGGATAGTCAAAGTCTACTGGTTTGGGACTTCCTTGGTGGCGCAGTGGTTAAGAATCCGCCTGCCAATGCAGGGGACATGGGTTCGAGCCCTGGTCTGGGAAGATCCCACATGCTGCAGAGCAGCTAAGCCCGTGCGCCACAACTACTGAGCCTGTGCTCTAGAGCCTGTGCTCCACAACAAGAGAAGCCACCACAATGAGAAGCCCGCGCACCGCAACGAAGAGTAGCCCCCACTCGATGCAACTAGAGAAAGCCTGCGTGCAACAATGAAGACACAATGCAGCCAAAAATAAATTAAAAATAAAAATAAAAAAATAGGCAATGGGGAGTTTTCCCCATTAGTCTTAAAAAAACCAAAAACCCACCCACCAACCAACGAACAAAAAAACAAAGTCTACTGGTTTGTGCAAATGCAGTTGAGTTTATGATCAGGACTGCCCTTACCTATAAAGCTGCTAACTCCTGAGCCTTGAAAGGAAAAGATAAACACCAGCTGCCAGTCTTTTGGTTGTACGAAAAGAAGCCCTGGATAACGAGAAAGATTTTTCTGGATTTCTTTGTCCCTGAAGTTAGGAAGGACCTTGCCAGTAAGAAACTGCCTTTTAAAGTTCTTTTGATACTGGACAATGCCCTTGGTCACCCAGAACCCCATGAATTCAACACGGAAGGCATCAAAGTGGTCTACTTGCCCCCAAACACAAGGCCTCTAATTCAGTCTCTAGATCAGGGGATCCTAAGGACCTTTCAGGCTCATTACACACAGTACTCTATGGAAAGGATTTGTCAGTGCTGTGGACGAGAGCCCTGATAGAACGTCATGAAAGTCTGGAAGGACTACACCATTGATGATGCCATCATTGTTATAGAAGAAGCCATGAAAGCCATCCAACCTGAAATAATAAAATCTTGCTGAAGAAAGCTGTGTTCAGATGTTGTGCGTGACTTCACAGGATCTACGACAGAGTCAATCAAGGAAAACATGAAAGAGGTTGTGGATATGGCATAAAAGGTGGGGACTGAACAGTTTCAAGATACTGATCTTGAATTCAAGAGCTGATAGAGGAATTAACAGGAGACAACTTGATGGAGCTGAGTGCTTCTGTACAGTGCCGGATGATGGAGGAAGAAGAGGACTAAGCAGCGCCAGAAAACAAATTGATATTAGACAAGCAGGCAGAAGGGTTCCGACTATTCAGGACTGCTTTTGACTTGTTTTACAGCATGGACCCTTCTATGATACAGGCCCTGAAACTAAAGCAGATGGTGGAAGATGGATTGGTACCCTATAGAAACATCTGTTACACCGGGTGTGCCTGCCCCTCCTGCCTCCCCTTCCACCAATCCCTCCTCTTCCTCCTACGACGAGGATAAGGACATTTATGATGATCCACTTCCACTTAACGAATAGTAAATGACCACCGTTCCGTACAGTTAATAAACTTAACTGTTGTGTATGAGTATATCTTTGTGTGAAATCTAATAACCGTACATCAAGAAATGTATGAGACATTTTTCTATCATCATCATCACCATCCTCCTCCTCCTCCTCAACACCTAAGTATTCGTCATGTAGAACATCATCTACAAGACTTGTATTGAAGTGGACAGCCTATCCTTACATAGGCATAAGCTGAGTGATATGTAATATAAAGTTAATAATGTGTTAGTTTTCTTACTGTTTTATAACTTTGCTTTCAAAGAATTACATTACCAGACAGCATCTCTCTTTCTCTCTCTCATAATTGGAGAAACTGTGTATCAGCCTATCATCATAGGTAAGTGGTTTCAAACAAAGGTAACAATGCTTCCCATGTCGTATTATTAACATGACTGTAATACTGTATGCCATGAAAATTTTATAATGATTCATTTATTAATCTGTAGGCTAGGCTCCTGTGAGGCAATCATACACCGGTCTGCCGTAAAGTAATCACATTGCTGCTTCTTCATTGTCAGTGTGTGAATCATTATACCTGTAAATACATACACATTTCTTTTTCACATTATCTTTTCATTTTTAATGTTTAGTGTTAGTAATACATATAACATTTACAGTGTTTTGTATCATATCAGACGATAATGATGTAAGTACTGACAGTTCATCTTTAAACAGACAACATAAAGTTACAGTATTGATAAATGTGTTTTCTCTTATGATTGTCGTTTTTAAAATATCTTTATTGGAGTATAATTGTTTTACAATGGTGTGTTAGTTTCTGCTGTATAGCAAAGTGATTCAGCTATATGTATACATATATCCCCATATCCCCTCCCTCTTGCGTCTCCCTCCCACCCTCCTTATCCCACCCCTCTAGGTGGTCCCAAAGCACCGAGCTGATCTCCCTGTGCTATGTGGCTGCTTCCCACTAGCTATCTATTTTACATTTGGTAGTGTATATATGTTAATGTTACTCCCTCACTTTGTCCCAGGTTACCCTTCCCCCTACTCATGTCCTCAAGTCCATTCTCTTTGTCTCTGTCTTTACTCCTGTCCTGCCCCTAGGTTCATCAGAACCTTTTTTTTGGTGGTACGCGGGCCTCTCACTGTTGTGGCCTCTCCCGTTGCGGAGCACAGGCTCCGGACGCGCAGGCTCAGCGGCCATGGCCCACGGGCCCAGCCTCTCCGCGGCATGTGGGATCCTCCCGGACCCGGGCAGGAACCCGTGTCCCCTGCATCGGCAGGCGGACTCTCAGCCACTGTGCCACCAGGGAAGCCCAGAACCATTTTTTAATTTAGATTTCATACATATGTGTTAGCATACGGTATTTGTTTTTCTCTTTCTGACTTACTTCATTCTGTATGACAGATTCTAGGTCCATCCATCTCACTACTAATAACTCAATTTTGTTTCTTTTTATGGCTGAGTAATACTCCATTGTATATATGTGCCACATCTTCTTTATCCATTCATCTGTCGATGGACACTTAGGTTGCTTCCATGTCCTGGATATTGTAAATAGTCATGCAATGAACATTGTGGTACATGACTCTTTTGAATTATGGTATTCTCAGGGTATATGCCCAGTAGTGGGATTGCTGGGTCATATGGTAGTTCTAGTTTATGTTTTTTAAGGAACCTCCATACTGTTCTCCATAGTGGCTGTATCAATTTACATCCCCACCAACAGTGCAAGAGGGTTCCCTTTTCTCCACACCCTCTCCAGCATTTATTGTTTGTAGATTTTGTAATGATGGACATTCTGGCCGGTGTGAGGTGATATCTCGTTTTAGTTTTGATTTGCATTTCTCTAATGATTAGTGATGTTGAGCATCTTTTCATGTGTTTGTTGGCAATTATGTATATCTTCTTTGGAGAAATGTCTGTTTAGGTCTTCTGCCCATTTTTGGATTGGGTTGTTTGTTTTTTTGATATTGAGCTGCATGAGCTGCTTGTATATTTAGGAGATTAATCCTTTGTCAGTTGCTTCATTTGCAAATATATTCTCCCATTCTGAGGGTTGTCTTTTCATCTTTTTTATGGTTTCCTTTGCTGTGCAAAAGCTTTTAAGTTTCATTAGGTCCCATTGTTTATTTTTGTTTTCATTTCCATTTCTCTAGGAGGTGGGTCAATAAGGATCTTGCTGTGATTTAGGTCATAGAGTGTTCTGTCTATGTTTTCCTCTAACAGTTTTATAGTGTCTGGCCTTACATTTAGGTCTTTAATCCATTTTGAGTTTATTTTTGTGTATGGTGTTAGGGAGTGTTCTAATTCCATTCTTTTACATGCAACTGTCCAGTTTTCCCAGCACCACTTATTGAAGAGGCTGTCTTTTCTCCATTGTATACTCTTGCCTCCCTTAACAAAGATAAGGTGACCATATGTGTGTGGGTTTATCTCTGGGCTTTCTATCCTGTTCCATTGACGTATATTTCTGTTTTTGTGCCAGTACCATACTGTCTTGATTACTGTAGTTTTGTAGTATAATCTGAAGTCAGGGAGCCTGATCCCTCCAGCTCCGTTTTTCTTTCTCAAGATTGCTTTGGCTGTCTGGGGTCTTTTGTGTTTCCATACAGATTGTGAAATTTTTTGTTCTAGTTCTGTGAAAAATGCCATTGGTAATTTGATAGGGATTGCATTGAATGTGTAGATTGCTTTGGGTAATATAGTCATTATCACAATATTGATTCTTCCAATCCAAGAACATGTTATATCTCTCCATCTGTTTGTATCATCTTTAATTTCTTTCCTCAGTGTCTTATAGTTTTCTGCATACAGGTCTTTTGTCTCCTTAGGTGGGTTTATTCCTAGGTGTTTTATTCTTTTTGTTGCAATGGTAAATGGGAGTGTTTCCATAATTTTTCTTTCAGATTTTTCATCATTAATGTATAGGAACGCAAGACATTTCTGTGCATTAATTTTTTATTCTGCTACTCTACCAAATTCATTGATGAGCTCTAGTATTTTTCTGGGAGCATCTTTAGGATTCTCTATGTATAGTATCATGTCACATGCGAACAGTTACAGTTCTACTTCTTTTCCAATTTGGATTCCTTTTATTTCTTTTTCTTCTCTGATTGCTGTGGCTAAAACTTCCAAAACTATGTTGAATAATAGTTGTGAGAGTGGACAACCTTATCTTGTTCCTGATCTTAGAGGAAACAGAAAGCTTTTCACTGTTGAGAACAATGTTGGCTGTGGGTTTGTCATATATGGCCTTTATTATGTTGAGGTAGGTTCCCTCTATGCCTACTTTCTGGAGGGTTTTTATCATAAAGGGGTGTTGAATTTTGTCAAAAGCTTTTTCTGCATCTATTGAGATTATCATGTGGTTTTTCTCCTTCAATTTGTTAATATGGTGTATCACATTGATTGACTTACATATATTGAAGAATCCTTGCATTCCTGGGATAAACCCCACTTGATCATGATGTGTGATCCTTTTAATCTGCTGTTGGATTCTGTTTGCTAGTATTTTGTTGAGGATTTTTGCATCTATGTTCATCAGTGATATTGGCCTGTAGTTTTCTTTTTTTGTGACATCTTTGTCTGGTTTTGGTATCAGGGTGATGGTGGCCTCACAAAATGAGTTTGGGAGTGTTCCTCCCTCTGCTATATTTTGGAAGAGTTTGAGAAGGATGGGTGTTAGCTCTTCTCTAAATGTTTGATAGAATTTGCCTGTGAAGTCATCTGGTCCTGGGCTGTTGTTTGCTGGAAGTTTTTTTTTTTTTTTGCGGTACGCGGGCCTCTCACTGTTGTGGCCTGTTCCATTGAGGAGCACAGGCTCTGGACATGCAAGCTTAGCGGCCATGGCTCACAGGCCTAGCCGCTCCATGGCATGTGGGATCCTCCCGGACCAGGGCATGAACCCGTGTCCCCTGCATCGGCAGGTGGACTCTCAACCACTGCGCCACCAGGGAAGCTCTGCTGGAAGGTTTTTAATCATAGTTTCAATTTCAGTGCTTGTGATTGGTCTGTTTATATTTTCTATTTCTTCCTGGTTCAGTCTTGGAAGTTTGTGCTTTTCTAAGAATTTGTCCATTTCTTCCACGTTGTCCATTTTATTGGCATATAGCTGCTTGTAGTAATCTCTCATGATCGTATTAAAATCGTATTAAAATGAACTCTGCTGAGCACTGTGGAGACTGCAAAGGGTATTGAAACCTGAATCTCCTAGGGACTCTTGACTTCTTGATATTAGAAAGGATTCCAGTTTCTTTGCTTAGGATCCTATGAGAATCTGCATCTACAGCTGTATTAATCACGATAGGCTAGGTTATGCTGCTATAACAAATCAGTCCTCAAATCTGAGTGTTTTAACAAGACAAAAGGCTTGAGGATGGCAGATGGGTGGATTCCAGGAGCTTAGGTTCTTGAGATTGTTGAGTTGCCCCTCCCCCAATCTACCTTTGAACTTCTTGTTAAGTACAACGAATGTTCTTATGGTTTAAGCCATTGTTAGTTGAGGTTTCTGTTACCTGCAGCTGAAAACAGTATAGTGCTCTGCCCTGTGCTTGATGCCAGGGTGTGGAGCTGAATCGGATACATCTGCCCTCTGTGAGCTCATAGTCAGGTGGAGGAGCTTCTCTTTGGAGCCACAACTGGGCATGAACCAAGTGCATTGATAATACTGAGCTGAGAGGCAGTGGTGGTGCAGAAGGATCAGGTGCCTGGCCCCTAGGACACCTATGGTCCCATGTGTCCTGTGTCCCATCATTCTTAGACCCATCACACTCTCAGGACATGAGCCGTGATTGCCAGCTGTCGTGGGCAGCTCTCTCTCTCTTTGAAGAGAGACGCTCACTTTTCTGAGAAGCATTCAGATTACACTGGGGCTACAAATTAACACATTATTGTAGGCCATTTCTGGGCCATCATTTTATCTTCCCCTTAGCTATTTACTGTATGCAAATTTTCCACTCCATGCAAATAGCTCACTTTATGTAAATCATCTACGGTATGTTCCTAAGCCCCAGCACCTGTGCCACGCAGAATCGGATGATTCAGGCCTTGGAGATTAAAGTGCAAACACTTAACTCAAGAAATCTCTCGGGGGCTGGGGGGTGGGGGGGGTGGGGGGGCTGGGGGGTGGGAGGGATAGTTCAGCAATGGATGACAGGGGACAGCAGCCTCTGCAAACAGCTTGCTTCCATTCAGGGTATGCTGAACTCTGCTGCCTCCCCCACCCCCTCTTGCCTCACTACCTGCAAGCCCCTTCCAGGTGGTAATGACTATTTGTAGTAAATATATATATATATATTTTACATCTTTATTGGAGTATAATTGCTTTACAATGGTGTGTTAGTTTCTGCTTTATAATAAAGTGAATCAGTTATACATATACATATGTTCCCATATCTCTTCCCTCTTGCGTCTCCCTCCCTCCCACTCTCCCTATCCCACCCCTCTAGGTGGTCCCAAAGCACCGAGCTGATCTCCCTGTGCTATGCGGCTGCTTCCCACTAGCTATCTATTTTACGTTTGGTAGTGTATATCTGTCCATGCCACTCTCTCACTTCGTCCCAGCTTACCCTTCCCCCTCCCCATAGTAAATATTTTGATGTGAGTGAAGTGATTAAGTCCCTGCCCGCTCTGCACAGAACCTTAAGGCAGTTAGATTTCCCAATCAGTGCAGGTGAGTGCATCGTTTTGCCTGGCTGGGCTCAGCTAGGTGCTGTAAGGAGCCTGCTTTCTAAGGTAGGCCTCCTGGGGGAGGGTGTTCAGCGGGCAGCTTAACCTTGGATGCCTATTGCACTTACCTAGGG
Organism: Delphinus delphis; assembly: GCF_949987515.2. Taxonomy (NCBI): domain Eukaryota; kingdom Metazoa; phylum Chordata; class Mammalia; order Artiodactyla; family Delphinidae; genus Delphinus; species Delphinus delphis. The sequence goes on along the minus strand of NC_082697.1, from coordinate 18,032,177 downwards.
AGCTTTAAAAAATACTCATGCCTGGGTGCCACCCTCAAGTATTTTGATTTAATTGATCTAAGTTGTTATTATACCTTAAGTGTGGGTATCTGTGATCACACAATTGACCTATGATTCAAGGACACATCTTCATACGAGACACAGGAAAACCTCACCCAGCACACTGACCACTGAGTTATTCTGCGTCCCCATGCCAACCAGTGGCCCCAGCACAGGGCGTCACAACATTGACCCCTTCTGTGGACACCATGTAGGAAAACCCCCCAAAACTCTTCTGTACAACCTATTATTTAATCATTCCAACCCTCCTGGAAGAGAGCCTTGGTCTCATTTTATTGACAAGGAAATTCTGTCTCAGAAAAGTGGTTCACCCAAAGTAGCCCAGCTAGATAGTAGCAAAGATGTCTCTAGAAGCTGAGATTCCTGCCTCCAGTTGTATAGCTGGCCGTTCAGTCCTAGGACATCACTTATTTTCTTTTAGGATTTAAACCCTGTCACAGTCACCCCACTCCCGGTCCCAAATTGAGGACCTGCACGTTAAAATTCTGCTTCTCAGGCTAATTCCCTGACCCTCTGTAGACAGGAGATCTGGGCCTCCCCCTCTCATCCCAAGGGCTATTCAGGAAGTCCTGAGGGGCCCAGCCAGGTAGATGCGAAGATCTTTCCCATCATCTCCATGAGCCATGCCTGGAAACAGGGGAGCTTCCTGCCAAAGCTGGACAAAGTTGTCCTATTATTGGATGAGGGGCTCAAGTGGAAGAAATTAACAAAGAAAGCAGTGGAGGAGGATGGGTTTGGAATCCAACAGACTGGAGAGTTCTAAACCAGGCTCTGCTCTTTTGTATGACCCTGGAGAAGTCTCTTTTCCTCTCTGAGCTTCAGATTCCTAATTTATCCAATGAGCATTACAGCCACAAGTTCCTTTTGAGTTTGTGGGGAGGCCGACTTCAGACAATGGATTTAATGTCACTGGAACAGTGCCTGGCACATAGTAGGTATTTGTCCTGTGATATTCCTTTCTCTTCCTCTTTCCCTCTTCCCTTGACTATCTTTGGTACAGATGACATAGATTGTGATTTTTAGAAAGCTTGTTACTAAATAACAAACAGGACACAAAGGACATAATCACAGAGAAGCCAAATGGGGACATTATTGATTTAATTCTTTAATGTTAAAAAAATTAAGCTTCTAAAAGAGCCTTTCAATCAAACATATTGTGTGGTTCCAAAAACCCCAGCAGGGTGAGCACAAGGCCTGCTTTTTCATTCCACGCTGCAAATCTGCACCTGCTGGGTTGTTCCCAGGACAATAGTGAATGAAGGAAGAGCCACAGCTGGGTATCACCACACCCCCAATGGGCTCCATGGTTCTTTCCTCCTTACCTTTCTTGGAGTGTGGCATCTGAACTCTCTAGGACCATTCTGAGGCCCCCACCCCCCGCCCCCGCATCCAACAAAAGGCCTCTGTATGGCTGACCTAAAAATGTCGGACCAAGGGAAGAACGAAGGAAGGAATGAGTTCTTCCCAGGTCTTGGAGCCCGAGGGGAGTTTCTTCACTTTCCAGAATGACTAGGGTCCCATAGCTTCTGTTCACTGGGGTTTGCTGAGGGTTCACCTGTTCTGTGTGGGGTAGAAAGGGTTGCTCCTCTCGGCCAGCCTGTGCTGGGGCTGGATAAGCAGCAGCTGCTCTCAATTCACGGCACCTCCAGATTTCTCCGGGCTGTACCCCTTTGCCTGATCCTCTGGTCCTCAGTTTTAGGTGCCCTCAGTCCCCTACATTAACATTTTGCCTCCACACCTGGTTCCTATCCCTAACTGCAGCCAGTTTCTTGAAGCTGGGCTTGATCTCACGCAGCTTGTCCCCAGGACACGACTTCTAGCCTCTGTGCTGGCCACATACACCACTTCCACCTGGGGATCCCCATCCCCCTTTCTCCCCAGACCATAGGATTCAAGAGTCAGGTCTTCTCCAGCTGGAGAAATTGGGCCCTGATTCTAGCATTTACTATTTACATGCACTTAGGCATTATTCTGTCTCCCTGAATCTCAGTGAAAGAAACTGTATCTCAGAAGGGGATGGCCGTCACTCCTGGTCACACGTTGGATACCGTTGAGTGAGAACCAGAATCCTAGGCCCCTGAACCTAAAGCCAACACATTTCTTCAATGAGAATGTTTCTTTCCACCTTAAATCCCAATGTCCCTCTTCTCCTCTCCTCCCTCCCCTTCCTCCTTTTTCAGACAAGGATGGGTCATTTCCAGGGCCGACTCTCAGTAAATGAAATTGCTAGCTGTATGACCTTGAGCAAGCCAGTTACTCTCCGTATTTCAGTTTCACCTTCTATAAAATGAGGAATATGGTGGTATTCTGTGCGGTATATACAGTGTGGTAGGATCTGTCTAAGCAGGATCCTATCTGGGCACCTGACTGGTCTGTTACGTGGCCCATTGAGGCCAAGGGTCCTGCTTTACCCTCCAGGTCCTGCCACCCTTTCCCATCAGCTGGCTGTCTGATAGTTGACTCATCTTACCAAAGCTTACTTGTATCTGCTTGAATAGACAGAGGTTACTTGTGGTCCTGCTTCTTCCCAGATGGCCCTTGTTTCAGGATGGGAACTCTTTAAATGACACTCTCCAGGGGCCCAGGAAACATATGTCCCAATCTGCCTTAGCTTGCGAGGCTGGCCCTGTCCCCTTCAGAGCTATGCTTTCCCTCGTAGAGCTGGCTGCCACTTTGAGGCTTTGGCACTACTGAATGACTTGGACTCATCCTCTGGGTTCATGGTGTGGGTGTGTAGTTAGGAATTGCTCAGCCATTTGCCCCTGGTAGAGCAGCATCCTCAGGGGATTCGGGGGGCTGGAGCTGCAGTACTACATCAAGCTGACTCTAGAGCCCATCTTACCTTCCTTTTACACAAGCCTATACCTTTCCTTATTGAATAGGCCAACTAGAATTAGTTTTTCTGGTACATGCAGCTGAAAGCATTCTAAACGATAAAATGTGAAGAGACTTCTGGTTGAGATGGTGGATTCATGATATGTATTTATCTCTTCTCCCTCCTGAGACCCCACTACAGAAATGAAAAAGGAAGCAAGTCACGGTGACGCAAAGAACAGGAGAAAGATCATTAGTGGGTAAAAGATTTCAAGAAAGTTCTAGAGGTCAGGAATGAGACGGCAGATGATGTCTGAAGGAAATTTTGCTGAAGTGCATGAGCCCTGAAGATGTCGGCTACAGCAGAGGCTAAGCTGAAGGCGTGTGGCTGAAAAATGGGAATTAAACAGAGTTTTGTTTATAGAAAAGTCAGCTTCCCTCCCTCAACGCAGAGTGGCCAAGCAGCAAAATGGGGTAGTCTTTTCTTGAGAAACTGAATGGTCTCAAAGAGGTGGCCTCTGGCCTTTGGCATCTGGGGTGGGTGGATTTATCCACTAGGCACAGTGACTAGAGCTCACAGTACTTTTAGGGGATGGATGGAGAGACTGTTGGGATTAATGGCTCTGGACATAGTTATTAAGAATGAAACAAAGGCAGGGACAGAGGCCACTCCACTTTCCAGGAAAAGTGTCCTGGGGGGAGTAGGGAGCTTGGCTGGAGACAAGACAAAGGCTCTAACCTAGGCTCTGGCTGGCAGCTAGGGTGAGGAATCATTTTGAGTAAGACTCAGAATGGTGTCTATCTAAAACATTTTGACTCCTTCCTTGGAAATCTACCTAAGTCCTTTGGCATGGAGGACTAAGCAGAAAGATCCTGGTCACTCTTTGGGAAGAGGAGAAATATTTGCTAACACAGCTGGAGGGAGATATCCCCATGCCTTTGAAGGTGGCTGTCCTGTGGGAAAACTGCAATTTCCGGATCTGGCCACCAGATGGCAGAGTGGAGAGCAGCGCTGGTAGTTACAGCCTGGGTGGAACTTGACCCGTGGGAGGGAAGCAGGAGGCGCTTGGGCCCCCAAGGATGCTCCAGTGAGGCCCCAAGCTGCCCTGCCTTGACAGAGTGTGGGCTGCTCAAGGGGAGAGGAGCAGTCAGTTGTTCCTGTGTCCCTAGGTCAGTCCACTGGACTGGATGCTTGGGGACCAGCATCCTTGGGGTTTTCATGGTTCCTGGTTTCCTCTGTCCACACCCACTACCACTGGGCTCAGTCCATTTGCTGGGAACATCTGTCAGATGAGAAGGGAGGAGCAATTTATCTTTTGTATGTGTGTCCACATTGTTTGGAAACGAAGGTGTGTTTCCTGTACTGGCATCTACACTTCTACACTAAGGCCAGGCTCTCCCTCCTCAGTCCTCCACACTACACTAGCCCATCACTGGCCAGGGTTCCCAGCAGCCACTCCCTGGTCACTCAGAGAGGAGTTTGACAGCTCTCTGAAGACAAGAGCAACTGGACCGTTTGCTTTTGTAATTTCATCACACAAAAGGGCAGAGAACACATTGCAACAAAGTTCCCTCCCCGCTTCATTCTCAAAATGATGTGTCTGGAAATGAATTAGAAGCTGATTTGACCCGGATTTTAAATGACAAGGTCAAAGGCATTGCAACTCAAAACATTCCTCTCTGTTTAGTTGCGCCTGACAGCCTGTGACAAGGGCCTCGCAACGAGAGAGGTGAACTGACACTAGTGCTGTGGGCCAGGCAGGTGGCGTTTGCTTTCAGCTACTTTCTGTCTGTGAAGTGGGCTTTATATTATGATCATTCATAGCTTACAGATGAGGAAGGTGAGGCCCAGAGAGTGTATTAGTTATCTATAGCTGCATAACAAATTGCTCCAGAACTTAGAGGCTTAAAATAACAAACATTTATTGTCTCACGTGGTTTCTGAGCACTGGAATCTGGGAGTGGCTTAGCTAGGTAGTTCTAATTTAGGGTTTTTCATGAGGTTGCAATCAAGATGTTGGCCTGGGCTGCAATCGTCTGTACATGTAACTGGGGCTGGGTAAACTGCTTTCAAGGTGGCACACTCACATGGCTGATGGCAGGAGGCCTCGGTTTCTCGTTGTGCGATACTGATGAGTCCTCCTCCATAGGGGGCCTGAGGGTCAATTTAACATGGCAGTTGGTTTCCACCAGGGCTGTGATCCAAGGGAGAACAAAGGGAAGCCACATGCCTTTTTATGAACTGGCCTCAGAAACCACGTACCATCACTTCTGCCTTATGCTATTGGGCACACAGACCCACCATGATACAGTGAGGGAGGGAAATCCACATGCATACCAGAAGACAGGGATCACTGGGGACCTTCCTGGAGACTGGCCACTGCAGAGCCTAGTAACTTGGCCATCAAGCAGAGAGACGGAACTTCACTCAAGGCACCCACATCTCCCTTGCAGTATGGGCAGAGGCCTTGGAGTGACATTCAGATAGGCTAAATAATTCATTTTTTGCCCATTCTATTGAAAAACTGGAAAAATATTGATAATTATTATTTGTCAGGGTATGGGAAAATGGTCACTTTCCTTCACTGTTGGTGGAAGTATGCTCCAAATTTAAACTTTTTTTACATTTTGACTCAAGTTCTCTCATTCTGACTCTCTCTCTCTCTATATAATACATACTTATATAATACTATATATAATATTTATATATAATTATCTATATTCTATGTATATTCACACACACTGAAACACATACAACACACACACAAGCTTGTATAGCAGCATCATTCATAATAGGGAAAAATTGGAGACAAATCTGAGATTGGTTAAATACATATTTATCATTATAATAGAATATTATACAGTCATGAAAACAAGACAGATATATAATCTAAGATACATAGCATGTCATAGAACCATATATATGTATATATATATATTAGAATTCCATTTAAGTATATGTACATAAAACATGAATATATATATATTTGTTTTATTTATTTTTTAATATCATCTTTGTTTTTTTTAACTTTTATTTTATATTGAAGTAGAGTTGATTTACAATGTTGTGTTACTTTTAGGTGTACAGAAAAGTGATTCGGATATATATATATATATATATATATATTTTCAGATTATTGTCCATTATAGGTTATTACAAGATATTGACTATAGTTCCCTGTGTGCTATACAGTAAATCCTTTTCGCTTATTTGTTTTATGTATATTAGTTTGTATCTGTTAATCCTATACTCCTAATTTATTTCTCCCCCCGCCCCACTTTCCCCTTTGTTTTCTGTGCCTGTAAGTCTGTCTCTGTTTTGTATATAGATTCATTTGTACCCTTTATTTAAGATTCCACATATAAGCGATATTATACGATATTTGTCTTTCTCTGTCTGACTTACTTCACTTACTATGATAATCTCTAGCCCATGTTGCTGCAAATGGCACTATTTCATTTTTCATGGCTGAGTAATATTCCATTGTATAGATATAGCACATCTTCTTTATCCACTCATCTGCTGATGGGCACTTGGGTTGTTTCCATGTCTTTACTATTGTAAATAGTGCTGCTATGAACATTGGAGTGCATGTATCTTTTCAGATTAGAGTTTTTATCTTTTTAGGATTTATGCCCAGGAGAGGGATTGCTGGGTCATATGGTAACTCTATTTTTAGTTTTTTAAGGAACCTTCATACTGTTTTCCATAGTGGCTGCACCAATTTACATTCCCACTGACAATGTAGGAGGGTCTCTTTTTCTCCACACCCACTCCAGCATTTATTACTTATAGACTTTTTGATGACCATTCTGACCGGCATGAGGTGATACCTCATTGTAGTTCTGATTTGTATTTCTCTAATAATTAGTGATGTTGAGCAATCAATATAATATTATTAACTATTCTACAGACTTTATTCGAATTTCATCAGTTTTTCCACTAATGTCCTTTTTTGGGTGCAGGATCCGATCTAGAACTTCACATTGCATCTAGTTGTAGTGTTTTCTTAATTTTCTCTAATCTGTGACAGTTTCTCAGGGTTTTTTTTTTTGCGGGGGTGGGTGGGAGGAGTCTTTCATAACCTTGATTATTTTTGAAGAGTACTGGCCAATTCTTTTGTAAATGACTCTCAATTTGGGTTTGTCTGGTGTTTTCTCATAATTCAACTGAGGTTATGCATTTTTGGCAAGAATATCACAGAGGCCATGTTATGCGCTTCTCAGGACATCATATCACAGATGTTGAAATGTCTTATTACTTGTGTCTGTTAGCTTTCTTCACTATGAAGTTACTATTTTCCTGTTTGTATTTAATAAGTATCTTAGGGGAGATACTTTGAAGTTATGCAAATATCCCGTTTCTCATTGTACTTTCCACGGTATTTGCTTGTGACAGTTATTACCATGGAGTTTGCTTACTGGTGATTTTCTATTTCCATCATTCCTTCTGCATTTATTAACTGATATTCTTCTGCAAAGGAGAGCTGTATATTTCTACTAGCTTATTTATTCAATGATTTATATATATCAGTATGGAAAACATGTTCTAAAAATCTACTCTTTACAACATTGATACAAATTAAAAATCTTGAATTTTGAGGGTTTCTTTTTCCAGAAAAAAAAAAAGAACCAATAATATTTAGTGAAACAATTCCATATCATGCAGGGCAAGGGAAAGCAGGGACTTTCAGGGGAAGGAGCCCAGCCTTGGGGACGAGAACAGAGTGTGTCTCCGTTGCAGCATAGGGATTCTTAATTTCATTTTTCAAATGATGAGATGCCTCAGAGAATTTAGTTTGTCAAATCATGCAGGAGCCAAAGCGTTAGAACCCACGTCTGTCTGATTCTAAGACTCATATGCATTCCACTATCTGTCAAGTAACAGAAGGAGCTGAGTTTGAAGGTCCCTGAATTTCTGCACCTCTGAAGTACCCAACTGTGTTGAGCTGTAACACATCTCCCCTTCCTCGGGGGACTCAGGCTGGAGACTCACTGCCCTGGGGCTGTCTCAGCCTCTGTTCTACACACTTACCTTGTCTGAGCCTCGGAGATAAAGTTTCCTTTTAAAGAACCTCTCAGCTCTTCCCTACCTGAGCAGGACTCCATCTGGCTGCAGTTCTCATCTGCACGTAATTTAATTCTTCTTCAGCACAAAGAGATGAGAAATCAGTTGTGCATGTGCATGTATGTGGATGTGTGTGTATCTCATGGTGGTGGTGGGGTCGTGAAAGGGAACCAGATAAAACACCCCCAAAACTGGAGACCATTTCAAATCCCATTGTTCTCAGCCATCATCTCCCTCAGGCTTGTAGAATAATGCACCAAAAGCTCTCATCCTGTCTGAGTTTCCTGGAAGAGAATTCAGACTTTTACGTTGGGCTTAAGCATCACAGGGGAAGCCTTATATGATCCCCTGGACTACATCACACTTCCTGCCCCATCACCTTGGCTCATGGCCCCTGTGTCCTCCCTTATAGCACTTTCTCCGGGGCACTGTTATTTCAGGAATTGTTTGACTTATGCCAGACATCCCGACTAGGCTATAAGCAGCATGGCAGACAACTACCATATTTCCTTTTATGAGCAGAAAGGTGTGCCTCCATAGGAAGGCGTGAGTACTTGGGAAGTGTCGTCTTTCTCTGGTTGGCCCCTGGGTATCGCATCCCAGTTAGCTCAGCAAAGGCCGACTCACCGTGGGAAGCTCTGAGTCTTCTGAAAACACAAAGGTCACTGAATTCACACTGAATTTGGGGATGGATTTTATGGTTTTGATCTTTATAAAGGGTGGATTAGATTGTTAAATAGTAGGGCAGATGTCCTTATTAAGATATCCAAAGTTGTGGATTCTCAGCATGGGCTGTGCATACCCAGTTGGGTGAAGGGGCTGAAACAGCCCTCTGATGTTCTCAAAAGGGCCACCAGATGGCGCTGCTGCTGCTTCCCAGGCCTGACCCGGGAAGAGACCAGGCAAGTAGTGGCTGCAGTAATGGCTGTTAAAAGCGCTTTACAAATTAGAAGTGATTGCCTAACGAAAACCCTGCTCGACTGGCCTTGAATTTCACCTAAAGATGGTGGCTTACTCACAATGAAGACTTTTGGAGAAGGCCTCAGTGAAAGGCTTGTCTTGTTGGTGATGTTTGCCTGGGCTCGCCTAAGAGAAGAAGACGTGGCCAGATTCTGAAAAGGCAGCCTCTCTCCTCTGAAGCATCAGCAGCTGTCAGCCCTCTAGCAGAAAGGCTCCCAAACCTGTCTCGAATGAGCTTGTCCATCCCGGCCCCTTGCATCTCCTCCCATAATCCAACTCGTGGGTTAGCAGCTGTACCATTGAGCTGGGCCCCGTTGGTGGTCTGAGGATCTGTTGGAAGTCGGCTGTTGAATTGTGATGGCCCAGCATGGCATGCCTGTATCCACTCATGCAATATGCATGGAGCTCTTGGTACGTGCCAGACACTGTGCTAGCAACTGGGGTTACAGCTGCATATATATAATACAGCCGACGATGCAGACCGGGGTTTCCCCTCTGCCCTGCCCTGCTCCAGCCTTTCCTGGCCAGCCCCTGACCATCATGGGGGCTCCTTTTCCCTCTGCCTCAGTTTCTGGCTGTGTCTTGCTGTGCCTGAATGGATGTCTTACGCAGTTTGATGATCTGAATTGTAGCTTTAATACTGCCTCTGAGCTCAGCTCCAGGAGCCCTGCTGATCCCTGGACACTTCATCTGATGGATAAGAAAGTGACCTGAGTGAGGGTGACTAGGTGATCCCACTTATTTGGGACTGAGGTGGGGTGGGGGGGGTATTCCCAGGATGCAGAACTTTGAGTTTCAAAACAAGAACTGACAGGTTATCTGGGATGTGGGACTTTCAATGCTAAAACTTGGAAAGTCCTAGGCAAATTGTGACAAGTTGGTCACCCCAGGCCAGTTTTCCCGGTCATATTCCTGACAGGCCTGTCTAAAGGAAGACCACCACCCAGTGTTTCTGAGGGCCCAGCTATTAGACTGTGAGAAGCCTGTTATAGCCCCTGCTGTCCTGTGCTTACTGTCAGCTTTGGAGCTGATTGGCCGGTGCCCCATGGGAGGAGCATAGCTTAGCATGAGATATCACTTTGGTCTAGTCCCTTAACCTCTCAGCCTCAGTTTCTTTGGTTGTAAAATGGGTATAAATAGCCCTGTCTCACAGATTTGTTGAGAGGATTAAATGAGTTTGTGCATGTAAAGTGTCAGGTATGTACCTAAATGTGGGTATAGCAAGATGTCGATGATGTATTAAATGAAAAAAGCAATGGCAGAACAGTATGAATGTAAGTCTGATACTCAATAGACTGGGATCAGAGGGCAGGGCCGGCAGGGCCGGCTGGTGGGCTGTGTGGCTGGGTTTAGCCAGAGGTGAGCCTGGAAAGGCAGCTAGGGGCCAGTTCACAGGAGACCCTGTAAGCATCCTTAAGGCATTTAGATTTTTGCTCTGATTACAGTAGGGTGTCATTAAAGGCTTTTAAGCAGGGGGATGTCCCGGCCTGGTTTGCGTTTTGGAAAGACACTCCCCCTTTCACTCAGCCTGGCTGCTGTATAATGCCGATGACACAGTAGCTACTCAAAACTATTCCCATTTTCCTTATGATTGTTGCCTTTTTTTCCCCCTTATAGTCTCTCCTGTCCCTTCACCTCATTTATTTATTAAGCAAATATTTATGAGCATGTACTCATTTAGGACTGGGGGCTGGAAACCCCTGGCAGGGGGGCCAGGTTGCTCAGGACCCTCACCTCCCGTAGAGCCAACCCAAGGCGAGTCTCTAAGACCCTGGCTGAGCGCTGGTCCTGGGGGTCTCCAAGGGTGCCCGAAGATCAGACCATGCCTCCCTGTGGAGCGCCAGTGGAGGCTGAGCAAGTGACCCAGACTGTGGGCAGGCCCTGCTGCCTCCCTGAACTGCAGTGTCTCTCCCTTAGGTGAGCTCCGAGCACGCCTCATTGAGCATTGCTCTTGAGACTCTAGAACCTTCTTTGCTTCTGAGTCCTGCTCTTCCAGCTCCTGGATGCTGATCTGTGCTCCAGGACTTGCTTCTGGACTGAGGTGGCAACCTCAGCTTTGGAGAGGGACATGGGTCCACTGAGACACCATGACACAAGGGGCTGTACCCTGTCCCTGGCACACCCTGATTGTTGGCCCCAAACCTGGCTTTGCCCTTTCTGCTGGCAGGATTCTCACAAGCATCCTTCACCTGCAGCCCACAAAGCATCGGTGAGATTCCGGGCCTCTGCTCTGCCTCCCCTACCTCCTTCCCTGCTCTGACCTGGCTCTTTCCCTCCCCCTCCTCTTTCTTTCCGTGACCCTGATTTTAGTGCAGACCAGGGATTTATACTTGCTGCCCCCAGCGTTTGAACCCACAGATGCTGACTTCTTTTATTCCTCCTGCTGTCCTGGGTAAAACTGGCTGCCCAAGATCCAGCCCTAAAGATCCCGATTCCTGGTGGCTGGTGGTCACCCAGGACAGCCAGTCTCATAGGAAGTGTGTGTGTATATGGGGGGTAGGGAATTGGGGTGGGCACCACAGGACTCAGTAGAAACGGAATGAAGGCTGGACCAGGTTAGTGTGAGGGGTCCTGGCATAGAGCCAAGCCATGCCCGACCTCTGAAAGTCATCTCAGGGGTGAGTGTGGGTGGAGGGGTCCTAGCAGGATTTCCCCACTCCTGGGGTCAGCCAGAAACACCAAGTTTAGGATTAAGTGGAATTGGGAACCAGAGAGGTGGCTGGCTGTCAAAGGTAAGTGTAGGTGACTAGTTAAAATTGACACTGGGGACTTTTGTCAAATGTTTGTTGGTTCAACACAGCATCTGTTTCCCTTGGAGATGTTGGAGGGGCAAAGAATCCCACCAACTCCAAAGTCCTGCCTAACCCACCTGCAAGGAGTTAACAATGAAATACCCTTGTGCAAGCCTAGTGGGAGAGTCGTAGCCTCAGTGGAGAGGAGTCCCACTGCAGCCACAAGACTGAGCTATGACCTGCAGCTGAGTGAGGCCCCTGGGAGGGGCAGTGGGGTCAGCATCACTGAGAGATGAGGCCAGGGGTGACCACAGAGGGGAGCATGAGAGCCACCAGCAGGGTCTTACGCTCTCCACTGCCAGGGAAGGGAGGAATCCAGGGACTGCTTGCTGCTAGAGGAAAGAGAATGAGTAACCACAAAGAGAGGAGGCAAGGCTTGCTCTTCCCCCAGAAGCACCGCCTGCTAGTGTGGCCTTCCCCCACCAGGCAGCCCTCGACCCCTGTGTGGGCTGCAGATGGGCAGAGGTGCTGGGGCCATATTTCTGTAGAACCACAGCTCTGCCCTTTCAGACCAAGAGTGTTTATGCATCATTGGAAAAGGATAGAGAAGTCAGCGTGAGCCCTCGGATTCCCACCCATGAGGCTAATTAACCTCTGAAAGCCTCACATTTTCTCATCTTTAATGTCTTTTTTAAAAAAAATAACAGTTTCCTTGCAAGTTTGCTTCCAGCATTAAATGAGATAAACAGGTACAATAGGTCTGGCGTAGCGTCTAGCTCACAGTGAGTGCCCTGATTCCAGACCCACTGAGCTCACCACTCCCAGACTTGTTTCTTAAACCTTGGCCTTTCTTCTGGGCCCCAAGGTCACACTTGTAATCACCTGCTGGGTAACGTCAACCCCTCTGCCTGCCCTGCACAGCACTGCAAACCGTCACTAAACACCCAGGTGTTAAAGAAGGTGTCAGTGCTAGTCATCAATGGTCAGATTTCACATTTGTGGGGGGCTTTTACAGGTTTCCACATCTGTTCCCTTGACTTAAGTGGCATTAAATCTTCTCTGGAACAAAGTGGGGTGTAGGTTAACTTTAAAGCAAACCCAATCTATATAATCTTTTTCTTTTTTAACATCTTTATTGGAGTATAATTGATTTACAATGGTGTGTTAGTTTCTGCGTTATAACAAATTGAATCAGCTATACATATACATATATCCCCATATCTCCTCCCTCTTGCGTCTCCCTCCCATCCTCCCTATCTCACCCGTCTAGGTGGTCACAAAGCACCGAGCTGATCTCCCTGTGCTATGCGGATGCTTCCCACTAGCTATCTATTTTACGTTTGGTAGTGTATATATGTCCATGCCACTCTCTCACTTCGTCCCAGCTTACCCTTCCCCCTCCCCGTGTCCTCAAGTCCATTCTCTACGTCTGAGTCTTTATTCCTGTCCTGCCCCTAGGTTCTTCAGAACCAATTTTTTTTATATTCCATATATATGTGTTAGCATATGGTATTTGTTTTTCTCTGACTTACTTTACTCTGTATGACAAATTCTATGTCCATCCGCCTCACTACAAATAACTCAATTTCGTTTCTTTTTATGGCTGAGTAATATTCCGTTGTATATATGTGCCACATCTTCTTTATCCATTCATCTGTCGATGGACACTTAGGTGGCTTCCATGTCCTGGCTATTGTAAATAGAGCTGCAATGGACATTTTCGTACATGACTCTTTTTGAGTTATGGTTTTCTCAGGGTATATGCCCTGTAGTGGGATTGCTGGGTCGTATGGTAGTTCTATTTCTAGTTTTTTAAGGAACCTCCATACTCTTCTTCATAGTGGCTGTATCAATTTACATTCCCACCAGCAGTGCAAGAGGGTTCCCTTTTCTCCACACCCTTTCCAGCATTTATTGTTTGTAGATTTTTTGACGATGGCCATTCTGACTGGTGTGAGATGGTATCTCATTGTAGTTTTGATTTGCATTTCGCTAATGATTAATGATGTTGAGCATCCTTTCATGTGTTTGTTGGCAATCTGTATATCTTCTTTGGAGAAATGTCTGTTTAGGTCTTCTGCCCATTTTTGGATTGGGTTGTTTGTTTTTTTGATATTGAACTGCATGAGCTGCTTGTAAATTTTGGAGATAGATTTGTCAGTTGCTTTGTCAGTTGCTTCATTTGCAAATATTTTCTCCCATTCTGAGGGTTGTCTTTTTGTCCTGCTTATGGTTTCCTTTGCTGTGCAAAAGCTTTTAAGTTTCATTAAACTTACTCCTCTGTTTAGAAAGGTGCAATTAGTCCCAAAAGTCCCCTGGAGAGAGTCCACATTCTTTTTTTTTTTTTTTTTTTTTTGCCGTTCGCGGGCCTCTCACTGTTGCGGCCTCTCCCATTGCGGAGCACAGGCTCTGGACGCGCAGGCTCAGCGGCCATGGCTCACGGGCCCAGCCGCTCCGCGGCATGTGGGATCTTTCCGGACCGGGGCACAAACCCGCGTCTCCTGCGTCGGCAGGCGGACTCTCAACCACTGCGCCACCAGGGAAGCCCGAGTCCACATGCTTTACTGTGGTGCCCAGGACTCTCCATGATCTAGCGCCTGCCTACCTTTCCCGTATTATCTCTCATCACACCTTGCCTTGCACCCCACTGGTATTCCTTCTACGCCAACGTAGACTTTGCTCAGCTTGATAGTATACTGGTTTATCTATTTTATTATTAACATTTTTTGAAATTTGAGCTCTTGGAGTTTTTAAAAATAAATAGCTCAGTATTTTTTCTGTTTTCAAGTGAATTCCTTCCTGTTATCTTGAGTTATTCCTGTTGTCCCCTCTAGATAGGATTTTTTCTCTGTGTGGACTCCCTATTCTGCTCCCCACTCCAGGTGGGCTCAGTCTCCCTTGGCAACAGTAAGAGTGGGAACAGCATCCCAGCAGAAGTCTTCCTTGCTTGCTTTGATCTTGGAATTTGCCTCTCCAGTGCATGGTTACTTCTGTGCAGTCACATGGACTGGTAGAATGGTCAAAGCAGCGTGCTTGTGAATTTTTACCTGCATTGACTGCTGAGAGTCAGTAGGGAGAAGGCAGTCTGTGGTGCCCCCAAAGCTTTGAAACCTACAACTTTGGTTTCACACATTTAGAAAAGTGAAATCTTCCTACTTTTTTCTTCATTTAGGTCTTTATTTGTAGCTGTCTTGGGAGGGGGCAGTCTTTCTTTGCCACCTATCCTGAAACCATTTTAGGCGTGCAGTTGTGGTTTCTTTTATCATGCTTTTTTTTTTTTTTTTTTTTTTTTTTTTGCTGTACGGCTTGTGGGATCTTAGTTCCCCAATCAGGGATTGAACCCAGGCCCTCTGCAGTGAAAGCGTGAAGTCCTAACCACTGGACTGCCAAGAAATTTCCTATCATGCTATTTTAAAATGGGGTTTGTGGTCCTAGACAACGTTGTTTGTGGTCTTAGGCAATCTTGTTTGGTACCCGTGAAATAATAATGAGAAAACTACAAATCTTATAGTATCAATACTTGTACGAGTGTGCAAAGATGTGTAAGAATGTTCATTGCAGCAGTATTTGTAATATCCCAAAACTGGAAACAACCAAAACATCAATCAATGGCAGGCCTGTTAATGATTGTATTCACATGTCACCATTGAGAGAAGCCTGTATGTACTAATATGGAAAGTTGCCATTTATATGGTTAAGTGAAAATAATTCTATATCAGGTGTGAAAGTATGATTTCATTTCAGTTAAAGAGAGATTATTATTATATACATGTATATTCTAGGACAAATTTGAAGGAATATTCAAATTGTAACATTAGTTAAGGGAGTGGGTGTTGTGGTAGGTGGCAAAATGATAGAAAACAGAGTACTTTCTCATCTAAGTCATACATTATTGAATGTTTACTTTTTTATTTACAAAAAATATTACTTTCATAATCAGGAAAAATGTTTTAAATGTTTGTCTTCTGGGAAGCAACCAAAGCTACCATCAGTGGAAAATTAATTGCCTTTAATACTAGAATTACTGAACAGAAAGAATGAAAATAAACAAATTATAAAAGTAGGTTTCATGATGGTTTAGAAATAAATGGACATATGTAAAAAAGTAATAAAAAGGCACAGTTAGGTGTACAAGGACAGGTCAAAGGGCATAGATTTTTTATTTTGTGGTTTTTTTTTTTTTTTTTTTTTTTTGCGGTATGCAGGCCTCTCCTGTTGCAGAGCACAGGCTCTGGATGCGCAGGCCCAGCGGCCATGGCTCACGGGCCCAGCCGCTCCATGGCATGTGGGATCCTCCCGGACCGGGGCACGAACTCATGTCCCCTGCATCGGCAGGCGGACTCTCAACCACTGCGCCACCAGGGAAGCCCCATAGGTTAGTTTTAACACCAACTGGAGCCAATGACATATAGTGGGATGGAAACCTAGCATCCATCTAGTTATGCTTCTTTGGAAAAGTATGGCTTGCAAAACACTTGAAAGGAGTAACCAAGTCTTAGAATTTGTAGAGCATACAGTCTAGGGCAATTTCAGTTTTGATTTCTGTTTGAAACAAAAGTATTTCAAGAGGTAATTTATTTCTTAGTGATATGGTTTTCTTTCTTTTTTTGTTTGTGTCAACTTTTGTGCTAGGTTTTTGTTATTAGGTTTTATGTCTTGTATTTGAAAAATATGCTATGTACTCATTCTACTTTGTTGAATTTACTAAGGTTTTCTTTAGAGTTAACTTCTGTAAGTATTCCATAGGTACTTAAAAAGCATATGCTTTTTTGAGGGTGTAGAGTTTGAAGTTTATCTGTTGGTTCTCTCATCAATTTGATTACTTAGGTCCTGTGTAGAGCTGCTTATCTTTAGTATCCTTGATGTGTCATGGGATAAGAACTGAGTCCTTTTTTTTTTCAAGTTCTCCTTGTATTTACAACAGTTTTTGTATTATATATTTTGATGACATGTTATTTGGTACTTAAAGTTTCGAGGTGTCTGTATTTTCATTGTGGAATTAAACTTTCACTATAATTGGCTCCATTCTTCCAGTTTAATATCTTTTTACTTTGAATCAAAATTTGATCCTATTATCAAGAACATTGATTTTTAAAAAATGTAACAGGTTTATTGGGACTTCCTTGGTGGCCTGGTGGGTGAGACTCCACGCTCCCAATGCAAGGGGCCCAAGTTCAATCCCTGGTCAGGGAACTAGATCCCACATGCATGCTGCAACTAAGAAGTCCACATGCCGCAACTAAAGATCCTACATGCTGCAACAAAGATCCTGCATGCCACAACTAAGACCCAGCACAGACAAAATAAATAAATAAGTGTTTCTAAAAATTATAAAAATATAACAGCTTTATTGAGATGTAATTCACATACTATATAATCCACCCATTTAAAGACTACAATTTGATGGGTTTTAGTGTATTCAGAGAATTGTGTAACCATCACCACAGTCAATTTTAGAATACTCTCCTGATCCCAAAAAGAAATTCTACACCTCAATTAGCCGTCACTCTCCATTTTCCCCAATCCTCTGAACCTCATGTAATCACTGATCTACTTTCTGTCTCTATTGATTTGCCTATTCTGGACATTTCATATAAATGGAATGATACAAGATGTGGTCTTCTGTGATTGGCTTTTTTATTTTTTTACCTAGGGTGTTTGCAAGGTTCATCCATGTTGTATTCATGAAGAAACAGAACTTCATTTCATTTTGTTGTTGAACAATATTCCATTGCATGCATATATCACATTTTATATATAGACATTTGGGTTGTTCCAACTTTTTGGCTGTTATAAATAATCCTGCTATGAGCATTCATGTACAAGTTTTAGTGTGGACATATGTTTTCACTTCTCTTGGATATATACCTAGGAATGGAATTTCTAGGTCATATGCTAACTCATTTTTCTTTTGGTGATGTTCATTTTTTCCCTTACTTTTTGGTAAAGTTCTCTGTCTCTATGAGTAATGGTAACCTTTTGTCTGTAACATATGTTGAAAATATTTTTCCAAGTTTATTTATTGGTCAAACAGAAGGTTTATATTTTTATGTAGTACAATCTGTCAGTCTTTCCTGTTTGGTTTCTATTCTTGACTTGATGTTTAAAAAAATTGTCCTCACCATTCTGGAGCTATAAAACTCTTTGCCTAAATGTCCTTATGGTATTCTTCTGCACATCCTTTTTATGTTTACATCTTTGATTCGTCTGGATTCTATTTTGGTGTCAAGAGTGAGATAGGCATCCAGCTTCATTTTTCCCCTAAAGGACTAGTCAGTTGGGAGAGATCTAGCAAGGCTGTTTTCCTTCATCTTTTCCTGCATCTTGATCCTCTGATAGTAGCAGCTTCGGCTCATTTCTGGGGGCTCCTTCTTGCATCCTGGAACCTGAGGACCCACCGCAGATGCAAGTTGGTGTGCAGCAGAAGTCCACACCACCCCAGCTGTATGCGTGGGTAACCAGCATCATTTTTCAAGGAGGGTGCACCAAGGTTTGGTGAATTCTCTAGGGTACTTGGGTCTAATTGGGCAAGTGGCAGTAGGGTTATCAGCATCCCACTTCCTCTCTACTTCCATGAAGGTAAGGTGAGGCTAAGGTGCACCTGTATTTCGTTGGGTACGTTTCAGAGAGGTTTGTCAGCACCCTGCTTTTTAAAAAATCTCTTTTCATATCAGCATTTTTCTCTGCCTCCCACGATGCCACAGATCTCAGCATCCCCTCGTTTCCTCCACATCCTTCCTGACCTTCAGCAAGGCTCTCATTGCCTGCTAACACCTACTCCCTGCCTCACAATATAGGATGAGTGTTATACTCTTCGATACAATAAGGCAGGATGGGACTCAGAGAGGGGGAGTGACCTACCCATGGTCACACAGCAAGTGTGTGGCAGAACCAGTGATACAGCTTAGATGCTTTAACTCCTGGTAGAGCTACAGCTAAAGCTTGGGTGCTTTGACTCCTAAATGAAGGGTTTCTTCTATCATGTTATACATCTATGTGGTTATGAGCACACAGGCTAGAACAAGAGTGCCTGAGTTCATATCCCAGCTCTGCTGCTTATTAGCTGTGTGAATTTAAGTTTTTACTTCCCTTCCCTGAGTTCATTTCCTTAACTGTCAAATGAGGATAAAATACCATTTATCTCAGTTTTGTTGTGAGGATTATAGGAGAAACTACATGTCAGACACTTAAAACACTAGAGGTTAGCTGTGTTTTTTTTTTTGTTGTTGTTGTTTGGTGGTTCTGGATACAATGCACACAGCAGTGTGAGATCTTATCTTCCTCCTGCCCATTGTTATAAAGTTTTGATGGTTTGAAGAGTTCCCTAATTAAAAATCAACCATTGTTTGTACAACTTTGTATGTCCTCAAAACAAACAGCAGCAGCAACAATGAGAGGCATTGGCTATTCTGCATATGCCCATCTGGAAATATTGGGAACCAGAGATGTGGATCTTAACCATTTCTTTGATTACAAATTGCAAAAAGCCAAGAGAACTCATGAGTGGATCCAATAAACGCCACTCCTTGCTCAATCCCAAATGCAAATGGCAAAAGGAACTAAGTTGGAAAACCCTCAAGCATATGCTCAGATAATTTCCAAAGTTTTCAGTCTACATTTGAGAGGACAGAGCTTTGGCAAGAGAGCAAGTCCCTTCCTACAGGGCGGGTTGGAGGCCAGGGTTGGGTTAGGGAAGGTGTGTCTTCAGGGATTAAAGGCATCCCTGTTTCCTCTTTTGCACACACTTGGCCTATTGATTGTTTAATTCTCCAACGCACTTCCTGTTGGCTTCCTTTCATTTTGAAGTGTTCCTAGGTCAGTGTATGAACACGTACTCTTACTTAACTGAGGCGAATCTGTCACTATCCTACGTGAGTATCACATTGATGTTCACACAGAGTCCATGCGTCTTACCACAGGGTAAGGTCAGCTCAGGGAGAAAGGGCTGGTCTTCGTAGTATGTTACAGGGTACCTCCAAGGCAGTAGCTGGTTCTCCCCTAGTTGGGGCAGTGATGGGTATCATGCAGTAGAGGCTGCCCCAGCTTGGGACTTGAGGTGGCTGCTGTAAATGAGTGGGGGCTGGCGTCCTCTTGCCAATGTGTGTTGTGACTGTGTAAAGTGTGATATGCACTTTACACAAGTGAAGATGCTATAAAAAGGGGTGATGTGAGCTGGAGGCTGGAAAGAACTGTGGGGTGTGGTTTTGTACAAATAAAGAGAAAAGTTAGTAAGAAGGGATGTGATAAAAGAAGGAATAAAGCTAATGGCAGGTATGAAATCATGGTTCTAGGAAAGAGCCTAAATGGACAGGTGGGGGCAGGGTACTGGGATACACAGGCTCAAGGAGCCTGTGAGGATGGATGCAGGTTCGGGGCAGCCTAGGTCAAGGATGCTGACTTAGAAAGCTCTTC
Organism: Delphinus delphis; assembly: GCF_949987515.2. NCBI lineage: Eukaryota > Metazoa > Chordata > Mammalia > Artiodactyla > Delphinidae > Delphinus > Delphinus delphis. The sequence goes on along the minus strand of NC_082697.1, from coordinate 18,012,131 downwards.
TCTCCTTCCTTTTACAAGGGGGTGATTCAGTCTGGGATTAGAGCAGGAATTTTTTTTTTTTTTTTTTTTTTTTTTTTTTTGCGGTACGCGGGCCTCTCACTGCTTTGGCCTCACCCGTTGCGGAGCACAGGCTCCGGACGCGCAGGCTCAGCAGCCATGGCTCACGGGCCCAGCCGCTCCGCGGCATGTGGGATCCTCCCGGACCGGGGCACAAACCTGTGTCCCCTGCATCAGCAGGTGGACTCTCAACCACTGCTCCACCAGGGAAGCCCCTGAGCAGGGATTCTTAATGTGGGGTCCATTGAAGGGTCTTAGATAGAATTCTGGGAGTCTGTGAACTTAAGAAAATATTATATTTTTATTTTGACTAACATCTAATTGAAATTTGCCATTTTCTTCAATTATTAAACATAGATAACAAACTATATTAGTATTAGCAGTATCTGTGACTTTGTTACCAATGAAAATCACCGATATTTTAATTTTATTTCACATTGTAGTTATTGCAGAGATCTCAAACATCATTCATGTTCATCACTACTTTGAAGTTATGAAAGTTTTTAGATCCTCTGATAGATCCTCTGTTTAATGCATTAATATATTCCCATATCACATTTTAAAAAATTAATTAATTTTTTAAAAGTTTTGGCTGCGTTGGGTCATCATTGCTGTACGCGGGGTTTCTCTAGCTGCAGCGAGCAGGGGCTACTCTTCGATGCGGTGCGCAGGCTTCTCATTGCAATGGCTTCTCTTGTTGCAGAGCACAGGCTTTAGGATGCACAGGCTTCAGTAGTTGTGGCATGCGGGCTCAGTAGCCGTGGTGCACGGGCTTAGTTGTTCCGTGGCATGTGGGATCTTCCTGGTCCAGGGATCAAACCTGTGTCCCCTGCACTGGCAGGTTGATTCTTAACCACTGCGCCACCAGGGAAGTCTCCATATCACGTTTTAAAAACACAATGATAACTGTATTTTACTATCTTTCATTTCCTTTGTAATCCATTGTATTTTATTTTACACACTTAAAAATATTCTGAGAAGCAATTCATAGATTTCAACAGATTGCCAAAGTAGTCCTTGGATAAAAAAAGTCAAGAAACTCTTGGTAATGTGGCATGGAAGGAGGCAGATAGCTGGAGAGACTCTTACCCTCTGAGCCTAGGGGGACGAGGTTTCGGTCAAAGAGAAAAGTGAGAAGATGCTCTGGGACGTGCTAGGACCTGTGTCTGGACTTTTGACCACCCACTGCTGCTGCAGTATGTGGCTGGGTGGTCCTCAAGTTTGCTCCAGACCTCAGGGCAGAAGATGGAGCTGGAAGGACCTGGGTGCCAGGAGATGTTTTTCAAGGTTGGTGGACGTAGGTCTGGGAGGATGAGCTAGGGTGGGGATACTGGCTGCCTCACTGGTCCCAGATTCTCCATCTGATAATTGAGTTGGCAGATCTGAAATCAAGAGCGAGGCTTTGCCCCAGACTAACAGCGTCAGCTTGGACCGGCTTCTGAGCCTCAGTTTCCTCATCTATGAATCTCCATTTATTCAGTAATATTGATGATCCTTCTAGCACTGAGTAGGAGGATGATGCCTCTACAGTCACTGAGTGGATTAAGTGAGATGCTGTGTCTGAAAGCACTCCGAAAATGGATGCTCTCTTTGAAGTTTTTTTTTTTTCTTTTAAATTATCATCTCTTTTTGCTTTTAATCAAGTTGACCTTTGAAGAGAAGTGACTTGAGTCTTTCCAGAAAAGGTCCAGGCTTGGGGATTTGCAGTTCCACTGGGTGAACCCTTCCAATCGTCCTGACAATGCAGTGTAAAGTGTCAGGACCAAATTCCAATGGTTTCTACCAGATGAGACCAGACTGCTGGAGTTAATTAGAGCCGTCAGCCTGGCTAACAGGGTGTGCATAGTTATTTATGCACTGAAGTACCCTGATAATTAAACTCATTCAAAGTCACGATGACTGGTTACTTAAGAGGCCCGAATAATCATAAGCGAGGACTGTAATTTGAATGTACGTCGCACTGTTTGGCTTAGAAGTGCAGCGCAGTTTGTTGCAAGGAGGGCAAAGAAAAAATGTTCATGTATCAGAGGCAAAGCAGGGATGTTAGGGCAGGTGGAGCAAGCCCTGCTGTGATCCAGGAGGTACCCCAAGGCTTAAAGATGCCTCATTCTCCTGGTAGAGCAAAGAGGCCACTCTGACTCCTCGGAGCCAACAGAGTTCCACCTCCCCCAGGTGCCTTCCGGAGAAAAGATGGTAGGCCATCACTGACGATGACGACCATTGCTGGACCACACCTCTTCCGTGGTCTATGTTTCAGCCTTGGCCACCAGCCCTGCTAACTGCAGAGACCACTGAATGAGATGCTGAAAAGTTTAGGCTCTGTTACCAAACTCCTCAAATCCCACCTCTTGTATTAACTGTCTGGGTCTCCTTTGGCTAGTTGCTTAGCCTCTCTGAGCCTCAGTTTCTGTTTTTTTTTTTTTTTTTTTTTTTTTGGCCACACCTTGTGGCATGTGGGATCCTCGTTCCCTGACCAGGGATCGAACCTGTGCCCCCTGCAGTGTAAGCTTGGAGTTCTAACCACTGGACCGCCAGGGAAGTCCCTGAGCCTCAGTTTCTTTATCTGCAAAAATGGGAATAACAGTAGCTATCATATTAGGTTTTCTGAAGATTAAATGAAAGAATGATTATAACGCACTTGGCTCAGTGCCCGGCCTACAGAAAATGCTCGATCATTGCCAGTTGTCGTTGTTGTTGTTATTAGCGGGTTGCTGTGGATGGACGCAAACTCCCTCTTCTGCTTTAGCATCCTGTCCTCTGCACCTGTTGGCGTCTTCTCTCCACTCATGGCAAAATCCTAGCACATTCCTTTCTTGACCCTTTAGCTCAAAAACTTGATCTGTATTTGCCCCTGGAACAGGACAAATGAACCTCTGCTTGTAGGGGCTACAGGAGTCTGATAAGAAATTTCTTTAGCATCTTAGGGCAAGGTCAAGAAATGTCACCTTCTGACCCCAGTGCTTGGGGTCATAAGTGAGAGCTAAGGGACGGGAGGGACTTGGCCACTTCTTAAACTGAAGGGACAGTCACACCATTTGTGAGTGGCATGCTCTAGGATAAATAGCTTCGCCTTTCTGAGCCCAGGGCTGTTGAGGCCAACACTGCTGTTTGTCCACCATCAACTCATTCTCCCCTTCCCACAGTGTGGTGTTGTCACTGAGAGGTGCCTGTCCAGCCAGAGATTCCTTAGCTCAACTTCACTTGCTTCCAGATGGGGCCATAGGACTAGTTCTTCCCAAAGGGATGTAACTGGTAGTGATGTGTTTCACTTCTGAGCCGAGGCTCTCTTTCTGCTTCCACTGGCTGGAAACAAAGGACATCGAGGCCCTGGGACATGGTAGGGCCACAAAATGGAAGGTGCTTGGGTCCTTGATCAGTAGGTAGAGGAAGACCACCTACAACCAAGAACACTTTCTATTGGGTGAAGATACTAAAACTGTCGAGTTTATTTGTTATTGCAGCTCGTGTTATTCTAACTAACATATATAAAGTGGATCTACTGGTTTGAAGTATTCCACAAACTCAGGTTGCGAATCCCCCATTCATTGATTTATTCATCTCAATTGATCTAAATCAATGTTCATTTAAAAACATTATGTCTTGAGTACCACTAGGCCCTGTTCTAAGAGCTGGAGACACAACAATGAATAAGACAAACAGGGGCCCTTCTCTTATAAGCGATTTATATTCTGGTTGGGGAGAATGCAAACAAATAAACCAGTAATTAAGGTAACTTTAGAGAGTGTTAAGTGCTGCAAAGAAAGCAAAACAGGGAGAGGCCATAGGAAATAACAATATTTTAGTAGACTGGTGAGGAAAGGCCTCTTTGAGGAGGTGGCATTCATGCTGGGGCCTGGCCGGTGATAATAATCATCTCCTTCTCCTCTTCCCACATTGGTGAAACTTCAGCCATGTCAAATTACTCACCCCTCTAGACCATGCCCTTTCTTGCCTCTGTGCTGTTAGAGCACCTTTCTCTTCCTGTGACCTGCTTCTCCTTGTAGACCCAGCCCCCCATCAGCAGCCCCCAAGGCGATGAACTGCTTGGGCAGAAACAACAGCTCCCCTCTCTCTATGTGCCTGCGTCTGCGACAGCCAGCTGTGTTGTATTCTATGTGCTTCTTTATGCATCAATTTCCCCCAGCAGCCTCTGACCTCTTACTCATTCATCTTTGAATTCTAGACTATTGCACAGTGCTGGGCACACAGCGGGTGCTTGACGAACATTTGTGGAATTGATTGGACTATAAACCACCAGAAATGACTGTTTAATAATTGTGTTTAAATGATTGTGTCGGGAGCCTGCATAATGCATAGTGTTTTGAAAGGGCTCTAGTTTAGTCTCGGTGTCTAGAACAGCCTCTTTAACTATGAGCATATGGCACCTGAGCCAATGGCAGTTAGGATGCACATAAACACTCGTATTTCTCAAGCACAAGGCAGAATCTCTGTTTCTTGTTTCTTTCCTTTCTTCCCCCCTGGTTGCAAAACACATCTTTTCTAGCTCCTGGGGAACCTGACAACACTTCCTCAGGTGGACGAAATGGTTCACTAGATCCTCTATAACAGGGGGCATGAGGTTTGGGGTAAGGGTAGGATGAGAACATTACCACCTGTGAAAGCCTAGACTTTTTTGTTTTTTGGCAGTGCCCTGTGTCTTGTGGGATCTCAGTTCCCCAACCAGGGATTGAACCCGGCCATGGCAGTGAAAGCGTGGAATCCTAACCATTAGGCCACCAGGCAACTCCCGAAAGCCTAGACTTTGATCTCCCTTCTTCAGACTCTCATTGGACTGGCAACCAGTGATGCATGGGTGAAGATAAAACTGTATTTGAGAAATCTTCTGTTTATGACAAAGGTCATTCTGTCGTCATTTACTGGGGAACCTGTTGCAGGAAGGTGGGGAGGAAGAGAAGAGAGTGCTTATTTAGTGAGGACTTCTGTCTGTAAAAGGTCCCAGGTTTCCAAAATGTCAGCCCCTGGCCCCAAACCAGGTCAACACTGCAGTGTAACTTATGCTCCAGAGGCCCCTGTGGATCAGGTTAAGGCTAGACTTTATCCCAAACCCCATCGTTCCTGGGCCCCTCTCCTTCCCTCCCTCCATTGCTGGTTTCTCCTGAGAGCATTCCCGCAATGCATCATGTGCCTCTGAATCCCTGTCTCAGGCTCTGCTTCCAGGGGACTCACCCCAAGATGCCTTCTCTGTGCCAGGTGTCATGGTGGGTCTTCATAATCATGCCTGAAGGAGGGAATGCCCCACACTGCTCCCCTGGCCACACAGGGGGCTTCCAGACCCCTCTGTACCCCCTGTATGGTTGGCAACCCAATTGTCCAGCATTGGCTCACATCTTGCCAGTGAGTGAGGTCACTGCGTTTCCATGAGCCAGATCTCTGCTCCTCCTGCCACTGGGAAGTAGGGACTGGCCGTCTAGGTCCACATGGCTGGTGGGGTCCATGGGCTCTGGGTCTGCTCTGATGACCTTGCCACATGGCTTTCTTCTCATAGATGAACATGCCTATCCCAAGATTTAGATTTGAGGTCGAGAAATAGGAGGTCTCACTCAGACCTCGGGACTTGTCTGTGCTCTCCTCGAGACCCTTGCTTTTGTTCACTGTGCATGTGTCTGGCCATTAATAAAGCTGAGACTCTGTTTCTTATCCATCCACAGATCCTCAAGTGACTGGTTCCTCAGCAGAAACCCAGAGGGGAAGAGGAATGACTAGGAGGGTTTAAGCACCAAAGCCTTACCCTGAACCTTTGACAAACCCTACAAACTAAATATTATGATTCCCCTTTGACTAACGACTAGAAAGCCTGCCTAAGCACAGCTTAGGACGTTTAGGTAGCCTGAGGATGCATTAGTACTGTCTGAGCTGGGATTTGAACCTCGCATTGCCCAGCTCCAAAGCTCAGGCTTTTTCGTCCACACCAGAGGTTGACAAACTACAGGTGATTTCCTGCCCACAGCTGGGTTTTGTAAATAAAGTTTTAGTTGAACACAGTCATGCTCATCCGTTTACATTACGTTATGGCTGCTTGTGTGCTATAGCGACAGAGTTGAGTAGGTACAACAGAGACAGAATGGCTCCAAAGCCTCAAGTATTTACTATTTGAACCTTCACAGAAATCGTTTGCTGACCTCTGGTCTACACTCTACTCCCTTAGGGAGTATTTTTTAAAATAAATTTATTTATTTAATTTATTTATTTTAGGCTGCATTGGGTCTTCGTTGCTGCGCACGGGCTTTCTCCAGTTGCGGTGAGTGGGGGCTACTCCTCGTTGCAGTGCGCGGGCTTCTCATTGCAGTGGCTTCTCTTGTTGCAGAGCATGGGCTCTAGGGTGTGCGGGCTTCAGTAGTTGTGGCATGTGGGCTCAGTAGTTGTGGCTCGCAGGCTCTAGAGAGCAGGCTTAGTAGTTGTGGCGCATGGGCTTAGTTGCTCTGCGGCTTGGGAGATCTTCCTGGACCAGGGCTCGAACCTGTGTTCCCTGCATTGGCAGGCAGATTCTTAACCACTGTGGCAGCAGGGAAGCCCAGGGAGTATTTTTTAAAATAGTCCAGGGACCCCCCCCCCCCAAGACACTGAGCAGTGGAAGTATACCTGGTCTTAAAATCAGAAGATCTGGGTATAAATTCTGGCCGTGCAACCCTAGTCAAGTTCATGGATCCTCTCTTAGCCTTGGTTTATTCACCTATAAAATGGAGATAAGAGCAGTCTTAGTATAGTTTTGTTTTGAGGATCAAATAAAGTAACAGTGATAATTAATGTTTTTAGTTAAAGGTTATTGAGCGCTCATTTGTGTGTTAAGTATGTGGGTACGTACCTAATCTCTTTTTGGTCCTTCCAAATGTCTGGCACATGGTAGACATTCAATAAGAAGTTGTTGAATGAATGAGGTTGGTAGTGTTACTCCCATTTCTCAGTGAGGAAACTGAGGCTTAGAAGAGTGAAGTAATTTACTCAGGTCTTGGCTGCCTGCGATGGTAGAAGCTATTGGGTTCAGGACAGGCATGAGGTGGGAAGGGTTATGGAGGGCAGTGTTCTCCTGCTGAGGATAAAGTTTTTCTCCTTCTGGGAAGACCTGTGGTGTTTGGGACTGGTTTCCACTGAAGGTAGCAAAGATTGCTTCCTCTCAACTTCTCCTCCTTGGTGGAAATTCCACCGTTTAATCAGATCCTATCCTATCCTCTTCAATCCCCTCTGCATTATCTAGTGACTGGGATTGTCAGCAAACCCATCATCTTCTTGTTGATGTGCATCTGTAAAACAAAGATTAGCTGCTTCAGAAAAGCGAACACTTGGGAGTCATAATTATGGGAATCACTTGTAGTTTGGGTTCATTTGAATGAGACTCAGCCATACAGGAGCCAGATGGCATGTTTGAAAACATTTCTAGTTGTGGCACTGGTGATTTTGGTCAATCAAGATGTGGAATAGTCACTCTGCCTGCATGAGGCAAATTAAACCACCTTTACGCACCAGCTGCCCGTTAACTATGTGGACAGTTATGGGTGGAATGAGAACAGAATTCCTAAAAACTGCTCAGGAATTTTGTAGCTTCAATGAGGAAAAAATTTCAGTTCTAGGAAAATGGAAATGAATGAATTGAGTTGATTTGAGAAAAGATCATTGTCTTAGTTTGGGTTTCCCTGGAAGCCAACTCTGAGACACAGATTGGAAAGCGAGAGCTCCATTTGGAATTGGATTCCAGGAAACACTGGTAGGAAACACTGGGAAGCGAGACAGGGAAGGGAAGAAAGCCTGTACATTTTCAGGCATTTTCAAGCCAATTATCACCGTGGGCAAATGAAGATTAATTCCTTTGAGAAACCCTGGGAGCCAGAAGAGAAACACACTTCAGAGTTATGCCCCACAAAGGAAGAGGGAGCTGAGATATTTATACACCAACTCCCATTCGTCACTAGCTGGTACTCGCATTTTTAGTCTGCTTTGCTGGTGGACCCAAGAGACAGAAGTTGGTTGATGTGTCCTGAAATGGTGAGGCTCAAGGAAACATGGGTGAGACACCTACAGAAACTGCTACAAGCTTCCACTCTGAAATCAGACTACCAGGATTCAGACCTCAGATTCTCCTACATATTTGCTGTGTGACCTTGGGCAAGTTACTTAACCTCTCTCGTCTTATCTGTTGGATAAGAAATATGATGGTACAGACCCTACCAGGTGATCGTGAAGATTAAAAGAGAGAAGTGTGCAAGACCCTTATAGGGTGCCTGGCACTAGGCAGACAATCAATTTTAGCTATTATTGTTAATAACCAGTATGTTTATTCCACTGAAATTGAATGGGGAACATTCAGACATAGAAGATGTTATGGGGGAAAAGGAACAAGAAATAGTGACCCAAGGTTGTGTCCAATAGCTGTGTGATGTAGAATGAAATAATTCATGAATAAAACCCTAAGGGGCCAGTCCTTGCAGAGATGGGATGTTTTGAGAATGGCAGACAGGAAGTACCCATGGAAGAAAGGGCACTGGAGTCAGGCCACGTTCAGCTCAAATAGATTCTTTTTCATGCTTAAAATGTGGAGGTCTATTAACCCTCTTCTGCTGACAGGGAGTGTGGAGTCCCATTGCATGGAGCCACAGTATAATTAGGGACAGAATTTGCAGTAGCCATTGGAACACAGAAGCCATTCTACTCAAGAACTTCAAAGATATGAGGTTAAACTTCAGAGCTAACAATTTGTCAGCAGCAGACAGCGTTGTGGATATAGTGTCCCTTTGGTGTAAACATGCAGACTCTGAAACTGTCTCTCAGGTCCTAACCTATTTGTAGGCGGATCCTCTCTACAGTTGATGATGCCCATGTACCTAGAATCAAAAGCTTCTGCATCCATGGGCTGAAGTTGTAGTAGCAGCAAATGACCAGTTACTATAGAGCATGATGCCCAAGGTGATGGGAACCAGCTGCGATGCAGGTCATAACCATGACAACAACAGGTAATGCTTATTGAGAGTTTTCTACGTGCCAAGCCATGTGCAAAACACTTCACAAGATTATGTCATTTTCTGATGAGAATAGTTGGAGGGGTGTGTGTGTCATGGCAGCCTGCAAACCGTCTTTCCATCATGCTTATTAAAATAACTTCTGCAGGACTTCCCTGGTGGCACAGTGGTTAAGAATCCGCCTGCCAATGCAGGGGACACGGGTTCGATCCCTGGTCTGGGAAGATCCCACATGCCGCGGAGCAGCTAAGCCCCTGTGCCACAACTACTTAGCCTGCACTCTAGAGCCTGCACGCCACAACTACCGAAGCCTGCGTGCCTAGAGCCCCCACTCCGCAACAAGAGAAGCCCCTGCAATGAGAAGCCTGTGTGCTGCAACGAAGAGTAGCCCCCACTCACCACAGCTAGAGAAAGCCTGCATGCAGCAACGAAGACCGAATGCAGCCCAAAAAATAATAATAATAATAATAATTCATGAGTAAAATTAAAAAAAACAAAACAAAAAAACTTCTCTGCAACCCAACTTCTCTGCTGCTTTCCCAGCAGCCTTTTCTAGGCTGGCCTTTCATCACAAACCCCCAACTGTGTTCTGAGTTGCTGGGCTGGTGATGGAGAAGGAGTTCTCTTCCATGAAGAGCAAACGTGCCACACTGGGGGAGAACCACTGGCTCATTTTCAGTAGCAAAGCAGAGGCAGGGGGAAGACCATTTTGTCTCTGCATTCAGCAACCCTCCTAGTGGTTAGCAGACAGCAGTATAATGGCCAGCCAGCGTGACACTGTGCAAATTGCTTCATAAATAAGTTGTAATGGCAACAGGGAGAGGCCGTAGCTCATGGATAACTGACTCCCTGCCATTTTGGAATAATAAACGAGGGCTAATCTGGACCTCTCCATGGGTATTCATTAAGTGCTATGGGTTTCCCATGTGCAGGCCTGCTGGGACGTGGGCAAGCACCTCACTTGGCACTTCTGTTCGCACTGTGGTGAGGGCAACACACTCTGAGCAGGACAGTTGGAGGGGAAAGTAAGTACCTTTTACTAACAAGCTGGGACGAGCCCTGCAGGAAGAATATATTTGCTCTGGAGAACTTTCTTTCTTTCTTTCTTTCTTTCTTTCTTTCTTTCTTTCTTTCTTCCTTCCTTCCTTCCTTCCTTCCTTCCTTCCTTCCTTTCTTCCTTTCTTCCTTTCTTTCTTTCTTTCTTTCTTCACCACACAGCAAGCAGGATCTTAGTTCCCTGACCAGGGATCAAACCCATGCCCCTCGCAGTGGAAGCACAGAATCCTAACCACTGGACCACCAGGGAAGGCCCAAGGAGAACTTGCTTTCTGAAGAAGTCTCTCTGTGGGGTAGAGGAAAATATAATAATAATAATGATAACGACAGTGATAATAATATTAGTTAACATTTATTGGATGCTTGCTCTGTGCTAGATACCATACTAAATGTTCTCATACATTATCTCATGTAATTCCCACAAAAATCCTATTAAGTAGATACCATTATTATTTTTTTTAATTTATTTATTTTATTTATTTAATTTTGGCTGCATTGGGTCTTCATTGCTGAGTGTGGGCTTTCTCTAGCTGCAGCCAGCGGGGGCTGCTCTTCGTTGCAGTGCGCGGGCTTCTCATTGTGGTGGCTTCTCTTGTTGCGGAGCACGGGCTCTAGGCACACAGGCTTCAGTAGTTGTGGCTCATGGGCTCTAGAGGGCAGGCTCAGTAGTTGTGGCACACGGGCTTAGCTGCTCTGCAGCAAGTGGGATCTTCCCAGAACAGGGCTTGAACCCCTGTCCCTTGCATTGGTAGGCGGATTCTTAACCACTGTGCCACCAGGGAAGCCTGGTACTATTATTATTAGTTTTATTATTATTTTTAACATCTTTATTGGAGTATAATTGCTTTACAATGGTGTGTTAGTTTCTGTTTTATAACAAAGTTAGTCTAATTTTTAATAGAGGAAGAAACTAAGGCTCACAGAGTTTTCTTTACTTGCTTTGGGTAATATAGCCAATATGTGGTGAATGTATTAGTCAGCTTTTTGTTATGTTGTGGTAACAAATGAGCCTAAAATCTCAGTGGTTTAAAATAATTAGTTTTTTCACTCCTATCTTATACCACTCGTAGACCAGCTGCCCTACTCTACCCATCTATATTCCAGGATCTAGATTGAAAGAGTAGCCCCTATTTGGGACATGCTATTATCATGGCAGAAGAAGAAAAAAGCAAGAAAGCTGATGTAGCCAGCCATAGTTATTAAGGTTTCTGTTCAGCATTGGCATATATTGCTTCTGCTCAGATTTCATTGGCCAAGGAGGTCCATGGTCAAACCTTCTTTCAATGGGGCAGGGAAGTTTACTTCTCCCACAGGGAAGTACTGCAATTAGTGACAATGGGGAGAGATATTTAATTCTCTTACAGGGAAGGTAGAGAAAGGACAATAATATAATCTACACAGGTGATTGAATTCAGACCTTTGTGATTAGATATTTTGTGCTTTTAATCTCTGCCTTCATGGACTTGGAGTTGGTAGACCTAGCTTTGGGTCACGGCTCTGCACCGAGAAGCTGTGTGACCAATGGCAAATCTCTTCCCCTCTCTGGGCCCTAGCATCCCCATCTTAGTCAGATATCCCTTGAAGCAGACCCAGAGACAAAGATTTGAGTGCAAATAGTTTATTTGGGTGGTGATCACCAGAAGCCCCAGTAAGGATTGGGAAAGTAAACCAGGAAAGAGGTAGGAATTTAATGAAGTGTAATATCAAGCACCCTACCCTCGGAGCAACTGGGGCACAATTCTGCTGAGAAATATGGGGGAAGACACACCTCAGTTATCTCCCCCAGGGGGCAAGGAAGCTGGGTTAGTTATTCCCCAACTTCCAGGCCATCATTGACAGAGGGCAGCTTCTGGGGGAATTGACTCTTCTGCAGCCAGAAAAAAGCCTTTGGGCAGAGTTTTGTGTTTGCAATAAGCATCTCTTGGCCTGCAGAGGTGAGCTAAAGACCTCATCTATACAGTGAGCAGTGTTGACTAAAAAACCTTTAAGGCTCTTCCACTCTTTGTCACCTGTGCTTGCCGTCCAGCCTGGTGCTGGGCCAGCACACTGGTCATCTGGTTGAGTTGGGGGGCTGATGGGCATTTGTATTTCCCCCGCATTCTCCTATGGAACATCATTACTGGCTCTCCTTTTCCTTTTCCATGGCAAACCCCTCTTTGCTTTGCAGGATGCTCTATCTCCTGCCTTTCAAGACCCTGGCTCTTCCTCAGGGTGCAGCAGCTCTTGCTGCCTGCTTGAGTGGAGGGGGTTCTTTCTCCCACAGGTCACGCTTTCCATGGGCACAGGATGCAATATCAATAATATCCTGGTTTCCTACTGTCACTTGCGAACCAGGCTCTTCCTTTCGACGCAAAATGCCCCTTTGCTTTGAAGCCCTTACTGTGGCAATCTGGCACCCCCTGTGCTGTCATCTTTCATGCACCATTCACCATCCTCCCCCTGACCCCATCCAGGCTCCATCCACCGAAAGCTGGCTCCCAGCCTGCCTTTCCACTCTGAGCCATCACCCTGGGCCTCTCCCTTGTCTACGAGGTTGACGCACCTAGAGTTCTTGCATGATGTTTCTGCCTAGTTCAGGTCACTTACATCTTCCTGCAGGACAACTACAGCAGCTTCTTCACCAGTCTCTTCCTGCATTTCATCCCCCAGCCCCCTCAATTTCTGTCTTCCTATTCATCCATACTTTGGCCAAATCAACCTCTCTAAAATAGGAGTGGGCAGAGAAGTAGTAAAGTGTAGTGGTTAAGAATGGGAACTCCAGAGACAGGCTATCTGAGTTGAAATTCTGTATCTGCCCCTTATTACCTGTGGCAACTTGGACAAGCCGCTTACCCGCTCTGTGCCTCCATTTCCTCATCTGCTAGATGGACCTACCTCATAGGGTTGTTGCAATGATTAAATGAGTTAGTGTCTGTAACGTGCTTAGAAGAGCACCTGGCACAGAGTGCTTATTTGTTAAATAAATTGAATCCACTGATGATATCGTCTCACTGCTTCAAAGACTCTGTCCCTCCCAATCACACAGGGCAGAGTTTGAGCTGGCCAGTTGGGCATGTGAGGCCTTGGCTAATTGGCCTCTACCTCCCTTTTCAAAATCAATTGCTCAGTACCTTTTTACCCCACAGCTTATGACTCAGCTGTTTCACGTCTCTGAGTCTTGGCACACACTGTTCCCTTTGCCTGGTATGCTGAGCCCTGCCTTGTCCACTTGCCCATTTCCTCCTGACGCCTCAGGCTTTGCCTCCCCTAGAAAATTCCTGGGTCTGTTCAAGTGGAGATAATTGCCCTCCTCCATGTAGCTGCTGAGCACTGTCCCTCTTTTAGGGCTGGGACGAGGGTGAGGGGCAAAATTTACAAGAGTGTCCAGAAGAGTGTCCAAGAATGCACAAGAGTGTCAGTAATCAAGATAGAGGATATTTGAAAAAAATAAAAGTGGATACAATAACTCTGTGTTGAACAAAGCATCACAATTTAAAATGAAGATGGCATCTAACCCTGCACTGGTAAGAGTCACCCCTTTTGCCTAACTCTAATCCTGGGTGAGCTAGCTGCAGGATGAAAGACCATGTGGAAGGTGGATGAAAGCCCACCCAATTGTCCGGGCTGAAGTCATTCTAGACTAGTCTGTAGCCAGCTGACACCGTACTTGTCAGAGAGCCCAGTCAAGATCAGCAGAGTCACCTCCATGACCTGCAGTGGACAGCAGACACGTGAGCAAGCCCAACTGACCCATAGACCCATGAGCAATATCACTGCTTATGTTTTTCAACATTTGCGTTTTGGGGTGATTTGTTATACAGCAATGGCTAATACACTCCCTCTAGCCATAGAACCTTGGAACACACTTTACATTTGCTTGGTGGTATCTTTCTCCCTTGACCCCCTTCATTCTTCAGACCTTGACCTAAGTGTCACTGCTTTAGAGAGGCCTTCCCTTACTCCCCTGACTAGGTCAGAGCTCCCTCTTCCAGGCTCTCATTTTACAGTGTAACCCTCCATCTTTGACCTTAACTACAGTTGTAATTCTGCATTTATTCATGTGATTGTCTGATGTCAGTTTCATCTGCTCCACGAGGAGTTCTAGCAAGCTCCATGAGGGTGAGAATTGTGCCATTTGGGTCTCCCTTGTGTTTAGGCACATAATAGGGGCTTGATAAATGTGTTGGGTGAATAAATTCATGAATAAAGTTTTTATACAACATTTGAGAGTGTCAAGGAAGCCTGATTATTTCTCTGCTTTTTATCGCGTGATATAACAGGTAAAATGGTCCTCTGATGCAAGGGCTAATGGGCTTCTCCTGAGAGCTTCTCCAACCCCGGCCTCCTTTTTCTTCTGAGCAGGGTTGACTGGCACAACGTAAACTATGATGTGAATGCACCGTGTGGAGCAGTACATAAGCTATGGGGCTACGACCAGCAGCCCTGCCCTGAGAATAAAGGAAGTAAAGTCTGGCTAAGCCAGGGCCAGGGCAGAGCAGAGGAGAGGGCATATACTTGAAGGTGGAAGCACCTGTGAATGGGCCAAAGAGGGGGATTGGGGAGCCCATTTGGGGCCCTCATCCTAGCTCACCCTCCAAGCCTCCCCCACCCCTCTTCTTCAGCAGCTGCCACCTCTGGCAATTTGAAGTCCTGCCCCAGACCCCTCCCTGTGGCCCTGGAGGGCTTGTGGAATCCAATCCCTGGTTTCCTGATCTCCACCTGTCATGATTCCTAACTCATTCTTGTTTCTCAGTCAAGGAAAGCAGTATAGTCTAATATGGTGGAAACTTCAAGCCTTCAAGCCACGCTGCCTGGCTTCAAATCCCAGCACTGCCTCTTACTAGTGGTATAGCTTTGGGCAAGTAACTTAACCTTTCTGCGCTTCATTTTCCTACCTGTAAAATGGGCTTGCCCCTACATCATAGGTGGTTATGAGGATCAAACCGAGCTGGAGTGTGTTAAGGCACAGTAGTGCTGCTACATGGTAAGTATATCACTGTTTTTCTTCTTCCTCTTGAGATTGGCTAGCCTGAGGCCCTGGTGCGAGGCTGACAGCCCCAGCACATCTCACCAGGCTGGGCATCCTGTTCCTTGTCAGGGAGTGCTGTGAGGCTCTAGGCTACATCTCGGGTGAGCTCCTGTCTCTGTTCTTTGAAGGGCTGGCTCTGCGGGATAAATGTCCTTGGGCAAGAAGCAGACCTGTTAACACCATCTCCCAGACACACACATACAGACACACACACACACACACACACACACACACACAGACATAGACACACACAGGCACACACACACAGAGGCCTGCCCACCCTCTTCAAGTTTCTCTCTGAGCTCTTCATTCCTTGTTCATCCTCATCAGTGCTTTATTATAAAGTCCTCTCCCAGCTCTCTGTTCAAAGGTCAGCATAATTATAATTACTGCAGCAATCACGTCCAATTTCTAACCCCCCCACTGATGAGAGCATCGTCATGGCCTAAGAGGCCCAGTTCTGTGGGGCCTGCCTGTCCCACCTCTCCACCCTGGGCACAGCGAGGCCACCTCCTCACCCCCTGCAGAGATGGTGGTGGTCAGGGGGCCTTGCCCTGCACCTTCTGAGACGCCTCCCTTGTTCAAGCCATGTCTGTCCCAAACCTGCTGTCCCTGGAGTGCTCTCTGCTCCTGGGAAGGCCTGGCGGAGGAATGTAGACCAGTGTCACATCAGGTAGGGGATGACAGTTTTTCTCGCATCCTCCTGTGAGGCTCTTCAGGCATTTCTCCTGCTGTTCCTAATGTGAGTGCTGACCATGTAATGGAGAGAACTCGAGACACAGCTGTTGATAGCCAGGGCCTCGGTGGCAGGGTGGAGGTGAGATCCCCGTGGCAGGTGAACAAGTCCTGTGTTCACGCAACAGAGTCAGGCAGGCCAACATTGCATGGGATACTGCAGCAAGGCTGTGATCTCCAGGGACTCCACACCTTGAAATACTTAGCCCATTGTTATAATCTGGGATTCAATATATAGATTCATATGTTGAAGTCCTGACGCTAGTACCTCCAAATGTGATTATGTTTGGAGATAGGGCCTTTCAAGAGGTGATTAACTTAAAATGTGGTTCATGAAGGTGGGTCCTAATCCATTGACTGGTGTCTTTATAAGAGGAGATTAAGACACAAATAAGCTCAAAGGGAAGAACAGATGAAGACACACCTACAAGGCAAGGAGAGAAGCCTCAGAAGAGATCAAACCTGCCAATACCTTGATCTCAGAGTTCTAGTGTTCAGAACTGGTCGAAAATAAATTTCTATTTTTTAAGCCACCCAGCCTGCGGTACTTTGTTACGGCAGCCCAGGCTGAGTAAGACACCTATCTTTTATTTCCCTGTGGGCAGGTGGGGGACCCATACGAGTCAGTCTCTTAAGATGCTCATTTAGGAGCCAGGGGCCACCGGATTAAATTTTGGTTGAGGAGAGATTTTTTCCAGTGGCCACAACACCCCGACCCTACAAGTTGCCCTCTTGTGATGGAGGGTATCTGGGAGGCAACATGAACAATTTCTCACTTGTGAAGCTCGTTAGTAATTATTATTCACTACATATTTTCTCTGTGCAGGGTGCTGTGCCCATCTCTTCATGAGCGTGTCTATTTCATCTTAACAGCAATCTGACGAGGCAGGCTCTATTCCGAGTCCCATTTTTTGGAGGAGGAAATTAAAGCTGAAAAGATGTTAGGTAACATGGCCAAGGGCTTACAGCTAGGGAGTGGCAGGGCTGGCATTTGAACTGAGTTTTGTCTGAGGCCAGAGTCCTGGCTGATCAGGGACTATATCATCGGGGCTTTGAGAAGTCTTAGAGGTCACTCCTGCTTCCTACAAAAAAACTCCTTTCAGGTATCCTTTCTGTGTGATTTTGCTTTTCTTTCATGGGGCCACCTAGAGAAAGCCTCTTATTGGCTCTCGTTTTCTGGTCTCTTTGTAGACCATCCTTATGGGAGGCAGCCTTCAAGGTGGTGCCTGAGGATCTCTGCTTCCTTGTGTTCATGCTCTTGTGTAATTCCCTCCCGCTGAGTGTGGGCCAGATCTACTGACCTACTGACTCACTTCTAACAAACAGAATGTGGAAAAAGTGCTGGCATGTCACTTCGGAGGTTATGCTGTAAAAAGACTGTGCCGTAGGGAAATAGAAGTCTTTAGGGTTGGTAGCAACCAGCTATTTTTCCTAGAATTGGACTCACTGGCCAGGCATCCTGTGTCTAGGGAAAGGGAATTGAGTTAGCCATTCTTATTATCATTTTTTTGGTTGTGCCATGTGGCATGCAGGATCTTAGTTCCCTGACCAGGGATCGAGCCCGTGCCCCCTGCAGTGGAAGCACAGAATCTTAACCACTGGACTGCCAGGGAAGTCCCGAGTTAACCATTATTGAACACCTATGATGTGCTAAGCTCTTCACTCAAGATACCTTGTTTATTTCTCATGCACAACTCTGTGGAGTAGGTAATATCACCACCTATTACATATGTGAAGGCTAAAAGAAGAAATCCCAGTAAATTATACATGTTAAAAAATAAAAGGCTGTGGCTTTTGTCTTGGGTGCTTGCTTTCTCTTGCTTGCTCTGAGGGAAGTCAGCTACCATGTCCCATCCTGTGGACAAGCCCATGTTCAAGAGACTGAGGGAGGCCTCCAGCCAGCAGCCAGGTGAGCCTGGAAGTGGTTCCTTCTACACTCGAGCCTTCAGATGAGTGAGCCATGATCTGGTGGGCAGTTTGATTGCAGCCCAATTGTGAGAGGACCTGAAAAGAGGACCCAGCTAGGCCATGTCCTGACTCTTGACCCACAGGAACTGTAAGACAGTATGATTTTGTTATTTTGAGCTGCTGAGTGTTCAGTTAATTTGTTACAGCAATAGATAACAAATACACCCCCCTTCCTTCAAATCTCCTAATGGGACCGAGGAAACTGCAGTTCTTTCTCTTTTTAACAAACATGCCTGCTAGGTTTGGGCAACCTTAACATGAGAATGGCCTGTGAGGCATCCAGGGTGTCCTCTGCCTACCCCAGCAAGGCTGCCCAGAGCCGGGGCTTTGGGCTCCTGTGAAGGGAGTCAATGCCTGTCCTTCTGTGGTGATCTACCCTGTCCTGGTTTTGAGTCCTTCTTCCCCTCCCCGTTCTCCAGTGCCTCACCCTGGCAGTCTGTCCTGCTTGTACAGATACCCATTTTTTTGGGAGGGGTGGGGCACATTAGCAGGGAGTTAGCACAACCCAACAGAGTTAGGGACGGAAGAGTAAACAGAGCACGGGCAAGCTCTAAAGGGGAAGCCTCACCTTCATCCTGGGAGATGCTGGGAGCAAGGGCTGAGTCTCTCAGGGGCCTGTGACCTGGTGGTCAGGGCACAGGAGGCCCCCGTCTCATGCATGGAAAGTACTATGCTGGTGGCTTTAGCCTTGTAGAGTACCTTCCATACCCCCTGGCTCTGCCACAGTGTGGCTTCTAAGCTAAGGGCTGAGGTCAGTGTCAGTGGCTTTGCCAGCCTTGGACGTCCCTACAGCAGATTCCGCTCTGCAGTGAGAGACAGAGCTGAGGGAGAAGGCAGCCGAGATGACTGTATGTAATTCCCAGGAACACCCCCAATACAGAGGAGACCTTGAGGGCTTAAATATCCTTTGGTAGTGCATACAGTCAAAGCAAGAGAAATACGCCAGGTGGTGAGATTGTTACCCATTTTTACAACCAGACCAGTGTGGCCTGGAGTTTGGGCAAATATTACCAGTGTTTGTAAAAACAGCTCATTGAGCACTTGCTAGGTATGTAGTGCACCCCAGGCAATGTGTTGTTACTACTTCCCAGGCACTAAGACATTTAATCCTCATAACAAACTCGACACAGGAGGGCTATTCTCAACCTCTTTCTATAGAAGCTTAGAGAGGTTTAAGTAACTTGTACAAGGTCACTGACCCCAGAAGTGAGGAAATGTCCCAATAGACCCGATGTCTAGCTTGAAAGTCCACGCGCACAACCACTTCGCTGCCTCTATCCATCACTGGGAAGCCTGCGAGCTGGATGTAGTGTGTGGGTGGACTCATGGCTCCAATGATAGTAACGCACCTACTGTGTGCCGGCGTCATGCAGTTCACCTAGTCCATTTAATCGTTAACAAGGCTTGGAGGTAGGTAGCAATAGCTGCATTTTGCAGATGAAGAAACGAAGACTCGGAAGGTTAAGTCATTAGGCTATAGTCCACCACTAATGAACAGCACAGCTGGGGTTCAAACTCAGACTGTTTGACATAAAACCCCCCTTCCTTTTCAGCCTCATGTTAGAGGAAACAGCAGGGAACCTATGGAGAGGTTTGTCATGAGCCTCGAATCACCTGGTTGATTTCATTCTGCTTTCCAAAAGCACCTGGAGGCACAAAATCCAAGGCAGGGTCTGGGCATCCTGACTGTGCCGTGGACAGAGGGCTTCCCATGGCAGCCCTGAGTGTGCACACCCAGCCCACACGTGGGAGAGCTGAGCTGATTCCCTTTCCGCTTTATTGATGTGGAGTGAGTTGAAGCTTATTGCAATGAATAATAAATGAGCTATCATAGTGGAGCCGGTTATTCCAAAGTGTTACCGATGTCTGTGTTGATAAAAATGAATAAATGGCTAAGCGTTTGCAGGGAATGGAAGAGAAAAGACATAAAGAGGAAATTCATATGTGCCTCTGCTAGTTAGAAACAATGAGTCTTGAAACAGAGGCAGTCAAGGAATGGGATAAAGCAGCTCTCTGATTTGTTATGTAGGGAAAATGACAGAAACTTTCACCGCTGGCCATGTTGGCTGCAAAGAGGTAACAGACATTGGCTTTGAACAGAGGAGATAAGAGACCAAGAGAAAAGTAAATTTCAGAACAGTGACTATGAGAGCCAAATTGTTGCTTGGTTTTTCTCAACAGGAGACAGGAGACGCAGAGGAAGGATGGGGCTGCAGCCATTTCAGACTTCTCTGTAGATAGAGGAGAGGACCTTCCTGGACCCAAATGGGGGGGAGGGGTTACTCTCAGGAGTAGAGCCAAAGTCAGATGCAGGTGGATTAGGAGAAGCCAAAGTTAATGGATGGGGTCATGGAGTTGATCCTTTATACTGATGATCCTAATCCAGGTGTTTGCAACCTTTTCCTTTTTTTCCTGCTGAGATCGATTTGCAGATTCAATCCCTGTTAAGCTGCCCACAACTCTTTCTCTTTCTTTCCTACTCAAAAAGCAAACAAGAGTCCAAGAGAGTGAGAATGATGCTATGACTGTGGTTCCCAAACTGTACCCGAAGATGCCACAGAGCACCACAGTAAGCTCAGGAGGGAACCTCGGGATATTTCAAATGCTTTGAGGGAAACTTGACATCCTCTGGACATCATGCTAATGACCAGCTCAAGGTAATCCACAGTTGCAACGTTAGATCGTACTACATTCCTTTTGATGACATCATATCTTTGCAAAGCTGGGTTTTCAGTTGCAGTGATAAAAATCAAATACTGTATATAGTGAGCAGTGAAGATGGTGGGGTCCAGTCTCATTCCAAAGTTTGAGAAGTTGTGCAGTGCTCAACAGGTACACACGTTCCATTACTAAGTACAGATATTTGAGAATGAAGTAAAAAATAGTATTTTTTCTATCAACTTATGTACATTATTAAAAAAATTAGCTATTAGTTATGTTAGGACATAAATCTTGCTAAATTGTTTGGACCTAAAAAATAAACAATTGTTAGGTATTCCTGTTAGCCTAGTGCTTCCATGAAAAAATTATGGAGACACTAAGGATTCTGTTGGCAGCAAAAGTTTTGGGAAATTCTGTGTTAAGTATCAGTCAGGTCTTAGTGAGAAGCCAAAAGCACACTCTAACTGGGTAATTTGAAGAGCGTTTAAGAAAAGAATTCATTCCAAAGGTGTGGGCAAAGTGTAGAGAAATCAGGAAGAATAGGCAGTATCCTGGGGTTAGAAAGGGAGAGGGGGATGGGGGAATTGGGAGGAAGAAGGAAGGAGGGACTGGTCACCACAGCTGTAGACAGAGAGGGTTGTTGGGAGAGGATTGCCTGACAGTAGGTATGACGTGGTCAGTTTCAGCTCTCTTCACAGAGGGACCTGGGAAAAGAAATGCCCTTTCCTCACTGGCATCCCTCCCTCCCAGTTCCTGCAGGTGCTTCCCATTGTCCAAACCCAACCAGTAGCCAGAGGGCAAGGGAGCCTCTTGATAGGACCACAGACGTCACAAAAGGGGCTGGCAGAGTTTAGAGACGAGCCATGGAGAGGCAAATAGGAGCTCTCTGATATATGCTATTATAGGGCTAAACTGGAGGCTGCTCTTGTCTCCACAAATAATAGAAAATCCTTCTCAAAACTTTGGAATCCGTAGGAACCACAGTGAACATTTATCAAGCACTTTGCTATGTGCTCTGCTGAGTTAAGCACCTGGCACGCAGTCTCTCATTTAATCTGTCATCAGCCTCACCAAGTACGTTGGATTGTTCTCTTTAACATGGAACCTATAACCAGTACATGGTAGAGTGATCATAAAGAAGAGAGAAAATACATCAAAGCAACCTCATCTATCGTGCACATAGTGGGGATCAATGGAAAATAATTTTGTGATAATTCTTTCATTTAAAAAACTTTCCAGTAGGAAACAGAAAGTGTTGGCCAACTAACATAAAAATATTCCTTTTTACGGCAGTTGCATTTCCCATTGGAAATTAATAAAATAGCATTTGGCCCTTGTGAGTTACATATATATGGTGGAATCCTCCAGAATCCAGTCTCTTTTGCATTTCTCATCCCGCAGTGCTGTGGGTTGCAAAGCCACCATGGTGGCTTTGTCAAGGTGCTGTGTCCACAGAGCTCAACATGCAGTATTGGCCTAGCATAGCTGCACTAGTACTTATCCCAGACATCACACTTGCTCATCCATACAAGTAGTGAACAAAGAAACTGTGTCTGCTCTGTCCATTTGTGGAAGCTGTACCAACAGGTAAGGTAAGTTGCCAGAACTTACTCTTTTAAGAAGATAAGGCAGGAAGCATGTAGCAAGTAAGTGCTAAATGGTATCATTACCAGTCAAAGAATTTCAGAGAAGGAAGATAGTGTGTACTGAGCCCCATGTGAATGGTGCCCTCTGGAGTTGTTCTAAGTGCCCCAGGTTGCTAAGATCCTGATCAGATATCTCCAGAAATAGGTGGCCCTTAGTTAGGTCTGGAAGGACAAAGGGGATGTGTGTGGGTAGAGGGGGAAGGGGAGGCATTCAAAGGTTGATTAACCAATGGGCAAGAAGGGAGTGGCCTTCAAATGGTGAAGCCAGGCAAAAATTAACTCAAAATGGATTAAGACTTAAACAAGACCTGAAACCATAAAACCCCTAGAAGAAAACAGGGAAAAGCTCCTTGACATTGGTCTTGGCAACGATTATTTTGGATGTGACACCAAAAGCACAAGCAACAAAAGCAAAAATCAATAAGTGGAACCACATCAAGCTTCTGCACAGCAAGAGAAACAATCACCAGAAGGAAAAGGCAACACTGGAATGGGAAAAAATAGTTGCATATATTTTAGACATACGTTTTATGTCTGATGAGGGAATAATAACCAAACTATATAAATAACTCATATAACTCAATAGCAAAAAAAAAGAAAAAAAAATCGATCAAATGGTGAAGTCAGGTTAAAACTGAAAGGTGGCAGCCAGTAAATCCTTGACCGAAAAATGAGTGTTATGGGACCTCTCACTGAATAAGTGTAGTGGATGGCATCTCCACCTGTTAGCTGGGAGACTGATATCCTTCCACAGTGAGGAGGTAGCCATGCTCTTCTCACATCCTCTCCCATTTGCCACTAGACCAGGGGTTGGCCAACGTTTTCTGTAAAGGGCCAAGCAGTAAATATTTTAGTCTTTGACATGCGTGTCATCTCTGTTGTAACTCTTCAGTTCTGCCACTGTGTGAAAGCAGCCAAGGCAATATGTACATGAATGGGTATGGCTGTGTTCCAATAAAACTTTATTTATAGACATTGAAATTTGAATTTCATATAATTTTCGTGTTGTGAAATATTCTTCTTTTGATGTTTTCAACAATTTCAAAGTTTAAAAACTATCCTTAGCTTGCAGGCTGTACAAAATTGGGTGGTGGATCTGATTTGACCTACCAGCTGTTGTTTGCTGACCCCTGTACTAGACCATAAACCTCGTGAGGGCGGAGGAAATTTGCTTTGCTATCATTCACTCAGAACCCAGCACAGTGCTTGATACACAGTGGCTACTCTGAAAAAAAAAATCTATTGAATGAATGAATGAATGAATGAATATGATACATTCTCCTTTGTTTCTTCTTTGAATTAGTCTAAAGAAAATGTGAGGCAAAGGAGATGAGAGGGAGTCATGAGAAGGAATTCAGTGGCTTCTCTTGTCTATATTTTAAGTTGGAATTTAAAAAGCTTCTGATTTTAGTGAAAGGAAATATTAAATAAGTCTCCTATAAGGGTTTTAGTTGTTAATCTGTTATGAGGCTCTGAAATGAAACCCAGAACACAAACATGACAAGAATGTTTTTTTAAAACATAAGATGAATCCAGAATTATAATGTTGTTTTCCATTTAAGTCCAGAGGGAGTTTTAAGATTAGATTAAACATGATTGTCACTGAAAGTTAGTAAAATTGTGTTCATAATACTAAGAACTGTGTGGTTTTAAATTTTCTAAGTCGTGAATTTCTTTTTAAATATATGGTAACTAGATATGAGTAATTGGTATTGGGGTGAGACTGGCGGTTTCTGTAAAATGTGTTCTAGACTGTGCATTCGAGCTGGAAGCGTGCATTACTGGCTCCTCCTGTGAAATACCAGCTGGGCTGGAGGCCATAACTAAGCCAATGTTGAACATCCTGGGAACAAGTGAACGAACTTTAACCAATGAAGCATCTTGGAAATATTCGAGAAGATAAAAAACATGAGTTTCAAAGAGTGATTATGTACATGGGAAGAATAAATGGGAAAGAGCCGCAAAGGCTGAACTTCCTCCTGGGAGAGATGTGTGCCAACTCACCTACGTGAAGGGAACAGAGCAGTCAGGATTGTGGGTGGCAGCAGTACATTTGTGCTGGCTGGAATGTCCCACTGCTCAAGACTTTCCCTTTCTGGCTCATTCTTAACGATTATTATTATTATTTTAAAAATATCAATATTTATTTATTTAGCCTGCGCTGGGTCTTAGCTGCAGGATGTGGGATCTAGTTCCCTGACCAGGGATTGAACCCGGGCCCCCTGCATTGGGAGTGTGGAACCTTAACCACTGGACCAACAGGGAAGTCCCCTTAACCATTATAATACTTTAATAATTCAATACGGAATGCTTATACATACATATGACTTTTTTTTTTTTTTTTTTTTTTTTTGCGGTATGCGGGCCTCTCACTGTTGTGGCCTCTCCCGTTGCGGAGCACAGGCTCTGGACGCGTAGGCTCAGCGGCCATGGCCCACGGGCCCAGCCGCTCCGCGTCATGTGGGATCTTCCCGGACCGGGGCATGAACCCGTGTCCCCTGCATCGGCAGGCGGACTCTCAACCACTGCACCACCAGGGAAGCCCCATATGACTTTTTAAAAAAAATAAATGTATTTATTTATTGGCTGCAATGGGTCTCCATTGCTGCGCACGGGCTTTCTCTAGTTGTGGCGAGAAGGGGCTACTCTTCATTGTGGTGCACGGCCTTCTCATTGCGGTGGCTTTTCTTGTTGTGGAGCACAGGCTCTAGGCATGTGGGCTTCGGTAGTTGTGGCTCACGGGCTTAGTTGCTCTGCAGCCTGTGGGATCTTCCTGGACCAGGGCTCGAACCTGTGTCCCCTGCACTGGCAGGCAGATTCTTAACCACTGCGCCACCAGAGAAGCTCCCATATGACTTTTTAAACAGAATGCACTTAACCAGGCAGAAGAAGGAGACATTCACTGTGTCTATGGGAATCCCTTCTGTTTCCAAGTGTAGTGGAAATCTTTATTTTTTTCTGCTTCTCCAGCATTCCTTCCCTCCCCCACTGCTAACAGCAACCCTCCTCCCTTATTTAACTGAGGCTGCTCCCACCCCCCCAGACCAGGTGAGGGCACATGATCCTGGCCTAGCCAATGAAAGCATTACACTCGCCTGGCCATAGTGATTGGTTCAGGTATGAGCCTGTGACATGAGCTAACCCAGTGAGAACTGTTCCCAGGTCTTTGGTGAACAGACTGATTACCTGGTGTTCTCCTTCAGTGGGGGGTTAAATGACTAGGCTGCTAAATGGGAAGCAGCTGCTGGTGGTCTCGCTGAGAGGAGGAACTCCTGAGAGGGTAGGCAACACTGTTAATTTGCTTAACCTCGTGAAACTTTTGCTTCCTCAATCTGTAAAGTGGTGGAGAATAATATCTATCTCACAGTGTTGTTTTGTGAGTTAAATGCCAAATACTAAGTGAGTATTTGGAAAGCATTTCCATCTTCCTTTCCCTCCTGTCTTCCTTCATTTTTTCTTCCTTTCCTCCCTCTCCTTGTTTCTACTTGACCTTACTTTCCTTTTAAAACCCTCCCCCCACCCCAGAAGAAAGGGAGATTATTTCGACACAGACTCAACAGCTTTTACCAGTAACTGCTCTTCCATGGGACTGGGAAGCTAGGGAGGCTTCAGTGAAAGGTACGTTTGCAGGGTGGTGTGGCCACCCAGTGGGTACAGGGCTGATATAGGTAGAGGGTAGAGGTTAAGGGAGCAGATCTTTGTTGACCATAAGGAAGAAACTTCTAACCCAAGAGCTTTACAATAAGATAAGGGCATTTTGATTTATTTATTTATTTTATTTTGGCCTTGCCACGCAGCATGCAAGATCTTACTTAGTTCCCCGGACCAGGGACTGAACCTGTGACCCCTGCAGTGGAAGTATGCAGTCCTAACCACTGGACTGCCAGGGAATTCCAAGGGCATTTTTAAAGGGTGATGGGTTTCTAGTCCTGGGGGCATCTGGCCAAAGATGGATAGCCATCTATCAGGTATGCAATAGAGAGGACTTGTGTGCAGGGAGCAGTTTGGACTAAGCTTCCAAGGTGGCTGCTGGCTATAATCTATGATTTGTTCATCTAACACTGAGACAAGGCATTCCCTTCAAGCTAGATTGAGAAAAACATCAGGGGATGAAAGTATCCTTTCCTTATGGCAGTGGTTCTAATTTTTCAGTGTGTCAGAATTGCCTGGAGGAGTTGCTAAAAACACGAATTCTCGGGTCACATCCCCAGAATTTCTAATTCAGCAAGTCTGGGATGGATCCCAAAATTTGAGTTTCTAGCAAGTTCTCAGGGGATGCTGCTGCTGCTGGTCCAGGGACCACACTTTGAGAACTGCTCTCCTATGGGCTCACTAATGTTATGAATGCCAATGGATATAGTGTTGAAAAAGCACCAGGCTAGGGGATAAGAGACCTGAGTTATTTCTTTTTTAATGTATACATATTTTTTATGTGGACCATTTTTGAAGTCTTTATTGAATTTGTTACAGTATTGCTTCTGTTTTATGTTTTGGGTTTTTGGCCGTGAGGCATGTGGGATCTTAGCTCCCCAACCAGGGATTGAACCCACATCCCCTGCATTGGAAAGCAAAGTCTTAACCACTGGACCTCCAGGGAAGTCCTGAGACATGAGTTCTTGCTACTTGCTACTCCATGTAGCTGTGAGCATTGGGCAAGTCACCTCCTCTCTCCGGACCTCACTTTCCTTATTGCTAAAAGGAGACAAGTTAAACTAGATCCTTGGTGATCATCTTTTCAACACAATGCGTCTCCTTCAGTCAACTTTTCTTTGGTGGACATCATGTTTTGAGAGATTATTTTTTTCCCCAGATACCTAATGTGTAATTAAATAACAGCCTGGTTAACTCTGTTTTTGGCAAGTATATGATTTTCTTTGGTCTTTCTGAGCTCTTGGACAGTAGCTCAGGGATCTCTGGGTCCGTAGCCACTGAGTCAAATGATATATAAAGTGTCTCCTTAAATATCGTAAAGATGTGACATTCTAGGATATTCAGGACCCAACGCCAAACCTTGAGTTACTTTTTGGAGGCTGGTGAGCTTTGGCTCCCACAGTTTGTCAAGGATGTAGCCAGGGAGCTCTCAGCATCAATGGGAAGTTCAGGTGGGTGCCTTTGAAAGCTTCTTCCTTGGTTCTCAGACTGGTGTTAAGTCCCCATGGCTTCCCTGGGGTCATTTCTTGGGGTACCACATTTCAGAGTTTGGGGCCAGTACATTCAAAGATTTGGGGGCTCATGGCCCAGATATGTTCTCCAGGAGAGCCGTTAGTTTTTAAAAGAGATTACAGGATTAACGGGTTTAGATGTTTCCAGTTAGAGTTAATTTTGATTCTCATTAGGCTGAATGAGTGCAGATGTGTCTTATGTTGATAAGTATATCACCTACGCTTCACAAACCCAGAAAGGATGGCTGCCAAACCTTTGGGCCTCTGATGGCTGCTGCAAATCTTGCCTGTACTGCTTGGCAACGCCTCTGTACCCACATCTTTTCCAGCTAAGTGAACTGTTAGCTTATGCTAAAAACACATGTGAGCTTGATCATTTGTATGCCATGCTTGGAGCTGAACAGCTACCCTCATGGGAGGAGAGAGGGGACTTGCTGTTTCGAATACTCTGTCTGTCTGGGAGCATATGCAGAGCCAAATGTGTTCGTGAATTGCAGTGATTTTGAGAGGTTTTCCCCATAACACTCAAGTTGATAAGATTCTTTTCTGCAAGTGTTTTCTAAGCACTGACTCCCTCTCAGGCTCCATGCGAGGTACCGAGAAGATCCTGTTTTTGTCCCCGCCTCCCCCTGCCTCACCCCCAGTTCCTCACAGTTAAGCGGGGCAGCCAGTCTCTAGACAGACAGGAAGGAAACAGAAAGTTCAGTGGGGACTGATGAAAATGACCTCCCGGGGCTCCCGGGAAAGGCTGTTCTTCTGACCAGCTGAACAGCACACTTGGAGAATGATGCAAGCAAGGTAGAAGGTCGGCCATTCAAATGGGAAAATAAATGGACATTTTCATGCTGGATCTATGAAGGATGTGGTGCTCACCAAGCAAAAGCGGGAAGCCTTCCCAACAGAGAGAGCGTCACATACAAACCTGCAGTCTCTTTGGATGGGGTAGAAGGCTCCGTGGCTGGGAATAGGTGGAAGGCGGGGTGGGTGGGACGTAGGGGTAAGAAATCAGGAAGAGCAAGGCCAGACTGCAGAACTTCTTTGTGCCATACGCTATGAAAGCAGTGGTTCTCACACTTGAGCATGCATCAGCGTCGCCTAGAGATGAAAACTCAGATTGCTGGGCCCCTCCGTGAGAGTTTCTGATTTAGTAAGTCTGGGTGGGGCCTGGAAACTTGCATTTCCTTTCTTTTTTTATTTTTTAATTGAAGTGTAGTTGATATACAATATTGTGTTAGTTTCAGGTATACAGCAAAGTGATTCAGTATACATAAATATATACTCTTTTTCAGATTCTTTTCCATTATAGGTTATTACAAGATATTGAAATAGTTTCCTGTGATATACAGTAAATCCTGTCCTTTATCTATTTTATATGTAGTAGCGTGTATCTGTTGATTCCATACCCCTGATTTATCCCTCCCCCACCTTCCCCTTTGGTAACCATAAGTTTGTTTGCTATGTTTGTGAGTCTGTTTCTTTTGTAAATAAGTTCATTTGTGTCATTTTTCAGATTCCACATATGTGATATCATATAATATTGGTCTTTCTCTGACTTCACTTAGTGTGATAATCTCTAAGTCTATCCATGTTGCTGCAAATGGCATATTTCATTCTTTTTTATGGCTGAGTAATATTCCATTGTGTATATATCACACCTTCTTTATCCATTCATCTGTCAATGGACACTGAGGTTGCTTCCATGTCTTGGCTATTGTAAATAGTGCTGCACTGAACACTGGGATGCATGTATGTTTTCAGGTTAGAGTTTTCTCTGGGTGTATACCCAGGAGTGGGATTGCAGGATCATATGGTAACTCTATTTTTAGTTTTTTAAGGAACCTCCATATTGTTCTCCATAGTGGCTGTATCAATTTACATTCCCACCAGCAGTGCAGGAGGGTTCCCTTTTCTCTACACCCTCCCCAGCACTTATTATTTGCAGACTTTTTGACGATAGCCATTCTGAGCAGAGTGAGGTGATATCTCATCGTAGTTTTGATTTGCATCCAGTCATTAGCAATATTGAGCTTCCTTTCATGTGCTTCTTGGCCATCTGTATGTCTTCTTTGGAGAAATGTCTAATTAGGTCTTCTACCATTATTGACTGAGTTGTTTGTGTTTTTGATACTGAGTTGTATGAACTGTTTGCATATTTTGGCAATTAAGTCCTTGTCGGCTGCATCGTTTGCAAATAATGTCTCCCAGTTTGTAGGTTGTCTTTTTGTTTTGTTTATGCTGGAAAGTTGCATTTCTAACAAATGTCCAGGTGATATTGCTGGTCTAGGGTCCACCTTTTGAGAATCACTGCTAAAGAGTTTGGATCTTTGAGCAATGGGCTGCTTCTGAAAATGTTCCAAGGGGTGTGACAAAGTCAGACTTGCCTTTTGGAAGGAGTTTTCTGCCCGAAATTATGGAGACTTAGTTGGAGTGGTCAGTCGGAGATCAGTTAGATGGTGAAGCAGATGAAGCAACAGATGATGGGTGCGGCCTGAACTAGGTGGGTTTAAGGGGGTGGACGTTGGGGAGGTGGCAGTGATGCTGGGCTTTCAGCATACGGGATACAGTCCACGTGCCCTCGGCCCCCCCCCCCCACCCCGCCGCTGGCATCCAGTTCAGTCCTCTTTGCCTGTGAGTCATTCTGCAGGTGGGATCACTGAGGCTCCGATTCACACACCAGGTCCATCCAGGGCTGCACCAAGGGCACGGCACTGCCTCTCGGTGACAGGAGAGAGATATTATTTTTAGCCAAATTCTGCAGGATGATCTATTGCAGCTTTCATTTTCTCAGCACATTTTATTGAATTTTATTAGGTCATTTAGCAGATAATTTTAATTTTCTGCTTAGATCAGAATTTCAGGAAGTAATGTACTGTTGTACTCTTAATGAGTCCTCTAATAAGCTCCAGGAGAATACCATTTGCAAATCATTCCCGAACATAGCTGTCACTCAGCCTCATTGCCAATTAGCTCACTCCTCAGCTGTTCTCCCTGAGAGGGCCTGGAGATTTCTGGAAGATGCCTGTACCTGGCTGGGCCTTCTGTGAAGGGGAAGCAGGTGAGGGAGCCCTAGGTCATTTTAGTACTGAGCTGTGGCACCTGATGTTTTCTTGTTCCCTCCATGGGGAGCTGGTTCATAACTGAAAGGCACCCTGGGTTGCATGGATCAAGTAATTGTGACAACTTAGCAGGTTAACCATGAAGGCATCCTGGGATGTCAGCTGCAGGATGCTGATGGCCAGAAGAGGGGATAGGATGCAAACTTAATCAAAGACTTCTTTATGCCAGGCACTGGATTAGGACACTCTGTTTATTAATATTTTTAAAGTAGAAATAATACATTAATACTTTTTTGTACACTATTTTAGCAGTAAACCATTTACTCCTTGCTCTGCTAACAGGTTAGGAGAAGGGTTGGCAAGACTATGGCCCACGGGCCAAATCTATTCTGCCGATTGTTTATGCAAGTAAAGTTTTATTGGAACACAGCCAAATTCTCTCAGTTACATATTGTCTATGGCTGCTTTCAAGCTACAGTGGCAGAGCTGACTAGTTGTGACAAAGACAGATGGCCCACAAAGCTGAAAATATTTGCTGTCCAGCTCTTACTGCAGTTTGCCCACCTTTGGTTTAGAATATGGACTCTCATGCTGTTTTCTATTCATCTACATACCAGGCATGTTCACACACTCTATTAATTTTGCACATAACTGAGATTGTACCATAGGCGTTGTTCTGAGACCTGACTTTGTTTTTTCCTCTTGATTATGTGTCTTGGGGATCATTCCATGGCAGAATATTATTTTATTTATATTTTGTGGCTACCTAGTAATCTATAATACAAATACCTTGTTAATTTATTTATGCTTTCCTTTTTTGTATTTCAATCAATTATCTCAAGTTTTTCTAAATAAACTTTTTACTTTTAGTTTACGGAAAAGTTGCAAAGATAATACAGAGGGCACTTGTATACCAGTCACCCAGTTTCTCTTAATGTTAACAGCTTACATTACCGTGGTGTATTTGTCTGACTAAGAAATTAACATTGGTCCTATTTACTAATTTTTAATTACAGCAATAATTCATATAAACTTTCTCCTTGTAAAAATAAAACAGTATAGATTAGGCTAAAGTTCTTTTTGACCTTCCACCCTAATCTCAGGACCCCTACCCCAATTCCTACCCCCACTTTGATATTTATTTTTCAAGCCTTTTCTATATGTAGTCACTACACACACACACACACACACACACACACACACACACACACGTGACATTGAAAGTGTAATACTGTTGTGTAGTTAAAAAATATAAATAGTATCATACCATGCTTATCATTCTTGAACTTTTGTTTTCCTCTCAAATGGTCTTGGACATCTATTCATGGTCATGTACAGAGACTGGCCTCATTATTTTACTTGCTGCATTGCTTTTCCATAATATGATACAACATAGTCAATTGAGCCATTTTCCTTATTGATGGCAATGCAGGTTGTTTCTATTTTTTCACTGTTATGAACAATGCTGCAATCAGCATCCTTGTACATTCAGCTTTTTTTGCACATGTGTAATTATTTTTTTGAGGGATAGATTCCTGTAATTAAAATCACTGGGTCAATAGGCATGTATGTACATTTTTCAGTAGATACTACAAAATTTGTCATCTCAGATGGTTTGTTATTATATTTCCCCACCACAGTGTGTGAGAGTGCCTTTTCCTTATAATTGTCACCCATGACAATTAGATTTTTTGGGGACCAGGTTGAGAAATGCTATATTAATATAAGATAAAGTAAACTTCAGAATAAAGAAAATTACCAGAGACAGAGAGGGACAAAACAGAATGATTAAAGGGTCAATTCACTGAGAACACACAACAGAGGGCACATGTTGTATAGACATGGCTATAAATTACAAAGTACAACAGCAAAGCTGTATCCACTAAAGCTAAGCATGTGCTTACCCCTTGAGCCAACAATTCCAGACCTGGCTACATACCTGAGAAAAATGAGGACATATGTCCACCATACACCAGTGGCAAAGACAAGTGTGAGTATGTTCATAACAGCGTGATTCACAATAGCCAGAGACTAGAAAACAACCCGGATGTCTATCAACATAGAATGGATATATCAACTGTAAAGTATTCATGCGTTGGAATACTACACAGTAACGACAAAGAACGACTAACATTACATGCAATGACATGGATGGATATCAGATGTCATGTTGAATGAAGAAAGCTAGTATCAATGAGTAGATACTGTACGGTAAATGAAGTTCAACAAGAAGGAAGGAAAATTATGGTGTAGAAGTCAGTAAAGTGTTTCCTTTGTGACTGAGAATGGGCATGAGAAACTTTCTGGGGCAGCATGCTATATCTGGAAGTGTACATTTTTTTTTTTTCCTTTGGCTGTGCCACATGGCTTGTGGGATCTTAGTTCCCTGAACCTGCGCCCCGGCAGTGAAAAGTACCCAGTCCTAACCACTGGATCACCAGGGAACTCCCAAGAAATGTATATATCTTGATCTGAATTGTGGTTACATGGATGTACACATAGATAAAAATTCACTGACCCTTAAGACTTGGCCTTTTATCTCTATCTTAATAAAAAAGTATATAATACATGACAGATTGTGACTTGAGCAGCGTTGTTAACTATCAGTACTTACTTTATGCCAGACGCTGTTGTCATCTCCTGAGCTGCAGTCTTCCCGCATCTGTAGCCCAGGGTACCTGTCTCAGTTTCCCTTCTGCGTCCTAGTTCCTTGCTGGATCTGAGTGCAGCCCCTGCTCGTGCCCCTTCTTGGGGAGGGGCTTTGATTCTGTGTCTCCAGCCATTGGCTGGGCTCCATTCATGGATATCCTGTTTGCTCTTTTTTTGACCATGAATATATTTTCTGTTTGAGAGGTTGGCTGCCAATTCCGGTCCCAGAAGTATGCTCCTTAGCATTCTCTAGCTTGCACAGACCACCTGGGACACTTGGCCTCTTTGTTGAAGACCCCTAACCCACTTCAGTTTTTGCAACATCTCCACTTGCCACCTTCTCTGCTTCTGGAACCCTGCAGCCTAGTCCCCGCTCACACACCGTTGCAGGTGCCCCTCTAGACGGTTATAAACAGCTCTCATGACACTTAGCAAAGCTGCTGTCTCAGTCATAGGCGTCAGCTGGAGCACAGCTGAGAGCTGAGACAGTCCCTCTCATGGTCCCCTCTAACTTCCCCTCTAATTGGCCTCCCTGATTTTAAAGGTACGATTTCCTGGGTGGTTAGAGGAAGATGAGATATTTATCAAGGGATGTGCCCGGGCGTCATCGTTGCCAGTGAATCCACCCGGGTGTCTTTGCTGCAAACGTGCCTGTTTGTCATTTCACGCCTTGCTTGGAGCACTGACTTTACTGCCAGGAATGATCACATCTCTTCTTGCCAAGCCACCACCGGAACAGATGACTGGGAAGATGACCCCAGTGACAGCCCATTACTATATGAATTGAAAAACGATTTAGCAGTTCAGGGACAAGAGCTCCATGTGGGTGCAAAGTCTTCTCAGACTTGGTGATGGAGTGGGATGGGAGCCTTGGCTGGTGGCAGGTGATGCCAGCTGCTTTGTTCCTGAAACAAACGTGTCCATGTGCAGTTGTGTCTAACAGAGCACTAGCTGGACCCGTTTGTGGGCTAGCCCAATAGTCTCTGGGCTGGTGGGTCCAGGTTCCTTGTTCTTCATTGCCTTTTCTTGCTTTTCATATGGAAACAGAGTAAGGAGCAGTTTACTAGCCAGTTCACTTCGACCAATTTCCATTCCTTCACAAACTTGCAATAATTCGCAGTATTTCTGGAAAAAAAGCAGCAGACGGCTCCTCTGGAGTTAATACTGGTGAGTCACACGTTCAAGATAGGGTGGTTATCAGTTACGTAGGGTGAGAAGTAAGCCTTAGGTGCTGCACAGTGCTGGTTGTGCATAGCTGTTCCTTTTTTTGTGTGTGTGTGTGTGTGTGTGGGGCCGTCCCTGTATGCCTGTCTCTTGGCATTAATCTGTTTCCTGTCACCAAGATACCAGGGACCTGGGCTTGGCTGAAGTAGACCTGGTTCCAGTCCCAGCTCTGCCATTTTCTAGCTTCTCCACCTTGGACAAGTCACAGGAGGACATAGTCATAGAGCTGGAACAACTCATCTGTGGCCTGGCCCTCAGCTGTGCCTCAGCTCTGCTGGCTCAGCCTCTCTCTGCTTGGATATTTCCAAGACCGGAGTACTCACTACCTCTTGAGAGGCACCTACTTCAACAGCCAAAAAGTCTGAATATCAAGCATGAGATGGAGCTCATTCATTCCTTTACTCATTGGATGCTGGCCGTATTTGTAACCACATCTCCAGGTTCTCCGACCTATGGGAACATAAATAGTCACACCTTGTCCGTTGCAGGAAGGCAGTCCCTTGTGGAGTCCTCCTAGGATTGTGACGTGTCCACAGATTAGACCTGGTCAGTGTGGCTATCAGGGCCAGCCAAGGTGGAGCTTTGTCCTTGTGCATTGGAGCAGGTGCAGCAGGACCTCTCCCTTCCCCCTTCTGAAATGCCTTGAAGTGCAGGGCTGTGTGTAGGAAATGGGGAGAGTAATCCTCTTGCCATCTCTGTGCTGCACTTGGTTGTTTGGGTCTCAGAGGTGCACTGCCGAGATTATCCCAAGAGATTGGCTTCATGGAAGACACGCACTGGACACGCTATGGGCATGGGCGGACCATTTGGGCGATTACTGCCTCCAGGTAAGGACTCAGACTCTGATGGCCTCACGCCCACTGCACTCCATCTTAATCCAGTCCTGTTTATGTCCCTATGGCAACACCAGGTCAGGACTCCCAGAGACACTGATCTTAGGGTGTTGGTGCTGGGCGGGAAGGCTATGGGGCTTTTTCAGGGGGATCCTGAGGTGGGGAGATCAGAGAGAGAATCTGAAGGTTAGAAAGAGAAGAAGCAAATCCTGAGGCTGGGAAATGGGGTACAGATCCAGTTGGCATAATTTGGCAAGATTGAAAACTGGTTCACTGTGGCATGCAGAGCGGGTCAGGGCAAGCTGTCCAAGACCAAAGCAGTGAAGGGGACAAGGTTGTGTTGGAGGCTTCCTTTCATGCTCTGTGGGCATGAGTCTGGGTCACCCTGAATGGTTGTCAGAGCCATGTAAGTGTGGGCACTTTCATTTTATTCCCTGCCAATCTGTTGGGTTTGATTCTATATGTTTCCAAAGATCTGCTGGACATCCCCGTAGGCACATCCCACAGCCACCTCAGTCTTATATCCCAATAGAATCCATATTCCCATCCTCACATTTCCTTTCCTGGGAATGGCACTACCATCCACCTTATCCCCTGAGGCAGGAACCTTTCCCTTCCTTGCCATTTGGGATCTCTTGCTAAGTCTGTTTTCCCCCCTAAATATCTTTTGAAAACCATCTCCCTCCCTCTCTGTTCTGTGTTTGCTAGTTCTAGTGTTTGTACCCTGGGGCACAAGATCCTTCTGATTCTGCCTTGTCTCTTGAAAATCTACCTTTCATGTTGTCCCCTTTCTACAGCCAGACCTTAAGCGTGTCACTTCCTCACCTAGAATGAATCCTTGCTGCCTTCAAGGTAATGTCCAGACCTTGCATGACTCATGATGCTCCTCAAGTTGAAGTGTCTGGCTCTATCTCTCTTCACTTTCCCACAAGCACTCTTCCTCCAGGGCACCACTGAAGTTTATTGAGTACTTACTGTGTGTTGGGTCCTGTGCTTGGAGCTTTTCATAAGTGATCTCACTGATTCCAAGAACCACCTGATCTATAGGTCTGCCTGTGCTTTGACCACCACCTGGAACCACTTCCCTCCACCCCAGCTACGAGTTGCCCCAACAATCCATGTCTTTTGGAAAGCAATGCATTTACACAGACTTTGTATTGGACTTGCCTGGGTTTGAATCCTGACTTTTCCACTTAGAAGCTGGGTTACCTTGTGCATATTATTTAACATTTCAATGCCTCAGTTTCTTCATCTATATAATGGAAGTGATGATAGTCCCTACCTTGTAATAGAACCTACTACATAGTGCCACTGTGAGGATGGAATGAGTAAATACCTATAAGGTGCTTAGCATGAAGACTGGAATGCCAGAACTACCTCCAAAATGCCGGGTGTAACTACACATGCTCTTTTTTAAAATTGAAGTACAGTTGATTTACCGTATCATGTTAGTTTCAGGTATACGGCACAGTGATTCAGTGATACATATATCTTTATTTATCTATC
Organism: Delphinus delphis; assembly: GCF_949987515.2. Taxonomy (NCBI): domain Eukaryota; kingdom Metazoa; phylum Chordata; class Mammalia; order Artiodactyla; family Delphinidae; genus Delphinus; species Delphinus delphis. The sequence continues at coordinate 17,975,601 of NC_082697.1, read as the reverse complement.
TATTAATATCTATCTAACATTAGTATCTATGTATCTATCCTTCTTCAGATTCTGTTCCCTTTTAGGTTATTACAAAATACTGAGTATAGTTCCTGGTGCTATATGCAGGGCCTTATTGGTTATCTATTATATACATGGTAGTCCACGTGCTCTTTGTACGCCTTCTTCCTTCTGGAAGTGTCCTATGCCAGCTGGATAGTCTGGCTCACTTGTCATTCAGGACCATTACTTCAGGATCATTATTCCCTTCCCCCAGAGGCCTTGGGCGACCCTCTCAAGCTGGGAGAGATACCCTCCTCAGTGGTCTCAGAGTGTCCTGTGCTTACCGTCAACACAACACTCCCTGGAGCAGTTGTGGTTTTCTTGTTTCTCTGATGTTTGAGCCCCTCAAGGCACAGCCTGTCCTTGGTCATCTGTATGCTGAGGGACTGAGCACAGCTTCTGATACAGAGCAAGCCCTCGGTGGTGGGTGTCAACCGATGGACAAAATGAACAAGCAAGCGCTCGCAAGATCCTCAGTGGAAGAGGGATGCCTTCCACTTCGGCTGTTTCATTGAGCGCCCTGTCCTACACCCTGATGTGTGACAGAACTTAGGATGCCTGTCGCGCCTCTGGCCTCCTGATAAATTTAATGTAGGTATGGGGCTGTCTTTACCCTGGACCCCGCCCTACAGCCCCCAGCGGTAGAGTCACATTTGCATTCTACAGCCATGATCAAGTTAAAAGAATAGTGGAGATGAAAGGAGCCAAAAGCCAGGTCTCTTGGGCAGTTTCCCTGGTAATGCAGGAACAGAATTATCCAAGGAGTGATTGACAAATTAGAAGCACTTTGCACCTAATTTTAATACATTTGGCTCCTTGAAAGGAGGAATATGTTAAAATTATTCACCTTGCAGAAACTTCTTTCAAATCAAAATCAATCTTCACGTGGGGTACTAAATCTTCAGGAAACAAATTGCTTTCTATGGCACATTGCACTCTTTAAATGGCTTTATTTGGAGGGCCAGCTGAGCAAGTTAATTTCAGCGGCACAGCTGGTTGGCAATAGTGGAGTGGGCGCTCTCCAACTCGCCTGTCGTTGGAGGGAGCCTGGTCTGGCGTTCATTAACCACCCTTGGATTAAAGAAACAATGAGAGTGCACTGGACCATGGGGTGGAAATTAACACAGAGTGTCAAGACTCAAGTCAGTATGTTGATATACAAGATTGTGAACTTGGTCCTCGGAGCGTCCTTTTTCTCTCCCTCTCAGTGGTTCCCAAGATATGGATGCTTTCATAGCTCAGGACCATATTATCCTTCTTGTTAACCTCCAGGGAAACCTATTCTTGGGAAAGGATCATATAGACTCATTCACGTGGAGGTGATCAGAACCGATAACAATTTATAGTATTTAATCTCAAATGGTATTTTAGTATCAAAAGAAGATGAAGCCAAAGGAATGCTTCTCTAATTAGGGAATTGGGGGCATGAATTGGTGAGGAGGGACTTGCTGCTATCCCCCATGGAGCTGCCTACTTTAGAATCTTCACATTTTTGAGCTGAGAGGAAACACAGAGGTTTTTCTAGTCCAGTCTGCATTTTCATAGAGTGCAGAAATTCCATTACAAAATACTTTAATAGTTAACCATTCTTGGCTTGAATGTTGTCAATGATGGAGAACTCACTGCATTATAAGGCAGCCCATCCCATTGTTGGGTAGTTTTTTTTTTTTTAAGATTTTTTTTGGATGTGGACCATTTTTAAAGTCTTTATTGAATTTGTTACAATATTGCTTCTGTCTTATGTTTTTTGGCCACGAGGCATGTGGGATCTTAGCTCCCTGACCAGGGATCGAACCCTCACCCCCTGCATTGGAAGGCAAAGTCTTAACCACTGGAC